>NC_092504.1:143199157-143549419 GCF_047511675.1 Marmota flaviventris | reverse complement strand
CAATGTAAATTGTTAAGAAAATTGTTTTCTTTTAGTGCCTTCTGGAATGTTACATAATTTTTTCTTTAGCCATTATTGCCAGAATTCCTATCTTCATCCCAGTGCTGGTGAAGTCAAAGATAAAACCAATCTACAGCTTCTGCAATAGCCATCACTGAACTGCTTGCAGAACTTGCCTGGACACATTGTGAACTCACCTGTATGCATTGTGAACTATCTGTTGGTGCAGCGACTTGTGGTAGTGTTGGGGTATTTTTGCTGATGATGTCAGCGGTGGTACAATTTTTCCAAAAGGAGCCGTCAATTGGCTTGGTGTATCTTCCTCCCTTCTGCTTGTCATGATTGTCCAGCTAAAATTTGGGGGCCAACAGAGGTGAGGCAAAGAACCTCACCCCCCCGGTGGTACAAAGACCTCTCCACAGGTGTGGCTGTATATTGGACCGGTAGTCAATGACGGGTAAGATCCAATTGCAATGGTACCAACCTAACGGGTAAGGGCCATATGTACTGTTGGACAACCTAAGGCAGGCACGGTCCCTAAGCCACATGCTTTTTGTTTAAACAGAGAGGGGGAGATGTTGAGAGCCACAGCCGAAGGGGCCCCAGCAAACTTCCAGCTGCCGGCTGATGATTGGCTCACAGCGGCCCCAGCAACATCTAGCTGATTGGCTCCTCTGCAGTGATGCTCATTGGGCTGTTTCCCTGCCCTTTCAGACCACGGAGCTGCTCATTGGGGGACTTTTTTGGCTCCGCCCACGTGAACCAGCCAATCGGCCTCAAGAGCAGGAGGATTGTGGGAGGTGGGGAGAAGTTTGTGGGGGAGAGAGAGGCTTGTGGAAAGCCGGTGGTGGCAGTTGAGGCTCTGAGGGTTTTTCCTGAGAGGCTGCTTTGTTTGGCGTGTGTGGTTCTAAAAATAAAGTTAGTTTCTTTTGACAAGTGGCTCCTGATTGTGCCCAGCCAGACTGCGGCACACCCTCACTGGTGAAGGCAACCCCCTGCACTGGTCTCATTCCCATGCTCATCCCAGACACACCCAGAAACCCTGTTTCACTGCATCTGAGCACCCTCA
Organism: Marmota flaviventris; assembly: GCF_047511675.1. Lineage (NCBI taxonomy): Eukaryota > Metazoa > Chordata > Mammalia > Rodentia > Sciuridae > Marmota > Marmota flaviventris. The sequence goes on along the minus strand of NC_092504.1, from coordinate 143,548,350 downwards.
GCCCAGCCCAACTGACCTGCATCAGGCATCACAGCGGCAAACCCATCTTTCTGCTCAAGGACCCTTCTCTGCTGTGCCTCCTCTCTCTCCTCTGACCCCCGACCCCCACTGCCCCTCTGCCTCTCTCCCAGCTCATTCTCTCTCACGCTCCCTGTGCCACTGCAAGTCAGTCACCCCATCCCACCCTTCTCCACTTCACCTCCGTGTCTCCCCACCTCACCCTTAGGGAGCTTCCTAGTTCTTCTTGGTCTCTCTTCTCCTGATTGTCCACACCATCCCAGCATCCATAACCTCTGAGGAGGCAGGGTCCATCTACAGTGGGGCAGGGGAGATGTACTTGGTGGATGTGAAGGGGAACAGAGAACACTGGTGTTGAGGACGGGGTGTGTCACTACACACTCACACCACCTCCAGGACTGGGCCTCCATGAGGTGGTGCCTGACCGTGGGAGGCTTGGGGGTAGCAGGCTGGGTCCAGGCCAGTGATGGGGCATCTCAGGACAGGAGTGGGTCTTAGGATCCCAGAACCAGGGAGCATGGCAAGGTCCTGGTCTCCCAGGGAGTGAGAACAGAGGCTGAGCCTGGGTCCTGGCCGCCCAGGGGAGAGGGCAGAGGTCCAGCCCAAGCCTGGTCAGTGCTGAGGCAGGAGGAGCACAAGTTCAGCAACTTAGGGTGCCGCAGTCTGGCTGGGCACAATTCATGAGCCACTTATCAAGCAGAAATGAACTTTATTTTTAGAACACACACACTGCACCACACGAGCTCTTCAGGAATTCCCTCAGAGCCCAACTGCCACCACCGGCTTCCCACAAGCCTCTCAACACCCCCACTCCTCCTGCTCTTGAGGCCAATTGGCTGGGTTGCATGGGAGGAGCCAAAAGAGTCCCCCAATGAGCAGCTCTGTGGTCTGAAAGGGCGGGGAAACAGCCCAATGAGCATCACCACAGAAGAGCCAATCAGCTGGCAGCTGGAAGTTTGCTGGGGCCACTGTGAGCCAATCATCAGCTGGCAGCTGGAAGTCTGCTGGGGCCGCTGTGAGCCAATCATCATCTGGCAGCTGGAACTTTGCTGGGGCTGCTGTGAGCCAATCATTAGCTGGCAGCTAGAAGTTTGCTGGGGCCCCTTTGGCTGTGGCTCTCAACATCTCCCCCTCTCTGTTTAAACAACAAGCATTTGGCTTAGGGACCGTGTGCCTGCCTTAGGTTGTCCAATACTACATATGGTCCTTATCCATCATCGGATGAGCTGACCTCAAGGCGTCAGCCTCTTGTCTTAGATTGGTACCACTGCAATTGGATCTTACCCGTCATTGACTATCGGTCCAGCATACAGCCACACCTGTGGATAGGCCTTTGTACCAGCGGGGGGGGGGGGCTGAGGTTCTTTGCCTCACCTCTGTTGGCCCCCAAATTTTAGCTGAACGACCATCACAAGCAGAAGGGAAGAGGATACACCAAGCCAATTGACGGCTCCTTTTGGAAAAATTGTACCACCTATGACACCTTCAGCAAAAATACCCCAATACTACCACAAGTCACTGCACCAACAGATAGTTCACAATGCATACAAGTGAGTTCACAATGCATACAAGTGATACATAGTCCAGGCAAGTTCTGCAAGCAGTTCCGTGATAGCTATTGCAGAAACTGTAGGTTGGTTTTATCTTTGTCTTCACCGGCACTGGGATGAAGATAGGAACTCTGGCTATAATGGCTAAAGAAAAAATTATGTAACATTCCAGAAGGCACTAAAAGAAAACAATTTTCTGAACAATTTACATTGTCCTGAACAGAATTATTAAATATATTGAAAAGGAAAGGTGAAAGTAAACAAACAGATCTGTTAACCTCCTTTTTTGTTCACATATTAAAACAATCCTCAACAGCTGTTTACCGAATTTAAATTAAACCATTTAAATCACGTGAATAAAAAAAATTTTGATCCATTTTTTCATGAGCACTCATCATATATGATATATGGACATACACACATTCAAACATATAACACAAAACACAAGTGTGCACACATAATATAATATATACAACACATAACATAATAGTAAAGGCCTTATAACTATTTACAGGTGAAATCTCCATTGCAATGTTTAAAAACTCTATAGTCAAAAAATAGAACTGATCAGCAAAACATTAACCTAGGTCTGTGTGAGCTCAAAAAACAAAATAGAACTTCATGATGTGGGAAAGGGCAATAATAAAATAGATTTTGAAAAAAGCATCCTGGTTCTGTTGCAGATGTAAGGATAGCCAAACTGGAGTTCTGGATATCAGCTGTTATGGATTTGAGCCAAATCATCTTCTTTTTGGTCTGTAGAAATCACTTTAGTTAATCTCTCTGGAATCCAAATCAGCTGCAGTTCTCCCTGTGGAAACACACAAACAGACCCCTGACTCCAGACAATCACTGGGTCAGGACCTTTTCATTGTCCTGTTAGAATAGCCTTCCAAAGTACCTTAAGCTTATGTACATTTTTTGGACACATATGCCTTTCTGCAGCACTAAGCCCTGATGAATCCAAATTTTAAAAGTTTAGAGTAAAAAGGGTTATTTTAAGTTTATCTTTGGGGGATATATACCCCTTTCCAATTCCCTCTTTTTGCTTTAATAAGTACATTTAAATAGTTTGATTAGCTCTTTCAACTATGCCTTGTCCCTGTGGAGTGTATGGAATTTCTGTTATGTGAGTAATGCCAAATGATGAGCAAAATTGTTTAAAAGAGGTAGAGGTATAGGGGCATTATCTGTTTCTAACTGTTTTGAAACGCCCACAGTGGCAAAATTTTGTACGCAATGAGCTATAATATCTTTAGTTTTTTTCTCCGGCATGAAGGGAGCCCATCAAAAATCCGGAAGAAGTATCAACTGTAACATGCAAATATTTTAATTTTCCAAATTCTGGCAAGTGTGTGATGTCCATCTGCCAAATATGGTTAGGTATCAGTCTCTAGGATTGACTCCAAGATTAACTTGTAGTAAAAAGGTCACACAATTTTGACATTGTTTTATTATTTGTCTAGCTTGTTCCTTAGTTATTTTAAAATGCTTTTTTAAAGTATTTGCATTGACATGGAACTTTCTATGAAAATTTGTAGCTTCTTCTAGTGTAGAGAAAATATGTATGTCATGTGTAGTTGCCGCAGCCCGGCTGGCTGGGCAAAATAACCGGGGGGGGGGGGGGGTGACGAACAACTTGTGTACGTTGATACAGCAGGAGTAGGAGCCGTTTATTGCAGGACAGGAGCAGTATTTATACATTCCACACAGCTTATCTAATTAACATAAACTAGATACATCAGTCAACCAATCAGGAATCTCTACACTTAATGGCTCGGTTTTATTACTTCTCAAACCACTCCCTCTGGCATTTTGCCAGGCACCATCCAGACTTGTTTACGAACTCTAACATTCCCCTGGCAAAATGCCAGGTGTTATTTTGACTTGTTTACAGACTCCAACATGTAGTTTTATCTGCTAAATCATTGTCCAAACTAAGGGCTCCAGGCAATCCTGTATGTGCCCTGATATGTCCTATAAAGAATGGATCTTTTCTGTCCCCGATTAGATTTTGTATTGTGGAAAACAAAGAGAAAACAGTAGAGGAAGGGGAATTCCTACCAGCATCTTCAAGGTATAGCATAGTATATAGCATTAACTATATACTGACTATCAGAAAATAAATTAAATACAGAATCTTTAATCATCACAAAAGCTTGTAATACTGCATTAAGCTCTACCTTTTGAGCTTGATTGTTTGGGTACTAAAAATGTAAAAGTTTGATCAGGTGTAACTATTGCTGCTGTACCATTATTTGACCAATCAGTGAATATATTTGGAGTATTCATGATAGGTGTTTTTCTTGTCATTTTTGGAAAAATTACAGGATGCAATGACCAAAAAGACAATAAAGGATTAGATGGTAAATGGTTTATCAAATGAAACATTAGATTTGCACATGATTATTGCCCAAGTATATAACTCATGAGCTAACTCATCAATTTGATCCATAGTATATGGAGTAATACTTTTATTGGGAGAAATTCCAAACACTCCCTTCGCTGCTTTTATTCCTTTGAATATTAATTGTCCTACAGTCTCAAGATACCTAGTAAGAATAGTGTTAGGAGAATAAGATGAATGTATCCATAATAATGGACCGTCTTGCCAAAATACTCCTGTAGGAATATTTTTGTTGGTAGTACAATAAATAATAAAGGCAAACTTATATCAATTCTATCCAAATGCATATTTTCCATATATGTTTCAATGATTTTTAATGCCTTTTGCTTCAGGTGTTAACATGTGGGGTGAATTTGGATCTGATGGACCTTTCAGGATATCAAACAAAGGTCCCAACTCTCCTGTTGGTATGCCTAGATAAGGCCTTATTCAATTTATGTCTCCTAATAACTTTTGAAAGTCATTAAGTGATTTGAGTTGATCTACTCATATTTGAATTTTGGGTGGACGGACCATGGTTGAGGATAATAGAACTCCTAAATAATTATTGGAAAATTTAATTGTACTTTATCTATTGCTATCTCTAGATTATAAGTTTTTAATAACTTTGTAAGTGTGGCATAACATTTTAGCAATGTGTTATAATCTTTGTGTGCTAATAATACATCATCCATATAGTGAAATATTTGTAGTTCAGGATTTTGATTTCTAAGTGGCTGGATTACTTTGTTAACACAAATTTGACACATAGTTGGGCTGTTAGCCATCCCTTGAGGGAGTACTTTCCACTCATATCTCTGATCAGGACCTTCATGATTCAGTGCAGGGATAGTAAATGCAAAATGTGGACTATCCTCAGGATGAGTTGGAATTAAAAAAAAAAAACAGTCTTCAATATCTATAACTAAAATATACCAGGTTTTTGGCAAAGCAGACAATTGGGGAATCCCCAATTGAGCAGGTCCCATAATAACCATCTCATTATTAATGGCTCTCAAATCTTGCAATAATCTCCATTTACCAGATTTCTTTTTGATGACAAAAATGGGAGTATTATGGGGACATATAGAAGGTTGTATATGTCCTTTTGCTAATTGTTGTTTGACCAGGTCATGGGCTGCTTGTATCTTTTCTTTAGTCAGGGGCCACTGAGGAACCCACACTGGTCTTTCTGATTTCCAAGTAATTTTTATTGTCTCAGTGACCCTTCCTGAAAATCTAATCCATGTTTGTCTGTTCCTTGATCTATTTGTATTGGTGCTGCTATACCTTGTTCTTGTTCTCCTAAACTTTTTTCTTTCCTAAAACCTTGTCTAGCCATAATAGTGGACACATTTGAATTGACGTTATTTGTTAATGTCAAACCTAATTGATCTAGGACATCTCATCCCCATAAATTTACGGGAAGATGATCCAATACATATGGCTGTATAGTTCCTTCACATCCTTCAGGATCCTTCCAATCTAATACCATTGCACTTCTATGGGGATTAGTCGCCACTCCTAGGCCTCGAAGCGTTTGAGTGGCTTGTTGTAATGGCCAATGTTTTGGCCATTCTTGATGAGAGATGATGCCAAGGTCTGCACCTTTATCCAGTAGCCCATTAAATTCATGTCCTTGAATATTTAGTTTTAGCATGGGGAGAGAATCTAAATTTAAAGAAAGCATAGCCCAATCTACACCTGTGGAGCCTAATCCCCTGGAACCTCTTTGTACCGTACGACTGGAAAATTTATCATGCAGGCTGGGTATTATTAGTAACTGTGCTATTCTATCTCCTGGTGAAATTACTGATATACCCTTTGGAGAACTGGCTATAATTTTTATTTCACCTTTATAATCGGGATCAATTACCCCAGGACTTATCATAAGTCCTTTTAGAGTAGAAGAACTGCGTCCCAATAATAAGCCTACTGTTCCTTGGGGAAGAGGTCCTTTTACCCCTGTGAGAATGATTTGAACTCCCATCTCTGGAGTTAGTACTGCTCTGGCATAGGTGCAGATGTCCAATCCTGCGCTTCCTCTGGTTTGTCTAGTGAGGGATCTAATGGACAATGTGTCCTGGGCACTACCCTGATGGGGTTGCTGGGTTCCTCCAGTGCCCCGTATATTTTTGGTCTTGGGCCCCGGAGCATTGGGCCCCCTTTTCCATTTTTTGGCAATGGAGCCTGATGCCTTTCTCCATGATATCGTGGATAGACACCTGGTCCTTGTTCATTTTTTGATAACGGAGTACCCTCTATGGTGGTTTGAGAACAGCATTCATTAGCCCAATGTCTCCCTCTATGGCATCGTGGGCAAATACCCAGTATTCTACTCCTTTGATACCTAGTTTTGTTAAACCCTCCTCCTATGGGGCAATTCCTTTTAAAATGTCCTGTTTGTTCACAATTGTAGCATGTTTTTGGCCTGGCACCAAAAACCTGTTGTACTGCAGCTGCCACAACTTGCCCTTGTTCATTAATGTCTCTACATAATTTAATATATGTGTTTAAATCTCCATGTTTCCATGGTCTAATGACCTCTCTGCACCAATGATTTGCTTGCTCATAAGCCAGTTGTTTTATTAATGGCATTGCTTGTTCTGTATTCCCAAAAACTCTGGTAGCTGTTTGAATAAGCCTATCTACAAATTCAGCGTAAGGTTCATTAGCTCCTTGTATTACCTTAGATAATTGACCTAGTAAACCTCCATGTCCTTGTAAAGTCTTCCATGCCCTAACCGCCTCTGCAGCAATTTGTGCGTATACGCCAGGATCATATGCAATTTGTTGCTGCTGATCCTCATAAGGTCCCTTTCCTAACAACATATCTAGATTTCTCTGAGGATAACCAGCTGCTGCATTTCGCCTAGCCGTCTCCTTGCAAAATTCCTCATTGGCAACCTTCCATAACAGGTATTGTCCTCCATTTAGCACAGCTTTACACATATTAGCCCAACCTGCTGGCGTCATGTTCAAGTTGGTCATGGATTCGACCATGTTTACAGTGAAGGGTGCTTGAGGACCATAGGTTGTTATAGCCTCTTTTAGCTGCTTCACTGTTTTGAAATCTAAAGCATGGTGAATTTGCTGCCTTCCTACCTGCTCAAGTACAGGGCATGTTAATATTTGAGATCCTGTCTCAGGATCCCATCTATCTACTACAGGGGTTGGGGGCCTCCCAACATATGGAGGTGGAGCTGTTGGTTGGACACTTACGCCCTTTGGTGATAGAAAGGTGTTAGTAGCAGTCTCCTGTTGTAACTTTTCCCCTGATGGCTTTTTCTTCTCTAAACTTTCTTCCTCTGTCTGACTAGCTCAAGAGACCTTCTCTTTTACTTGAATCTTTTCCTCTGTCTGACTAACTTGAGAGACCTTCTCTTTTACTTGAATCAATATGTCTTCTCCTTCCTCTACCATAATCTGAACTGAAAGGTTTGGACTAGGCAAACAAAATTGTATCATCATCCACGATGGCAATGTGCCAACTGGCAGAGTCCCTGGGTTTTTCTTTTCCTTTTCCCTTAAATCTTCACCATGATGGTTCCATTGTGATATATTTAACAACTCCTCCTTAAAAAGCCTCCTTAAAAAGCCTCCTTAAAAAGTCATATCGATGTATGCCCTGACTGCTCTTGATTTTACTGGGATGCCTCCTTCCTCTAACAATTTACTTAACACTCTTTCGGTTTGTTTTTTACTAATTTCTGATCCCATATTTCTACTATAATACAACCCAACAAGATAACGCCTAACAAAACCGAGACAGAATGAAACAAAAATGGAACAACACAAAATCATTCTATCAGCCTTTCTATCCTCTTGAAATGTCCATCTGTCCTTTCTCCCTATCTGTTCCTCAGATGTGAGTGGTTTTTCTTCCATCTCACTCATCTCCAGGGACAGGCAACATGAAACAAAAGCGAAACAAAACCAAAGAAGAATCTTAAAATGGCTACCCATCCTCTCCCCCTGCCCTCAGGGGTGAGCAGTTTATCTTATCACTTACCCTCCGGTATTCCCTGTGCGGGCCACCAAATGCTGCAGTCTGGATGGGCACAATTCAGGAGCCACTTGTCAAAAGAAACGAACTTTATTTTTAGAACCACACACACCGCACCACACAGCTCCTCAGGAAAAACCCTCAGAGCCCAACTGCCACCACCGGCTTCCCACAAGCCTCTCCCCCTCCCCCACTCCTCCTGCTCTTGAGGCTGATTGGCTGGGTCGTGTGGGCGGAGCCAAAAAAGTCCCCCAATGAGCAGCTCCGTGGTCTGAAAGGGCAGGGAAACAGCCCAATGAGCATCTCCGCAGAGGAGCCAATCAGCTGGCAGCTGGAAGTTTGCTGGGGCCGCTGTGAGCCAATCATCAGCTGGCAGCTGGAAGTTTGCTGGGGCCCCTTTGGCTGTGGCTCTCAACATTCATACTATAGGTTTGAGCAGTGAAACAGACCTTTTTTCCTGCTTTCATTGATGTCTTACCCCATGTTGATTACATGGAAGATGATTTTCTGTACCTCAGTCCTACACCCTGGATCCCAGGAAACCTTTGCAGCCCTCACTCCAGGCCCCAGATAAAGGAAAACCAGGCAGGTGAAATGAGTGAGGTCTGCGAGGAGAACCAATGGGGAAGCACTGCAGGGGCAGAAGACAGGGCTGAGAGGCACTGGGAGGCTGGGAGATGGGAGAAGGGTGGTCACTGCCCAGTCTTCAGGGCCCGTCCAAACCCAAGCCACCCCACCATCCTCCCCACTCAGGGTCCAGACGGGGCCCAGACCTTTGGCCAAGAGAAGTAAATTCTCAGTCACAGGCCCAACGTTGCTCCTCCCTGAACTTTTCTAACAGAGCAAGGAGAGTGTGTGTGTCGAGGACGAGCAGGACAGCTTCCAGGACAACTTGTGCCTCTACCTCACACAAACGTGAGCAGAGGTGAACGTCTGTGGTCACTAACACCTGCATGTTTCTAGACCAAGCTCTGCAAGGCTTAAGAAGTTTAAATCTGATAATGAAAAGGTCAGCGCTGTTGATCCAGCCATGTTTCGCCATCCAATAGGGAGCACGTGTGCACCAGGCCTGGAGTTATGACTATGCCCGCATCCGTGACTCTGACCCACTTCTAATGGTTCAGTGTTTAATGACAGTGTCTTGTCACAGGACAACTAGGCAGGACAGGCAGGTAACCACACATGATCCACCTCCTCTGCTTTACTTCCCCGTGGTTCCTCGGCAGGGCTCCCACCACCACACGGTGTCCTCGTCTTTTTCACACATGCTTCGACACATGAAGTCGAAGGTAACTCGAGGGTTTGAAGGGCCTGGGTTCTCTGGTTCCCAAATCCTAAAGCTCAAATCCTAAAAGGTCCTGAGAGTTGCTGGACTTCCCTTCCTTCCCTTTACCCCGCTGGAAGAGTGGATGCTGCAAAACTGGGGCAGAAAGCCTCCTTGGCCATGAGGCGGACACTGGACTCTGGGAATCACAGACATTAAAGGGGAAATGTGGGGCCCTATGGTGGCCTGGGGTCCCCGACAGTCAGGAGTCGGAATTCTGGAGAGAAGGTGATTGGGTCCGAGGAGGCTGAGGGAAGGAACATGAATGGGGACTCCATTTCCCCACCTGACCCAGCTCTGGGTGTCAGCCTGGGTTCGGCACAGCAAAATCCCTCGGGCGTGGTGTGGACCTCCCTCATCTACTTCCTACGCAGAAAATCTCTTGTATGTAGGAAAAGTCCTGCATTCTGCTAGTGAAAATAAGGGGCAGAAACACTAGTGGAGACTGTTAGAGGGGTCTCGATACTTCACAGCCCATCAGCAAATGGGACCCCAACTCTTCTTTGAAGCAGAGACACAGTTATAAGACAGACACAGGGAAGTTGTGCAGTCAGGACCTCAGGGGACATGAGACACAAGAGCAGGGACAGGCCGCAGAGCCCAGGAGCTCAGGACAGGGGCCTTCCCACCCTCTCCACACTGAGCTCCCGGGGACTGCAGTAGGGAGGGAATACAGGGAGACAGAGAGTTTAGGTGACAGCCACCACCAGAGAGTGGTCCCTCCACAGCTACAAGAAGTGGCAACACAGGCATCGCCCCTGTGTTGGGTCTCGCTGATTCTCCATCTTCTTTGACTTGATGGCACAGACTTCATGTGCAAAAGACCACACCAACTCCACCAGGGCACTGAACAGTCCAGCGTGGCGTCCACTGGTTAACCTGGCGGTCAAGGAAGAAGGTGCAGCAATTCACAGAAAGTCACAGTCCACTGACTGCACAGGGACAAACTGCTAGCCACGAACAAAGGTCATTGTACACGATAGTTAAAAGACAACCTTAATGATCACCAGGATGCTCTAATACTTTTTCAAAATGGTGTCTTCATGTGCAAGGTAAGTTTAACTGGAAAAATTGATTTTCCTTCTTGCCATCATTTTAAAAATAAAGTCTCTGACCATGGCTCAAAATAACCTGAGATTGCAATCTGTAGGACACTGACCCCGGGAGCCACCCCATTAATGCCCACTGCCCAGAGCAGGACTCTCCAAGAGCTCGGGGCTGAGGAGGGCCAGCGGGCGCCTGAGGCTCCTGGGGCCCTGCAGCTGCTCGCACAGCTTGACCTCGATGTGGCCGCCGCTGAAGGCTTCCACCCTGGTCTCCTCTACAGGGTTCTGCCTCCCACATGGCTTTGCCTTCCTCCGCATCATCGTGACCCCTGAGTCCCCAGGCCTCTGCGCTGGGGAGCAGGGTTCCTTTACTAGGCAACAGCAAACTGCAGACAAGAAATTTTTTTTGAAGTTCTCGTTCATAAACGCATAAACGATGGGATTGCAGATGGAGTTGGAAAAGCCGATGATTTGCACGATGGCAAAGACCATCTTGACAGTGACTTCATCGTGCTCCTTTTCGAAATTACCTGAAATAAAGCAGCACTTCAGAATGCTTGTTTTACCATGAATAAAACAGACTGCTGCTCCTGGCCCGTCTTCACCACAAACTTACATTCACATAAGGGGCAGAGGCCCACAAGTCTCAAGAGCACTTGGGGAGGCACCTGTATCTCAATAAATGACCTTTGGGATGAGGCTGCATTCTTGGGAAACAGTCGTACACACGTAGCCTGGTGCCTATCACGGGGACTGTCATTCAACCCAATGCTCCAAGCATCCTGCCAACTAGAGCAAGAGTCACCTGTGAATGTTGCTGGTGTTCCAGGAACACAATCACACCAAGACCCACACTGGATCCTGGGTTGCCAGGGAGGACTCCTTGAGGGAGTCTGGCTGAAATCCTCGGCCTTACTACACTATGCCGGGAAGGCCAGTTCCAAATAAAGAAGGTCCATGAGGTGCCACCTCGCCCATGTTAAAGAGGGAGAAGAGACGGGGTCCCGGGGGAGAAGAGTCTCAAAGCGTCTCTTTGTCTTCTGTAATCAGGGACAGCTTGGTCACAGTTGTGCCTAATTGCCTGTCACTTACTGACTGGCGGTCCTTCCCAGGAAGGTCCTGCATTCCATGTCGGGCATTTGATTATCCGAGTGGAGAGAACACATCCCAGTGACTCATCGCCCATTAGCAGCCCACAAGCGAGAAAGCCCTTCGCCCAGCACAGACACTCACCGTACTCATTCATCATGTGAACCACGTGGAATGGCGCCCAGCACACGGCAAAGAGGGCCACCACCGTGACCATCATAACAACGGCTCGCTTCTTCCTCCTGGACCCACAGGGAAACACGGGTTGTCATTCGGCCGGCAAAGGTGTCCAGCTGGTGGCAACCCTTACAGCCTGTGCTCACTGTGGGCTGGTACTCGACTAGTGATTGGCAAGAATATGCACTCACATTCCCAACAAGCCCCCCGGGCAGATGCAGCCAGGGGCACAGAGAAGCTGAACTACTTTGCAGAGTCAGATGGCCAATGAGGGGGCACTCTGGATTTGAATTTAGGCAGTCTAGCTTTTATTCACGGCATGTTGAAAAGCATTCATACCCGTGATAGGAAACTGTAAATACTTATGAAATGTGTGAGCCCAAGGAGGGAACAAACATGCAACCCTTTATTACGTCTAGGGAGCAAGGTCTTTACACAGATGGGCACTAGAGGGCACTGCACACCTGGCCCCTTGGAACCCGTGGAATAGCCAGGCCTCTCCCGGTAGTGCTCCAGCAGTCATAAAGTAGAGATGGTAAGATAAAATATATGGACTGCACGTACCATACCAGTAAACTGTGTTTTAAAATTGCTATGCGTGAATAAAACCCAAAAGTACAGACTTCAGGTACAAATAAAATATCAATAATACTGATTTTTAACAATAACGTGCTCCAGTTTCAAAGCACCGGTACACGTTGTTGATGTATGTGAGTGACATCCTAAGGATGGGCTGTGCCGGCCCTCGGACGTCTGGGGAGAGCAGGTCCTGCTCTCCAGGTGCTGGTCTTCATGACAGCTGGCGAGTTTCAGGGCAGACCCCCGGGGACCACAGGTCCTGGCACCAGCCCTTAGCGATGGCCAAGCCATCATCGTCACACATAGATAAAAATGTAGCAGTGTGCCCGATCCCAGGGATGTTTCTATCTACAGCCACAGCGCCTGTTTTGACCTCAGAGCGGGTAATCTCGCTCTTCCTGCCTCAGCACAGTGTCATAAAACCTGAGGGTTTACAGGCCAGCCATGCTCTAAATCTGAGTTGGCTAAATCACGAGGGGTTCTGGGAGCCCTGGCGAATGTCCCACCCCAGCATAACTGAGTAAAAGCACTTAGAGAGGAACGGAGCCTGGGACCCACCTGGCGATCTTGGACATTTCCTTCCCATGAATTGTCCGAAGCACGGAGCCGTCCCCCACCCTTTTCTTGACCCAAAGCTCGTAGCCGATTTTGCCGTAGAGGACCAGCATGACCAGCAGGGGCAGGAGGAAGAGCGTGACGAGGAGGAAGGTGGCGTAGGCCTTCTGGTGCGCGGGGCTCGTCCACTCCTCCAAGCAGCACACGTGCTCCTTCTCGTACAGGAAGTCATACTTGATCTTGGCAGAAAAAGGACACGGTCAGGAGGACCAGCATCTGCACCCACAGGGCAGACGCGGCCCAGAGCCAGCAGCCACACCGCAGCCCTGCTCAGCCCCCCAGACGCCCCGCTGTGCGGGTCCCCCGGAATCATTTTTCCACGGCGGCTTGGTTAGGAAGTGTTTTCCACACAACTGCTCAAGTTCTTAAGAGTTTTGTGCTTTTATTTTCATTTTCTATCTTTCTCAACTTTTATTCCCCTGGCTACGAGTTCTCAGTTGGCTGGGAAAAGCACAATTAATAAAGTTCATGTTGAAAACATTTTGCATCAGATGCCAGCTAGCTCGATATTCACTGAACCAATCAATTAGACTTTTCTTTCTTAGTTGTTGAGGAAACAGACCTGGGAGTCCTCAGACTTCTTCCTAGCAAGAGGCTGAGAGCCACGTGTTTTACTAGTCTCATAGTAGAATGATCCGGTTGCTTGGAAACAGATCAAAAGGGCAACTGGTCAATTCTGAGATAAAAAGCAAATTGGATTCAAACTCCTGTCCGATTGTATTTATTTGCCGACATGTTCATACTGTTTCTGGCAGACTCATCTTGTACATTCAAAAACATTATTAGGAACCATGACAACATCAATGGTTACTAAAAGGGCTCGTTTCAGGACCAACTAAACGTTTATAGCACATTTGAAAGTCATGTCTGAGTGACAGGAATAAAAATGAGGGAATCTGTCCAACTGTCTAAACCACTTCGACCACCTTGGAGTGTTCCAGGTGAACACTTAGGTATCAGGCATATTCTGCCTGCACTCCCAGCAAACTCTGTCACTAATCATCAACATCCATTGAAAAGGTAAGAAAATTTAAGTTCTCATCCAGGTGTTGAGGGAATACAATGAGGAACAGTAACATTTAGTGGGGGAAAAATTCTCCCCAGGAATGGGATTAAAAAAGGAAATTCATTCCGACTTCAGGTAAGCAGACCTTAGAGGGTCAAAGGGGATACCTCCCATTACATCCCACAGCTGCACGGGAGACTGGTGGCCTCCACACAGGATTCTGCAACAGTGGGACAAGCCCAGGCTTTCCAACAGCACACCTGGATGGGATTGTGACACCCGTACCAGGTCCTCCACTGCTCTGGCTGGTCCTGGGGCTGGGACATGCTGGGCCCACATTCTCACCTCCTCTTTCATAATTACCCTCTCCCTACTCAAATCTACACCAAGCACCAACTGTGGCCGTCAGTGAAGCCCTGGACCAGGCAGTAGAGCCCATGCCAGGACCTCTCGCTTCCCTGTCAAAGCCTGTTTCTGTTCAGGGTAAGGCCTGGCATTTGGGGAGATGGTATTTTGACAAACGTTGGGACATTGTGAATTCACAGGTCACAGTGAGGGGGCAGAAGGGACGATAACTTTGATTTAATCACTTCCTTGCTTCCAGGTCCCAGAAACTGTCAGACATCACTCCTGGGAGGCCACCAGACAGCAAGGCCCAGAACTTCAGGAGTAGTGCTAAGACAGCTGCTGCCCGTCCCCGTGGAAACCAGGAGCAAGAAGGTGGCCCTACTAATGCACTTATAGTCCCTCAAAAATGAAATCGAACAGCAGGCAAATCTGATTTGGCTGATCTGGGTTCAACAGGGCAGCTTTGCCAATTAGATCATACAGTACACATTCTCTCAAACTAAACAAAGGACTTATACATTAAAATCCATGTAGAGTACACAATAAGATGATTTTATTGAAGAGATTGGTGGATCGAGTTTTCCTCCCATCGGCTAGAAATGCACTCCAGGTCATGGTCTGCACATGGAACATCCCCCAAAGGCTCAGGTGCTGAAGGGCTGGCCTGATCTGCAATGGCCAGAGGTGGGGCTTTGGGGAAGGGATTGGACCAAGAGGCCCTGACCTCCTCAGCGGATCGACCCACCGAGGTACTTGGAGCTGAAGGGAGTACCGGGAGACGTGGACACTGCAGCAAGAGGGACCTGGCTGGAAGGAGTGGGTCCTTAGTGCCCCTGGGGACTGTACCTTGTCCCTGGCTCTCGCTCTGCTTCCTGGCTTCCAAGAAGGAGCAGGTTCCCTGGACCACACCCTTCCACCATGATGCTCTGCCTTACATCAGGCCCAGAGCAACGGAGCTGTCTGACAGAAACCCTTGAAAGTGTGAGCCCAATAAGTCTTCCCCCTCCAAGTGGTTCTTCTCAGGTACTTGGCCACAGCAGGGGAAAGCTGACGTCTCCTGCTGAGGTAAGGGTAGGGTCAGCTGCAGGAGCTGTGGTCCAAGCTGTGTGGCCATGAGGGGTCTTCCTGAGCAGCTGGCTGGAAAGGGAAGCCATCAGAAGCCTCAGTGCTGGTATCCTGGGGAGACCCAGGGACCAAAGAGTCTATCACGGGCCACAGCCATCCCCAGAGGGCACCACCTTCAGAGGACCTCTGCCCTCCATCTCCCCGCCCTCTTTATGGGCTCCCGAGGAGAGAGAGGTGGCAGAGAGACAGGAGTCGAGGCAGAGAAGGAGCTGACCACAGCCCCTCACAGCTCTGGGCCTGAAATCATTCCAAGCGGAGGGAAAGGCAACGTTTAAATTGACTGCAAGTATGAGTGATGTGATTGTCTCCGGACATGGTGTTTGACAAGGGGCTGAAAGTGACCAGAGGAAAATATCACCTGAGTGGCTGGAGGAGTTGTGGGGTCCACTCGGGCAGCAAGAAGTGGCTTTGTGCTCTCACCCACACAGTCCAGCCCACTCAGCCCAGCCCCCCTCATAACCCAAAAAGCACTGGCTACTTTCCAACTGTGCCATTATCTTGGGGCCCACTTGACATCCTTGCTGGCCCTAAAGTTTCACGTTTGCCCACCTCTATTCACAGCACAAAGGGCATGTCCCTTTAAAGGCTGCCTTGTGCACATCCTGTCCCTGAAGCCTGCCTGTGCTAGGCTCCCTGTGCAGGACACACTGAGGCACAGCCACAGGCTGGGCCACCTGCAATGAACACACTGCTCCCTTTACCCTGAAGCCCAGGCCGGGTGGGCCTGTCGGACAAGGTGTGGGAGGGAAGTCACAGAGATGATCCCTTGACATATTTCCAGTTTCAGTTTGTCAATGAACAGAGGCAGGTAAGAAAGAACTAAGTAGACAATCTTAAAAACAAATTTTTATGTGATTTAAAAATATAAGAAAAATCTAAAGCAATCATTGAACTCTTAAAATGCTGCATGACATGGAGAGACACCGGCATGCTCACCTTGCTGTGGAATGCATTAAGTGACCTTGTAAATTTAAAAATGTTTATTTTAAAATTAAAATCTTCACAATATCAAGACGAGCTGGATAAAACAGAGTGGGGGAGTCTTATTTTAGTCGGGTTAAAAGACTTCCTGTGAAATAACTGAGGTCACACAAATGTTCTGCAATGCTCTTGAAGGAAAGAAAATGACTGCAATTAAGAGGGGTGAGAAATGGCTCAACAATCCGTCACCAGCCCGGCCCCAAGTCTACCTGCAGCTGCTGCACGTGCCACATGGGGGAGCCCACGATGACCGCCACCAGCCAGACCACACCTGCAGAACGCAGAAGTCATCAGAAGGGGCTCTGCTGAGAGGACCACAAGGCGCTGAGGGTCAGGCCACCAGGACTCCCTGTTCACCACGCCCCGCGACCATCCTCCTTCTCCCCTGCCCTGGGCAGCGCAGTGGGCTCATGGGTTCTCAACCCTTGGCCCCCTCCACCAGTTTTAAATGTTAAAAACTCCTTAATAACCTTCTCTTGTCTGTAAGGTAAACCCGACTCTGGGCAGCTGGTTTGCGTCCTGAACCCCAGTGCCTGCTGAGCGGCTCGGCGCCCCGCCCCCTGCTCCTCGCCCCAGCTCCTGCTCCACGAACCCCTGTGCTGCACACCCCTACTCCGCACACACACCCAGCTACTCCATGCCCTGCTCCACGCCCACCCCCTGCTGCTCCACGCCCCGCCCCTCCTCCACACAGGCCCCCTGCTCCACACCCCTTGCACTGCCCCCCTGCGCGTACCAGCATTGGCCAGCCAGTCCTCACCGTCCATCCGTGGTCGAGGACGATCCATTTACTGTTTTGTTGCCCCAAATAAAATTCCAGGGAAAGTTCCTGGCCCTCGGTGGGAGCTGACCCATGTCTGCTGAACAGACTAGCCACTTCCATACCGGCCCCAGACCACGTCCACCTTCTCTTCGTGAATCTAAACTGCGTTATGTTAAGCCACATAACCTGGGCACTGTTTTCTGACCCAGGAAACACATAATTGTGACTTTAGAAACCAGCCGCCCTTTCTAAATACCCTGCCCCCCATTGTGAGTTTGTTGAGAGGAATTACCTTTCTGATAGGCTCTTAGCAAAGAAGAAAAACGGTGTAATTACCCAGGAGCATTTCAGCCTAGGAATATTAACAAATCAAGAAGAGGCCAAAACCAAGGGCCATCTTTGATTTGGGGGAAATCAAACTCTGGTTTTCTTTCACCGGGCGAGTCATTATAAGACAGCACATTCCTTGGGTTCCAAGAAGCTGAGACTCGGGCCACACTAGGGTTGTTAGAGGAGACCCATGAACTGGCACCGTGGGCAGACGTCCTCCCCACCTAATGATCCCAGGTGGCTCTGGGGCTCCAGAGCGTCTCTGCACTCCAGCCTCCCCCACATCTACTGGGTTCTAGTCGTGTGGAGCTGCCCAGTGTCCAGTCCTTTTCCCATTCCTAGCAAATTCTGGGGGAATTGAGTCTCCTGGGCTTGGCTCACTGCCAGTCCTCCTGGGCTCCCCACTAGCCCAGGATGGAAGGCGCAGGGTGAGAGGGACAGGCTCACACAACCCAGGACCACTTCTGGGAGGTCCCCGATTGGGACCTGGGAGGGCAGCATCAGCTAGAAGGAGGCACAAGGCCAAGGACCCAGGTGTGACTAACAGGGCGGTGCACTAGCACGAGAAACCACCTGTGGGGAGCTGTCAGGCAGCAGGGTCCAATGGCTGTGTGTCTCTGACCATAGGATCTGCTGCTCTCCAGGACCTTGAAGCTGGTATGCTTCCGGCCCACTGTCAGCGTGGCCTCCGTGTGTCGAGACCCATCTCCTCTTTCCCTTTCCCGCCTGGTGACTGCCTCCGTGTGTCCCTTTCCTCGTCCCCCTCCCCACCACACCACCTCACATATTTTAATGCTACAAGGTGGTCAATTATCAAAAACCCAGAGACCTTTGAATCCTTCATAGGAAAGACATGGCATAAATTTGAAGATAACTGAAACTAATGGATTTTCCCCTGTTGATTCATCCATTCATTTCCAATTATTTAAGATAAGTTTAGGATTGCAAAGCCCTCAGGAATCCTTTCTGTAATTCCACAATCCAATACTAACTAAATTGTCATAGCAGAAATAAATGCTTGCTGACACCTTTCACATGATATAGTAGTAAAACTTGCTCTCTCTGATGCCCACTCGGCTGCTTCCTGGGCCTCTGTTGATTTAGCAGCATAAATCCCATCAGTGTGAAGCCCATCCAGCTATGGATGACTGAGCGGGGAAGTTCTCCCAAGTCAGGCAACAGGACGCACTTCAATGTGCCACTTGGCATGTGGCACGTTCACCATGGCAGCTAATCGGGAGCAGCAGGAGCAGCTGGAGCCAACTGGGCATCCAGGACCCACTCTGCTCTCTCACAGCCAAAGCCTCCTGCTGTGCACTCACCGCCAGGTGCACCTCTGGCAGCCCTCCTGTCCTCTGCCCTCTGACCACATGTCCCCTGCCCCCTGGGGACCTGCCTGCCCTTGTTAGCTCAGTGCCTTTCACCTCAGGCTGACAGCTGAGGTGCTGAAGGTTGAGGGCAAGGCCTCTGTCGGGCTTCCACAGAGGAGTGGGAGGTAAGTTTGCCTGAGAGGTGTCCCCAGGAAGTCAGTGTTGGGACAGGCCTGAGGAGAGATGGGGGGCTAGAGGCAAATGGGGGGGCAGTCTGTACGCCTCCAGGCACCCAGGGCTTGCAGGCCCGGGGCGGGGGGGGGGGGGGTGCGACCCTCCAGGGCATGCACGTGGTCCCCTAGCCCTACCAGCTTAGCACATGGCCTCACCTAGCATTGTGAAAGCCCTCTGGTTGGTGTACTGCCACTTCATTTTAAAAGGGTGGACAAGTCCCTGGTGCCTTTCCACAGCAATGCAGGTCATGGTGAGGATCTCCGTCACAATGGCGGTGCACTGGACAAAGGGCAGCAACTTGCAGATGAAGGCACCTGCCGGAAGGAAGCAGGACACGTCACTCTTAGAGCAAGGCCACCTGCCGCAGGTGGGTGCCCAAGCCTGTGCTGGGGACCCCATCGCTATAGCAACACTTAGACACACACAGCAGTGGAGATGGTGCCCAGCTTGTGTTTTCTCTCTGTTGGGCTCCCAGTTCCTAAATGCCACATGCACATGTATACCACAATGGGGGACGTGGGGGGGACAGACTGATATCTAGCCATTGATGATAAGTAGGGAGAGTCAGCGAGCAGTGGCCTCCTGGGGTCTAAACCACACAAGAATCTGATTCTTCTTCCCTCTTGGTTCCCTGTCAGATTGTCACAAAGGAACAATGGTCATTAAACTCTCTGATGTCACCAGATTTCTTCTCTTTTACTCCTGTCCAAGACTCCCTATGCACATTGTGCCCCGGCACTCTTAGCTGATTTTATCTTCTCTAATGCAAAGGCTTCCAACTGGTGGCAGCCGGGCGAGATTTGGCCCACAATCAGGTTTTGTTTGCTTCATATAATACTTTTCCAGAAATTTCTGAGTTCACTGCCAGTCCTTTAAGTGTTTGTGCTACCTGTCTGGCCCCTCACCATCGGGATCTGTGAGCCCTGCTCTGGCACCCACCCTGCTCCCTGCCGCCTGCCTGTCAGAGCGCCGGAAGTTCAGGGCGCATAATGACTTGGAACAGACCTTAGAGGTCACACAGTACTTCACGCCGAGGCAGAAAGAGATCTGCTCATGTCTGTCCAGTGTGCGGCCAGACTTAGCTTAGAGCCTGCAGAGAGGCCTTGCTGGCGCCTCCCACCTGAGGCCTCTACGCGGCTTCCTCTCCCAGGACTGACTCCCTCACGTGGTCCCCACGTCTGCTCACATGTCACTGTGATGGCTGATTTCAAGTGTCAGTTGCTGGGCAAAGGGAGCTGGCAGAACCATCTGTACATCAGGATGAGTTTCTGGAAGGAGTCAGCGGTTTAACTGACAGACTGAGTCGAGAGTGCAGGGGGCGCCGTCCACCCCACGGGTAGAGTGCAGAGGCCAAGAGCACGCAGGGAGGGTGAACTGCCCTCTGCCTCCCCGGACACATCTCCTCCTGCCCCTGGAGGTCAGCCGCCCTGGCTCTCCGGGACCTCCAGCTTGCAGGTGGCAGACTGCAGGGCTTCTCAGCCAGTCCCTCAGGACAAATCTCCTTCTATCCATCTCCATGATCTGCTTCTCTGGAGAACCCTGACTGACGCAGTCCCTTCCCACTGAGGCCGAGCTACCCTAAGGCCCTCGTTTAAAGCAGCCTCTCTCGTTCCATGTCCTTATGTCTCTCTTACTCCTTCCCCACCTCTTTCACCTTCTCCTGTAGCCATACATAGGTAGCTATGATAGATGCACATGTAATTACTAATTTGTTGCTATTATTTATTGACAGTCTCCCTGCCCCTTCTGGAATATAAACATCCCAAGAGCAAAGACTTTCGTCTATTTTCTGATGTATCCTCAACATTTAGAATGGCACACAGTCGGCCCTCAATAAATATTCATTGAATGGAAGAAAGTGGATCACTAGGATGCTCTTCAGCTCCAAAGGCATCCCATTCGGTTCTGAAGAGGCTCTAGCTGGAAGGAAGGGGTGCTTTTCAATTCCAACCTCTTCTGGTTTTGCATTCAGAGAATCCCGGAGCCGGAAAACCATCTTTCCCAAACAGCAGCTCCCGTGTAGATGTAAAGTGCTTTCTCGCTCCTCCTAAGCCTGCGCTTCCTCAGTTTCCCTCTCTGCTCCTCATCTGACATGCCGCCCAGACCTCTGTGCTGGCTGGACCGTTCGGACAGGAGCCTCTGCGTTGAGGACGCAGATGGGCAGCCGAGGCCGTACAGCCTTTGCTTTTTAAATTTTTTAATTAGTTTATTTATTTCAGTTAGGTATATATGACAGCAGAATACATTTGATTCACTGTACACAATTGCAGCACAACTTTTCATTTCTCTGGTTGTGCACATGTAGCGTCCCACCATATGTGCACATGTACCTAGGATAATGACGTCCACCTCATTCCACCATCTGTCCTGCCCCACTGAACCCTCTCTACCCTCCCTTCCCTTTGCCTAATAAAAGTTCCTCAGTTTTTCCCAGCCTCTCCCATCCCTGTTTTGGATCAGCTTCCACTTATCAGAGAGAACATTTGGCCTTTGGTTTTTTGGGATTGGTTACTTCCCTTAGCATGATATTCTCCAACTTTACCCATTTACCTGCAAATGCCATGATTTTAGTCTCTTTTCATGCTGAGTAATATTCCACTGTGTATGTATACCACAGTTTCCTTCTCCATTCATCTCTTGAAGGGCACCTAGGTTGCTTCCACCGTTAAGCTATTGTGAATTGAGCTGCTATAAACATTGACATTGCTGTGAGCTGCTATTTTTAAGTCCTTTGGTTATAAACCAAGGAGTGGGATAGCTGGGTCAAATGGTGGTTCCATTCCAAGGGTTCTAAGGAATCTCCATACTGCTTTCCTGACTGGTTGCACCAATTTGCAGTCCCACCAGCAATGTATGAGTGTGCCTTTTCCCCCACATCCTCGCCAACACTTACTGTGTCTTTATTCTTGATAACTGCCATGAAATCTTAGAGTAGTTTTGATTTGCATTTCTCTAATTACTAGAGATGTTGAACATTTTTTCATATATTTGCTGATTGAATGTATATCTTTTAAGTGTCTATTCAGCTTTTTACCCATTTATTGATTGTATTTTTGGCGTTAAGTTTTTTGAGTTCTTTCTATATCCTGGAGATTAGTGCTCTACCTGACATGCATATGGCAAAAATTTTCTCCCAAAATGTAGGTTCTCTGTTCACCTCATTGATTGTTTCTTTTACTGAGAAGAAGGTTTTCAGTTTGAGTCCATTTTATTTATTAATTCTTGATTTTATATTTTGCAATTTTCCTAAGGAAGTCAGAGCCTAATCTGATGTGATGGATATTTGGGCCTACTTTTTCCTCTATTAGGCGCAGGGTCTCTGAACTAATTTCTAGGTCCTTGATCCACTTTGAGTTGAGTTTTGTGCATGGTGAGAGAGAGGGATTTATTTTCATTTTGCTGCATATAGATTTCCAATTCTCTTAGCACCATTTGTTGAAGAGGCTATCTTTTCTTAATGTATATTTTGGTGCCTTTGTCTAGTATGAGATAATTGTATTTATGTGGTTAGTCTCTGTGTCCTCTATTCTGTACCATTGGTCTACATGTCTATTTTGGTGCCAATACCATGCCATTTTTGTTAATATTGCTCTGAAGTATAGTTTAAGTCTGGTATTGTGATGTCTCCTGCTTCACTCTTCTTGTTAAGGATTGCTTTAGCTATTCTGGGCCACTTATTTTTCCAAATGAATTACATGATTGCTTTTTCTATTTCTATAAGGAATGACATTGGGATTTTAATTGGAATCGCATTGAATCCGTATAGCACTTTGGGTAGTATGGCCATTTGACAATATTAATTTGCCTATCCAAGAACATGGGATATCTTTCCATTTTCTAAGGTTTTCTTCAATTTCTGTCTTTAGCGTTCTGTAGTTTTCATTGTAGAGATCTTTCACCTCTTTTGTTAAGTTGATTCCCAAGTATTTTATTTGAGACTATTGTGAATGGGGTGGTTTTCTTAATTTCTCTTTCAGAGGATTCATCACTGATGTATAGAAATGCATTTCATTTATGGCTATTGATTTTATATCCTGCTACTTGGCTGAATTCATTAATTAATTATAGAAGGTCTCTGGTGGAGGCTTTTGGATCCTCTAAGTATAGATTGCTTTGCTTTTTTTTTTTTTTTTAAGAAGCTACTTGGAAAGATTCATGCAAAATAAGAGTAAAATGCAAGAGATAAGAAGTCATGAAATCAAAGAAACTGAAGAAGGAATCCTTGGAAAACCAGTCTAATGGAAACAGCTGTAGAGCCCTCGATAAAAACAAAACAAAGCAGAGCCTAGAGTGCAGTCGTCAGAGCTGGAGTTGACGGTCTCCCAGGAGAAAGTCTCAGAACAAACCCTGGAACTGGTCCCATGCAGCTTCCCGTGCGCCGAGAGCTGGGCTGGGGCAGCCTCAGCACCGCTGACAGCCACGAGTGTTTTCAGGGGGTCCAGGTGCCGTCCTCAGGGCGACACTGGCTGAGAGTCCTGTGGGGCTCGCACTGCTGTCCTCGTGCACGTGTTACAGGTATGGGAACCCAGGACACAGAGAAGACAGATGCTGGTGTCTGGGTGTGGCTTGAGAGCATCCTCCATAGGCTGCGGTGTTGGAGGTTTGTTCCCCACAGTGGCCATGGAGATGGGTGGACTTTTGAAAAGTGCTAATCTGCAAGATTTCATGATTCACTAATGCAACTCCTTAAAGCCTTGAGGGGATGTTGTCCTCATCAAAATACACTCAGAAGAAGTCTTTTTTTTTTTTTTTTAATTTTGATTTCTTGGTGCCAGGGATTGAACTCAGGGGCACTTAACCACTGAGCCGCATTCCCATTCATTCTTTTAAAAATATATTTTATTTAGAGACAAGGTCTTGCTAAGTTGCCAAGGCTGGCTTTGAGCTCACGATCCTCCTGCCTCAGCCTCCTGAGCTGCTGGAATTTCAGGTGTGCACCACCACGCCTGGCCAGAAGAATGTTTTCAGACAATAACATCTTTTCAATTTTTCATTGTGAAAATCCAGCCACAGGATACAGAGAGGAGATTTCCCTAATTAGAATTAGGAAAAGTGGTGCTTCCTGAAGACCAGGTGCTGTGGTCCAGCCCCTCAGAAATCATGTTGGAGTCCAGCCTCCACTGCGAGGCACTGAGAGGGAGGAGACTTAGCTGGCTGTGTGGCTGGGCCACAAGGAGGTTAGGGCTAGCTCAGGGCAGGCCCGTGGTTGAACCTTGGTGGCTTTATAAGAAGGGACAGAGATGAGAGAACACCTCTGCTCTCCCTGCCCCTGGCCATGGGCTGCCCTAGAATTCTCCAGATGGGACCCTTGAACCTCCAGAACAGTGAACCAAATAGACCTTATAAATTATCCGTCCTTGGGTATTTCAGTATAGTAACAAAAGTGGACTAAGCCAGAGCGAGCAGGGTCATTAAGAGCCCATCTAGCTGAGGACAGGTTCACCACTTGACGTGGGCTTGGATCAGCCATCACAAATCCAGCAGGCAAGCAACAGGCTGGGCAGGAAATCCCGCCCCTCCTGGGTGTGATGGCCATGTGGAAAACAGACCTTAATGCAAGGGTCCTGATTACCAGTGATGGCCTCGCCGGTACGACAGAGAAGAGGGAGAAGTGACAGCCACGCCATCCGCCGAGAAGTGCTCAGGGGAGGCCTCTTACCAGTGGCCAGCGTCCTCTACCCCCGTCCTTCAGAAGCAAAACTGAAGCCCAGCGACCGCAGGGAATGTACCAGTGGTCTCCATCTCCTTTGTGCATGTGGATCACCTGGGACTTCTGGGACCCAGGAGCTGAGATGGTTTCTAGCAAGGTTCCAGGTGGAGGCGACGCTGCAGGCACTGGTCCGTGGTAGATAAGGAAAAGTGTACCACAGATAGAGACCCAGCTCATGAAAAGGAGAGGCTCATCTGAGACTCGAATGCTGTTGTCACCATGGTAACCAGGCCAGAGAGGTCCTGGGAGATCCGGGTCCACTGATGTGCTGCGCTGCAGGCAGAGTACCTCATCAAAGCACCCTCTCCTTTCCTGCGTCTTCTCTGCCTCCCACACGAGTCCTGCTGCCCCCCATGACCAGAGCCGATGCTGTTTCCTCGAGACGCTGCACCGTCTGCGGACCACTGGAGCAACCGCTGCTCACTTGCCTCCTTATGTTGGAAAGTTTTTAAAAAACAATCATTGTGGGCTGAGGTGCTGCTGCGAGTTGGAGAACTTGCCAGGCATGTGGGAGGCTCTGGGCTCCCTCCTCAGCACCCCAAAACACACCTGCAGTCTTCTGTGATCCTCTAAATCGCCTCTACCTGGTGAAAGAGGCTGCAAAGATACCAAAGGCAAGCAGAGCCTGAGCAGCTACACACAGCTCCAGCTGCCCGTCTGCCCTCGCCAGTTTCCATCAGAGATTCCTGAAGCTGCCCTCCCCTGTCCAGGCTCCAGCCCCTTTCCTAGAGGTTTTTAAAGAAAAGTAACCAATTCCGTTCTCGTCAGCTTCCCATATAATCAGAACATCTGTAGGTCGGACTTTCTAACAATCATAGAAAAGCGTTAATAAGTCTTTTCGTTTCTCTCTCTTTTTAAAGAAGTGTATTTGCTATACACCCTCATCCAAGAAGAGAGGGAAAAGTTTAAAGAGGAAACAGGCAGAGAGCTACACAGGAAGTCTCTCTCTGGATCCCTTCACCACAAGACAAAATCCCAGCACGTTATTTCGTGGATTCCCGAGACCCAGACCCGCCAACTCACATGGGGAGAAAACAGAGGAGAGTGGAAAACCAGGAACAAACCCGTAGTAGGAGACTTGCAGGGACCTGCTGCCCGGCTGGGCAGGAAGCCTCAGTGATCCTGCAGCCCTGCACCTCAGAGGGCGTGGCCCGGACAGATAGGGGCCCTGCAGGCTGGGGAGGGCAGCAGGACAGATGCTGGAAGGGAGAAGGAGGCTGGAGAAACATCTGAGAGTAAGGAGCCGGACGCCTTTCAAGCTTCTCTAAATGCACAGTTGGAGACTGAAGTCAGGGTGAGTGTTGGCCACTGGACTGCGTTTCTTTGGAGGTGACACTGTGCCTTGCCGGGGCCACCCACAGCAGCAGGATGTACTCCACTTCCTAGGGTAAAGGGGAAGGCAGAAGGCTGGGGACAGGATTCACACCACATAGTGAAGAGCCCTCAGATTGAACAAGCCCGACTGTGCTGGCTGCAGAGGAGCAAGGTCCCCATCGTGCCCTGAGCCCAGACCCACTTGTCCTCCTGCTGAGCTCTGCAGAGCGGAGGCTGCTGGGGCCTCCTGGGAGTTTCTGGAGGTGCCACTTACCTTAAACTCACATTTTCATTATTGCTACAAAGTAGCCTTGCCAAACTCCAATTATATGCCGTGCTCAGAATCTTTGCTTTTGTGAATAAAAAGGCCCAAATGCAAGTTACATAAAATAGATACAATCTCATCCTTGTGAACATTGCAAAAATAAAGCCCACGATTCCTGAAAAGCCTGGGACAGGATTACAAGGACCAGAGGACGCCCCTTAAGTTACTCCAAGACTGAGAATCTCCTGTGAGCTGCTGAACCCTCCTGGTGCTGAGCAGAGGAGGGCTGGATGCACAGAACGAGGAGCCTTTGGCCTTTTGGAGCTTACGTTCCAGACAGCAAGCGAACCCTGTCTTCAAAATCCAAAATCCAGGTATTACTTCCTCAATACTGAAAATGCAATTTGAATCAAACTGGGTCTGAGTAATGTGTTCACTGAATTAACCAGCTGTCAGCCTCTCACTGTTACACCCAACGATTCTATTTATGGCTAATCTAAACTTTATCAGTCTGCATCTTGCTCAGAGTTTCATTTTATTCTATTCTGTCCTGACTTCCTTCATTGTTCGCAGCAGACAGGGCTAATTTCCAGGGCTCTGTCACTCTGCCATGAAAGCTACTGTTGCAGAACATAGCGCCAGCGTCTCCTCCTCAGACCCGCTGAAGAAGTCACTGCATGAACCAGATTCATAATAAAACTTAGATTAAATTTTGATCTAATAAAATTTCTCTCTTCATACAAACAAATGCTTTATTGCTTTCAGATATCTTAGTAAAGAAAAAATAATTAACAACCAGCACACAGTTTCTGCTGTTGAGCGGCTTGGAGGTCACTCACACCAGCCATTGTCCGCGTGTGCGCAGGCCACAGAGGGCAGTTGGCAGAGTCCATCTCCAGGAAAGCTTTCGAAGGACAATTGCAGCAAATGTCCCTCTAGGTCCCAAACCAGCACCAGAGTATGAGGGGGAGCTATGGTGGACCACACTGCCCAAAGTGGGTTTGCACGAAGAAGTGACCGTCCCCTCTCCTGCCTGACTGCTGCAGGGGAGCCCCACACAGCAGAGCCTTCGGGGCCCAGCCCTTCCCAGCTTCGCGAGCTTAGGCGACTGCCTTAACTGACAGATCATACGCCACTGCCAACCCCTTCACGACGGGGCAGGCACCCTCCCAGCGGTGGAGGGTATTCCACCGCGGTTTAAATCTGGGCTCGGCTGGGACTTGCTGTATCACAGAAGTGACGAGAGTTCGACGCCCAGCCCTGAGTCTCCAGCTCCGGGGAAGCCTGGCTCTAGCTCTCTGGGAGGAGCAACCTCCTCCAACAGAACTGTGGGCTCCCCAGCCCCAGGCCACTCAGCCCCTTCCCTGCAGAGGTCAGCTAACACAGGACCCGTCAGGTCACCAGATGAATCAAATCGCCAGGGACCCCAAGGAGACTAGCCTTGGAACCACCCAGCTGACCCCAGCCAAACCTGCTGCCCCAGAGTCACCAAAAGTCCCCTAACTGTTGAGTGTTCTGTTCTGCAGAACAGATGAACAGTGACCACCACCTGTGAGCCGGCACTCTCCACCTAAGACCGTGCCTGGCCCCGGGAAGCTCGTCAGGGGTCTGGTGCTCGCCTCACTGTTCTACCTGCTTCTCCAAGTGCCCAGCAGAGCTCCAGGGCCCCCGCTGCCCTGATGGAGCAGACCTGGGTCCCCTTCAGGAAGTCAACAGAAGACAGTCATGACAGGGACCCACTGTCACACGGTGCTGTGACAGGGTGGCCCCGGAGGGGCCCTCACACACATCTTCATGAATCAGCGAGGGTGTCCACACTGCCGGCTGCACAGGGCAGTGGGCTGGTCAGGGCACTCAGCTGGGCTGGGCGGGGCGCTGGCACGGGGTGTTGAGGGAGTGCCCCACCCCGTGAGGCAGGGCCCAGGCTGGGACCGCTCCTGTTGTTGCAGTGGAGCCTGCCTGCGTGTGGGCGGCCTCCGGAGGAGCTGCAAGGGCGCAAGGCCCAGCCACCCTCTGCCCCAGAGATGCCCCTGCAGGCCTCTCCCACTCTGCCACCGGGAAGCAGCTCTCTGCTGTGCCAAGCACACGGGTGAGTCGGGGCCCTCGAAATCTGAAGACAAGAAGTATCTACTTTCATGCGAATTGTTTCCTATTTTAACGTAAATAAGCTATCAGTAGTTATGATGATTACACTCATGTTGTGTAACCGTCTGTTGCGGATCTGAGATCACTACAGTGCAATGGCAGTATTATTTTTTTTTTACTTTCTCTCATTCTTTTTGGATATAAATCTATTCCACATGACATTTTAAATAGTCACAACCCTAACCTCCTGTCACTGGGCACCTGGTGCCAGGCCCTTTTCACTCATGGGGTCATTCACTTCCACAGAAGCTCCGAGAGGGGGGGTCCACGCTGTCCCAAGTTACGGATGAGGGAACTGTCCAAAGGAAAGCTATTGGCTGTCCTCGTCCCACACTGTTTTCAATCCACATGTGAAAAGATGTTGATGTTGAAGACTGTCCTCGTGAAGACATCACCACTTAAACTCTTTCATGCTCCCAAACACAGAACTAAACATTCACTTTCCACTCGCCCCTGCCCCGACACTCGCCATGGTGCCCACAGCTCAACTCCACGAGGACAGTCTTCAACATCGACATCTTTTCACATGTGGATTGAAAGGGATTTTCAAATGAGATTTTATTAGTAAAAGAAGAGGCAAATACTATGTGCTTCATGCCGAAGTCAAGTTGGAAATAAGAAGAGGATGAGCATGAATGTTCTCTGTTGAACAACAGCTTGAAGCAAAGCTTCCTCTTTCTCCTACTTTCTGCTGCCACACCGGCCTCTGGAGGGCAGTGGCCTCTGGGGGGCAGCGGCCTCTGGGGGGTGCCGGCCTCTGGGGGGTGGCCTCAAACACGCTTACAGCTTCTCTGGTCTCCGCTGGGGCGGGCTTCGTGCCAGGCAGGGCAACCCATTGTCCAGTGGGCCCTGTGAGGATGGGCCACGGAGGGAGGTGAGGCTGTCATGGCCCAGATCATACTTAGTTCCTCTGCACCTCGCCCCACACTCCTTCTCCCGGGATGTGAGGACGTTTCGTTTTCTGAGCTTCCTAGTGTCCTTAAGAGTCTACCTACCGTCTCTCTGGTAGGACAGGAAATTTTCAGCAACCCAGCCACAGGAAGAATGAATTTAGCCTTAGTTTTAGTTTGCAAAGACAGATTTAAAAAAAAAAAAAGTACTTGCTCGACTACTTCAGATTTATTGTTAGGAATCCTTGATTTCAAGACAGCCCTGCTCACAGGCCTCTTTGAAGCCAGCAGAGATAGACACAGATACGGGAGCAGCCAGGGGTCTGCAGAGTCGCCATCCCAGGCCAGCAGAGGGAGATTCCAGCACCCTGTCCAGGCCAGGAGAGGGAGATGCCAGTGTCCTGCCAGGCCAAAGGAGGTAGAAAAAGAGCAGTTTTTCTGAGCTCTGGTTTACCTTAACCTCAAACATCAAGTCAGGACTTCGGCCATGGAGACAGACCCAGAACAAAGGAACCACCAGGGACATATGTTCCCAGAGTTGGGTTCCCAGGGGTTGGATCCAGCCCCATGGAATACAGCGTCCACTCTGTGGAATATGTCCATCTGTCCCCACCAGAGCCATCAAGCACTGCGTCCAAGTCCCTCAGTGGAAGTAACACAGCCTCCCTCTGTGTCCCCCATCATGATGGGACACAGGACTTAGATCTGAGCAGAGGACTTCTTTTTTAGATCACATTTTTTTCCCATGAGAAGAATGAGACCTAACTGTCTGGAATCTTTTCCAGAATTTTCTCGAGCTACCAGCAAGTGTCCTTTTGAGAAAGAAAGTTTCTTTCTTTCTTTCCTTTTTTTAGAATATGTATAACACAAATATGTGACTTCTACCCTCAAGGGATTGAATCTGGGGCATCTGCCACAGAGCTATACCCCAGCCCTTCTTTTTTTTTCCATTTTGACATAGGGTCTCACTAAATTGGCCAGACTGGCCTCTAACTCATGATCCTCCCACCTCAGCCTCCTGAGTAGCTCAGATCACATGTGTGCACCACTGCACCTGGCAACTGTAGCCTTTTTTAAAACATGTGATTAAGTGACATTAACTATATTGACAACATCATGGAGACATCACCACTTAAACTCTTTCATGGTCCCAAACACAGAACTAAACATTCACTTTCCACTCGCCCCTGCCCCGACACTCTTCCCATAACCTTGAATCTATTTTCTATGGCTCTAATCTTGCCTATTCTAAATGGCTCATGTAAGTGCAGTCAATAATGTGGATCCATTAGCATAATGTCTTCAGGCTTCATCCACCTTGTACTGAGTGTCAGAGCTTCTCTCCTGCTCAGGTGAGGGATGGTTCATCCGGAGTGTAGACCACACGTCGGTCTATTTATCTGACAATGGACCTTGGGTTGAGATAGGAAGTTCTAAAGAAAATGTAAGTCTGTAGTTCCTGGGGCCATTTATGCTACCTTGCAAAAGAGCTTAAGAATAAGATCACAAAACATGTGGAGGAAGCCTGGGCCTGAGGCAGGTGAGCCCTGCTGGGGGGCTGGGCCTGGGGCAGGTGAGCCCTGCCGAGGGGCTGGGCCTAGACGTTTTCAGACTTTCTCTTTGATAGACCCATTTCTGTGTTTATTGTAGTTACTGCTGCCGTCCTCTGTAGAAAAGATCTTCCATGTAAATCCCGGGGCTCTTGCCGCCCTTCCACTTCCCAAGACTGTGATGCTTTTCTTGCCTGGGTGTGGTCCCTCTCCCTCTCCACGAGGCACCAGCCTGATCTCACCTCCCGCCTGAGCCTGCTCGTCCCTTCCTTCCTCTCCTCTGTTGACCCTTGTCTTTACAGAGGTCGTCTTCAGCAGCAGCTCTCATCATTCCTGCCGGGAGATTTTCTGAAGCCCCCCCCCCCCCGACCCCGCACTCCTGATCTTACACCAACTTGACCAGGTGTACATTTCTGAAATGTCATAGAAAAGGGAGAATCATTATGGGAAAGGTGATGGATGTTTTCTGATCACTAACTGAATCATAAACTAAACCTGGAGGAGCTTCAGGGTGAGGCCTCTGCTCTGAACTGGAGTCCCACGGTTAAAGCCCAGAGCCCCCCTGGACCCCTTCACCAAGCCTCACCGGGCTCTGAAAGCCACCTGGATATTTCATGCCCTGTGCAGAGCATGTTCCTCCCCTCCTTTCCTTCCAGTAAAATCCTTCTCTTTCTCATCTAAAGTCAGATGCAAAGCTCTATTTATTAAAAATAGAGACAGGCGCCCTTCTGGTGAAGCCTGGGGTTGGTTGCCCACTCCCTCATACACCCATGCCAGTCGCCGTGGCTCTGAGCACAAGGCACTGAAACCTTCGCGGGAGGTGTGTTGATTTATAGCTGGCATCCTCTTCTCCAGACAACGAAATGCTTCTTGTCTTAGCATATCTTGTATCCCACCCTCTGTACCATTTTACTCCTTTCCAAATTCTTTTTTTTCCCCCTTGGTGCTGGGGATTCAACCCAGGGCCTCTAGCCAGGAGGGGTGGGGCACCTGTAATCCCAGCCCCTCCGGAGGCTGAGGCAGAAGGTTCAAATAGTCCAGGCCAGACTCAGCCACTTAGCAAGACCTCCAGCAATTTAGAAAGATCCTGTCTCAAAACACAAAATAACAAAAGGACTGGGATTCAGCTCTGCAGTAAAGTGCCCCTGGGTTAAACTCTCAGCATCAAAAGAAAAAGAAAGGGGAGGGAGGGAGGAAGGTGGGAAGGGAGGGACAGAACGGAAAAGGAACCCAGGGTCTCATGCATGCCCACCAAGCACTCCCCACCCCCCCCCCAGCTGCGTCCCAGTCCTCCACATTCATCTTGAAAGACCCCACAAAGGTCGGGTTTCCGTGAAGACTACCAGCCTGCCTGCAATCAGCAATGGCCTTGGAGGTCCTCCGGGGACTCGTTTCACCAACCCACTCCTGCTCTTCCAGGGGTCTCCCCTCCTCGTCCTACTTCCAGACACCACAGTTGTATGGGCTGCCAGGCTCCAGCTCTCTGGAAACTCTGCTTCTGTTACTCCTGTAGCCTGGTCCTCAGTCCTCGCCCTCGTGCTGGTGCTGGTAGCATCTACGCTGTCTCTCAGCCTTGGCTGCAAATAACAATCCTTTCTAACTCCGGGAACTTTGGGAAACTTGACACCAGTTATCACACTCAGACCAATTAAAGTCAGAATCCCGAGGGAGGGCGGGTGCTGGGCAGACATCCACGTCTTTAAAAAGCTCCCCAACCAGAGATATGAAAAATTGAGAGCCACTGTTGAGGGGAATTCATTCTCGTGGCAGCTGCAGAAGAAATGGACAGTCCCCATTTCCTGACCCAGGCAAGTGCCTTGGGATGTGGGGAGGTGAGAGGACCTGCACATCTCCCGTGGTTCCCCACCACTCAGGGTGGAACTCCTTTCTTGGAATTGCATCTAGTCAACTTGCCAGCCACCTTTAGAAAGCACTCTCTCTCCCTGCCTCGGCAGCTCCCAGAGAGCTCAGGGTGACAAGGGCAGATCA
This sequence comes from Marmota flaviventris, assembly GCF_047511675.1. NCBI lineage: Eukaryota > Metazoa > Chordata > Mammalia > Rodentia > Sciuridae > Marmota > Marmota flaviventris. The sequence goes on along the minus strand of NC_092504.1, from coordinate 143,515,600 downwards.
TCCCTTCCTAGGCTCCTGCAAGGCCACCTATCCACACCCTCCCCAAGCAGTGCCCCTCTCCCCTTACTTATGCCTAGAACCAGAGCTGATTTCTACTTCCTTCTTCAGAATCAATGCCCGCCCCGCACGAGCTCAGCGGCCACGAATCCTGCCCTCTCCTGGACCATCCCTCGATCCCATTCAAGCTCTTCACTTCCCAGCATTCACACTGTGCACCCTGGAACCCCGACCTTTACAGGGCTTCCTTCGAATGCCTCCTTCTCCTGCTGATCTACCGGAACTCTGGCTGTTCCCCAAGGACACAGCTGTGTCAACCTACCACATGCCAAGCACAGAGCAGATACTCAGGGAGGCCAGACGCAGGGATGGCTCACGTGCCACAGATCAGTTTAGACTGCAGGCAAAAGAACAAGCTGCAGAGGCAGTACTGCTGCTGCTGAGATGCCCCCGTGTGCACGCCTCGTCTGCAGATCAGCTGGAAGACCACAGCTCAGGGTGGGTCAGATGCTAAGCTCAGAACCACCAAAAAGGCAGCAGGGTCTGGCCACAGCCTCCACGCCGAGATGACTGATGAAGAAGAGACAGTCACGAGCTTCGGTGGACACTGGCCAAAAAGAAGAGGCATGAGAGCCATCCAAGACAGAACACGAGACACAGGAGCATGAAGAAAGGAAGAAAGAGGAAACAGGAATGCAGGGAACCTGGAGAGGAGAGCATTGCCCTGAGGCTCAGCCCGGGCAAAATCAATTATTCTGAATTTAGTTAGAAGCAAAACATGCTCAGCCGGTGCATTCAGAGGAGCATTTGCAGTTGTGAAGAACTAAGAGGAGGAGAAGGAGAGAAATAAGAAAGTTGCAGGTGAAGACGCGCAAATGTGATTCTCAGAGGGCAACTGGGAAATTCACTGGTGGCACCTGACAAAATAGATCAGAGGGTACAGGAGAGAGGACTCTAAATGCCATGGCAACCCAATCCCATCCTCATTTCAGGGATAAAGGGAAAGTCGTGAGCACATGCTGCTGACTGTCCTCTGCCGGGGCAGAGGAGCCGCTCTGGTAATTGATCCGGAGACCGGTGGATGCAAGGCCTGCACTCTGACTCCCATCCTGCTGGCAGCCCGGTGAGGCTGCTCATCAGGGGTGTCTTCCTGACTCCAGTGAGAGTCACCGAAGCCAACTGGATGTTTATGTGACTGTGCGAGTTTGCTCCTAGGGTGCTGGGAAACAGCCGTTTGACTTGTGTGTCTGTGTTGCAGGCCTGATTTGTAGCTGCTGGACTCTAGGCTGTAAATACTCCCACTACACCTGACTGAAGCCAACACCATGCTCTGCTGAAGGGGAGCTAGGCAGAGCCTGCAGGGGGCTCTGAGTTAGCACAAGCCGGCTGCATGGAGTCAAGCTAGCTGGCAGGACAGGACGCCGGGAGGGACAAGGTCCAAAGCCCTTGAGCAGATCCCCATGCAGGCAGGTCTGAGGGCCTCTCCCTCTGCAGTGCGTATCATATGGGGAGGCTGCCGATCAGGGGTTAACCTGCACACCAATCACCAGGACCTTGTGAAGATGCAGGAGCTGACACTGGAGGTGTGCTGGTCCTAGTGAGGGAGGCGAGTGGACAGAAAGAGGATCAGCAGTGGCTCCCAGCCCAGCCACCATCAGGGACGCTGGACTACAGAAGTCCCAAGTCCCAACAGGAGGTATGAGTTACGAGCAGGCTCACAGAGGTGTCTTTTTTGACTCAATGACACTTTACTGCCATCATAAAAACCTATATTCCCTGCTTCTCTGGAGAGAGGGGAAGGACCTGTTGTGACCTCACAAGGGTGATGTGCTCAAGCTGAGCCCCTGCAGGGGACAGGCCTGCCCTTTCCCCGGGCGTCTTCCTTTTGCCACTGCCACCACCCGGTGATCTTTGTGGCCTCATCTTTCTTGCCTCACCCATGAAGGAAAGAGAGGTAATCCTGCAGTAGGTTTTACATAACGTGTGCATTTTCCTCCCAGTTGTATCAATCTGTCTATTTCCCACCACTCCCCTCGTGAAAGATGTGCATTCTTAAATGTCCAGCACAGCGCTCTTAAAATACGCCACCTTCTTCCTCTCCTTCACATTGTGGAGTGAACCCCACTCCTAGAACACCCCATCCTCCTCTACTGAAAGAAGTCTGAATTATTCAAGCCCAGCCACAACACCACCTCCTCCCGGGGGCCTTCCTGACCCACCCCGTCTCCACCACAGATCTCCGCCTGTCCAACCCTGGATTTGCTCACAGGGTGCAGCGCTAGTCTCTGGGGCCCACAGGGACCTAGGAGCTCCCCTGGTTCCTGCATTCCCAGGTGGAACGCTTTGCCCGCTAGGAGTCCTCAACGGCTCTGTCAAATAATAAATTAAGAATTAATTGTCAGCTCCTGGATCACGTACTCTTGAACTCTTTTTTGTTCCTTCATCAAGGGAATTTGCAACTATTCTACCTTAAAACACACCGGTTAATTCTTACTTAGCACCCATTTCTCAGGGGAGAGGAGTCTCCCCTGTACTTCAACCGAGGTGTCCTCTACTTGAGTGTAGAACCTCACTTGTTCTATAAATCCCATCCCAGATAACCACAGACTGCCTCCAGTTAAACACCTGGGTGAAGCCAACACCGGGACCCCTGCAGGCCCGCCTCCTTCAAGCACACTTACTAACACTCACCTCTCTCCAACCTACAGAACACTTCCACAACATATCGCCCTTTTTTCCAGTACTGACAAGCAAACGTGAAATGCCCCCATGAAATAGGAAAACAGGGGATGAGAAAACTCTCTGAGGTGCCCCTGTGCCGTCCGCAGGGGCCGCCCGCCCCCTGTCATGGCCTCCCCGACATCACTCAGAACGGCTGGGGGCCTCACTTGACCAGCAAACCTCTCTGATCCCTAGTATCATTTTGCAAAACTGAGGCCCAGACAGGTTGAAGTATGGTGCATTAGAGCCTAAGTAGCCATCGGGGTCTCCTGACTCCCAGTAAAAGACCCCACCTGACTTGGTCACCCCAATGGAGCTGTCATCCCACAGCACCACAGGTAGGCTTGTCAGCCCACTTCTCCCAAACACCATTCCACATACAAACTGCACATTCCCGAAACGTCTTAAAGTACCCTCCCTCTTCTGTCTGTCTTCCACATTTTGGAGTGAACCCCCCCTCTAGAACACCCCATCCTTCTCTGCTGACAAGTCTGAATTACTACTGTTCAAACCCAGCTCCCACATCATCTCCTCAACAATGTCACACGGAAATGTAAGCCATTTTCTCCTCAAAACCCACGTTCTGTGAACGGACCCACCATTCTCCCATCAATTTGATGCAGTGAGTCGCGGCAGGCAAATGATGCCTGATGCAACAGTTGGGTCCGAGAGCACAAGAAAGTGTCTGACCTGTCAATCAATCTAAAACTTTCCACACAGGTGAATCCGTGTTTGAAGCTGTTTCAGCAGTCCCTGACGGAGGAGGGCCAAAGATTTAGCATCCTGACCTACTGACAGTCCATTCCGTGCAAAAGAATAGAAAACAACCCAAGAACCCCGATTCCCGGCCGGTAACGCGGGGTGGAAGAAACCCTCGGCGAGGGAGCCGGGGCCCGGGAGGGGGACTCACCCCCGAGCCAGGTGTCCGAGACGTTCTGCAGCATCGTGACCGGGATGCAGAAGAAGGCGATGAGCAAGTCGCTGAGCGCCAGGGAGCAGATGAAGATGTTGGTGACCGTGCGCATGGCCTTGCTGCGGGTCACCACGTAGACCACCAGCGCGTTGCCGAAGAGCGCCAGGGCGAAAATGAGCACCCCGGTGAGCACCAAGGCCAGCTTGGCGCGCGCGGGCAGCTCCGGGGTGTAGACGAGCGGCCGCAGCCCGTAGAGCGCGATGAACTGCTCGCGCGTCAGGTTGTGGTCGCGCAGCAGCCGGGAGAAGCGCTCGGGGGTGATGTTGAGCGCCTGCATGCCGCGCCGACGCCCCGGGCCCCCTCCACGGCCGGGTGGCGACCAGGGACAGGGACCCGCAGGCGCGCTCCAAAAAGTTCTCCTCTGGCAGCCCGCAGGCTGGCGCAGGACCGCCCCGCTCCGCCCGCCGCGCCTCCGGGGCGCAGAGCCCGCCCGCTCGCCCGCGCGCAGCCCGCACAGCTCCGCCCCCGCCCCGCGCTCCCCGCCCCGGGTCCGGCGTGCAAGTGACAGTGGGCACCCAGGGTTTCCCGGCTTGCGCCCTCTCCTGCGGAGAAGTCACGCGGGCCACAGCTGTCCTGTAGCCTTGCCCCATTGACTCCACTGTGCATTGCTGGGTTATCCTTCAACACCAAGCCAGAAACCAGATGGACCCAAATCAAAACGCCAAACCCCTCTGTGGCCACACCCTGCCCCTCCCCCTCACTTCTAGCCCCTGGCGACATTAATCGGTTCTCCACCTTTGAACTGTTGTCAAAAGGTCGCATAAAGAGATGGCCGGGCCTGGATTGATTTATTGAATCCTTACAACTTTATGAAGGAGGCATAGGTACTATTATCATATCCCCATTTTTCAGGTGGGGGACACAGGCACAGAAAGTTCAGTGACTACTAGATTGCAGAGCTAGAATATAAGCCAAGGCAGGCCGGTTTTAGAACTCAATCTCTTAACCACTACTCAATATTATACAGAAAGTAGCATGTATGGGAGTCAGTGTTGGGTCATATATGGGGACTAAGAGCAGATAAAGATGACTTATGTGCTCCTGGGTCAGGGAACTTTGGTCATACAGTAGGACATTGATCCAACAAGAAATACTGAAGAGAGATATACAGGGAGTAATATGAAAATTGTGATTTGGTTCAAGGTAGAATTTGGTGCATGTGGGATATCAGGGAAGATATTCATTCAATAGATGGTTGGCCATATGGCTTGGAGCTTAGAGAAGAGTGGAGGGCTAGAAATAGAATATTGGCAGTCATCGACATAAAGACAGTAATGGAAGCCACAGGAAAAGAAGTGATTTCCTGGGGAGAAGTGTGTAGAGTTCATAGAGACCAGGAAATTCTATACATCAACATGAACTATAGATTCTCTGATGGTGGAATTTGAGATAGAGCTTTTGAGGGTGGCTGCAGATTGTCAAGGAATAAAGAGAGCAAGTAGGGCAGGGAAACCTCATCTTCCCCAATCAGTTCTACCTCAGTAGATGGCACTACTATGGACACAACTAGAAAAGTGCAGACTAGGGGTCATCTCTTACCTTCGTTTCTCCTTGACCTCTCATGCCCAACTTGTTATCAAGGTCTGTGGTCTGTTCTTTCCAAATTTATCCTAAAAGGGAAATATGGAGAGCAAGGAGGAGAGGGAAAGAGGAAGAGCAGGGGACTGTAATGGATCAAATGATATTCCATGCATGTAGGATACATCAAATGTACCCCACTATTATGTGTAAATATAATGCACTAATAAAAATATCTTTAAAAAAGAAAAAAAAAAAAAAGAGATGGCGGGAGTGCCTTCCCAGCTGCTGCTCCACTGAACCCCTGGGCCAGATGCCCTTGCAGCACTTGGAATCCCACGGTTCCGGGGCCTGGGATCGCCCTGGGATCTTAACTGTGAGTTTCAGCTGGTGGCGCTGACCGTCCAGGTGGCATTTGCCACCCCACTGCAGTCAAGTGGCCTTCCTTGGGCTCTGTCCACTCCACAGTGGAGTTGTTCGGACCTTTTGCTGTTGAGTCAGGGTCCTTTTAACGTTCCACGTACAACCCTTTGCCAAGCAAGCACTTTGCAAATATTTCCTCCTCCTCTGTGGCTTGCACTTCTCTCAAGGACCTGTCACAGAGCAGGGCTTGCTGCACCATTGTCAGGCCGATGGACTTTTCTTTACTGGTTGTGCCTGGGGTGTTCATCCTCAACTCCTCACCACACCCTGTGTCTTACACACTTGTCTCGTGTCTATTTCTAAGTGTTTTGGTTTCACCATTCTGCTCCACAGTCACATACAGGAATAAATACTGAAGTGGGTGAAGTGATTTCTCCTATTACTCTTATATTCCGGATTTATTATAGCTGTTCTAGGGCCTGTGCCCATGCATGTGAATTTTGCAGTAAGCTCATCTATGTCTGCAGGAAACCTTGCTCTGCTGAGTCTCTTGATCCATGAGCAGAGTGTATCTCTTCGTGTTTTTAGATCTTGGATTTCTTTCCACGGCGTTTTGCAGTTTTGGCATACAACCTGTGTACTATTTTGTTAGATTCCCACCCAAGTATTTCTATTTTGAAGCATTTGTACAGGTGTAGTTCTAACTTTTGCTTACATGTATTCATTATTAATATTTAGAAATGTGATTTATTTTGTATGTTGGTCTTAAATTCTGCAAAGTTGATAAACTTGCTTAATTTTTTGAGTTTTTCTTTTCTTTTTGTAAATTTCTCAGGCTTTTCTTTATTAACAATCATGCCCTCTGAGAAAGGAGACAGTTTTATTTATTCCTTTCTGGTCTGCATGCTTTTAATCTCACTTTTATTTATTTGTTTGTTTGCTCATGTTTGCCTTTGTGTAGGGTCAGATTCACAGTATGACCTTAGGTGGACATGAGCCAGTGGACCTCCTTGTCTTGTCCCTAACCCTGGGGGGTATTTGGTTCCCCCCTTACTATCAAGCCTGATATTGGTTCCAGATGTTCTTTACAAAGTGGAGGAAGTTCCCTTCCATTCTTAACTTGAAAGTTTTATCAATGGCATTGAATGTTGTCAAATAAACCTTCGTGCACCAATTAACACAACTGTGATTTTTTTCATCTTCATGTGGGAGATTACATGGACTGACTTTTGAATATTGAGTGAGCCCTGAAAGTCTGAGATGAAGTCCGTTTGGTCAGGGTTTGTAACTTCTTTATGTATATTGCTGAGTTTTGTTATCTATGAGTTTTAAGGTATTCTATCTTCAGGAGAAATATTGGGCTATAAGTTCTTTATTTTTGAAGTCACCCCCCAATTTTAGTGCCCAGGTAATTGTAGCTTCATAAAGTGAATTAGAAAGTATTCCCTATTTTCTGGGTGAGATTGTTTAGAATTCGTGTTAATTCTTCTTTAAAAATTTCTAAAAATCTCTCATGAAGCCATCTGGGCCTAGAGATTTCTTTCTCACTTAAAACACATAAAAAAAACAAACATAAGGTTAGAACCTAAAACTCATGAAACTCTTTAGAGAAGACATAGGGAAGCCTGCAGGACACTGCCTATGGTCATGGCTCTTGGACATGCCACCAAAAGTACAGGGCACAAACCCAAAAGTAGACACACTGACTACCTAAAATGTAAAACTCTCATGTCCCAAGGAGGTGACAGGCTGCAAGCACAATCTACAGAATGGGAAAATGTTTGCAAATTGCGTATCTGATAAGGCGTTAATATCCAAAGCACACAAAGACCTCCTGCATCTCAACAACAAAAATACCTGATTAACAAATAAGCAAAGAACGTGAAAGGACACAATATGACCAAACAGTCACAGGAACGGATGCTCAACATGGCTGAGAAGTAAGGAAACGCAATTCAAACTCACAAGCAGTCACACCACCTCTGCTAGAATGGCTGTCATCAAAGGCAAGTGTCAACAGGAGTGTGGGGACGGAGAGCCTCTTGCATTGTGGTAGGAGGTCAACGGGAGCATTCATCATGGAACACAGGATGAAAGGTCCTCCAAAATCAATACTGGAAGCACTGTGTGATCTAGCAATTCCACCTCTGGGATAGCCCCCAATATTTAAAGCAGGGTCTGGAGGAGACATTCTGCACACCCACATTCATGACTGCATCATTCACAACAGCCCAAGGTGGCAGCAGCCCAGTGCTCAAGATGGTAAATGGATAAAGGAAATGTGGTCCACGGACACAGAGCATAGAATAGTACTCAGTCCTGAAAAGGAAGGCACTGGGACACACGCTATAACATGGATAACTCCTGAGGACAGCATCCTGAGTGAAACAAGCAGCTCACCAGAGGAAAGTAGGATGGTGTCTGTGTCTGCCAGGGGCTGGGAGAGAGGAGGACAGGTGGTGCTTAATGGGTGCACAATTCCCATTTCTCAGGAAATGCTTTCAGTCTTCCCCCATTCACCATGAGGCTGGCTGTGGCTTTTCACATGTAGCCCTTTATGAGGTTAGGAGTTCCTTCCAGCCCTAGTTTATTAGTGGTTGTATCATGAGGGGTGCTAAATTTTGTCAGAGTCTTCCTCTGCATCTATTGAGGCAACTAAGTGATTCTGTCCTAATTCTACCGCACGGCGCGCTGCACTCACGGATCTGTGTCGGTCAACCGTCCTTGCTCCAACTTGGTCATGGTGCCCAGTCTCCTAACATGCTGTTGAACATGGTTGGCTAACATTAAGGGTTTCTGTGTCTAAATTCACAGGGATGTAGGTCTGTGGTTTCTTTCTTGTGTGTCCTTATCTGGCTTGGGTGGGAGAGTGACACTGGCTTCATGGAGTGACTGTGGAATGCTCCACCTCTTTCTATTTATTTCATAGAATAATTGGAGGAGCACTGGTGTCAGTTCTTTAAGGCTTTGGTAGAATTCAGCTGAGAATCCATCTGGTCCTGGGCTTTCCTTTGTTCTTTGTCGCCTGTTTAGGTTTTCTGTGTCTCCTTGATTCCATTTTGGCAGGTTGAATGTGTCTATGAATGTCTCTATTTCTCTAGGTTTTCCAACTTCCTGGAGCACACACGTTCAAAATGGTTCCTAGTGATCCTCTGGGTTCCTGTGGTATTTATTACCAGATGTTTAAAAAGGAAAACGTTGCAAAAGTGTCCTTTGAACCACACCACGTGGCATGATAAATCTCCCAGCAACCACCCCGGTAGGGACTTTACTTTTCACTCATCTTATGGATGAACAAATGAGGTTTGGAGAACATCAGGAATCTTGTTCAAGGTCACCAGCTTGTTTTGCAAAATTCCAGCAGTGAGACTCTTCAGCCCCCACCATGTGAAAACTGTCAGGACAGAATGAGGCTAGAAAGAGGGAAGGGAGGGAGATTGAGGGACGTCAGAAGGAAGCGGTGAGTGCAGGGCGGAGCGGTCAGAGGAGGCCACATCGGCTGGGGGGAGCACCGCCTTCCTGTCAAGGAAGAAATAGGACCCCGGGTCAAGAGTCCACCTCCCCAGCCCCGCCCTCTAGGGAGAACTGGCCGCATCAGTTTGCACTGGACAAGCTTTATAATAGCAGGGTTTTGTTGAATTAGATGATTTTATAATGAAATCACAAACGAGTCCAATCTACCCACTAACGACAGCTAATCAAACTGCAGATAAAGAACTAATTGGAAAGAATCAGCTTTGTGGCCCCAATTTGGGAGGTGATCTGTGTTTGTTTTATGGACTCTCATTCTATGGGACTGATCATAAAAATACTGCAAACTAGTAAATAATCGCCCAGTTAATGGGGCACAAGACCAATGAGCAGACGCTTTGTCAAGGGGCGGGAGTCAGCTCTGCTCCGAATGCTGTGTGTGCTCAGGTGTCTTTACTTCTTCTCAGGGTGGGTCCATGAAGCGGGTGGCACATCACTGCTGGGAGCGCCCGGAAAGCGTTGCCTACACACTGCCAGTTCAAACAGAAATCTCCCCGCCCGCCGCTCCTCAGGGGCTGCCACAAATATAGTCGCTCAGCTCCACTTTCCGGAAAATGCCAAGCGTCATGAAATGCAAAGTCAGTTTTCACTTCAGGCTCTGAGTAGCAAATGGTTCTTTGGCCAAAGGCAGGGAGAGAGCACAGCAGAGTCTGGTGATGCGGGGAGGCCGCGGCCAGGAAGCCGCGCGGAGCCCCGGTGCTCAGACCAGCCATTGCTGCCCGGCCCGCACCCAGGAGGCAGGGCCGGCCGCCAGGGTCCTGGGCAGCCTTTTCTGGAGAAATCGGCTGGGTACTGCTTAATGATCAAGCGTGGGACCACAGCGGGGCAGAGTTGTGTTAGGAACTGTGACGTGAGAAGTGACCATGGTTGTTTGCACTCCGTGGTGAGGGAAGAAAGAGCTCCTCAGCCACTCTCCTTCAAGGAGGGAGGTACTGCAATTCAATGCCACCGTGCAGTCACCTGCATGTCGGGTGCACGATGACCATCAGGATCCCATCTGCCGTCCATCTCGGTGGGTTTACCCGGAGCCAGCGCCATATGTTAGGCCAGGCACCACTGATCAGTGCCCACGGTTTAGCCTTGACTCTGGCCCGTGCCCTCTGAGTGAACCTGGGCACAGTTTCTTCATCTGCAGAAACCATTAAAACACCTCCCTCTAAAAGCAGTTACCAGCCTTAGGCAGATCCATGTTTGTGAGTCACCTGGAGGGGGAGCACCCTCCTCCCGCTCGCTCTCCGTGAGATATTTCCTCCGACTCCGTGTGTGTAGGAACTGCAACCAGAAACACCCTATCTGACCAGAAAGATCCACTCGGCTTTCAGAGGGGAGAAAGTGGGACCAGAGCTCCTTTCAGAAAACCCTGCCGCAGAGCATTTCTATGAGGACCACTTGACAACACCTCCCAGGAGGCTTCCAGGGTGACAGCGAAGCAATTAAAGAGGCCAAGGGCATCGTCCCTGTGTTACTGTCAAACCAGGAAATAGCTCATAGGACAACTCCCTTGGACTCTGCAAGTGACGGACACTTGTGGTTTCGCCCAGCCACCCGAGGACTCCAAGCAGGGTTGGTGTGGGCCAGTGGGGTCCTGGGTTGCAGGACTGCCCTTTCCTCTAGTGGGCAGTGTTCAGCCTTGCCACAGTCTGGCAGGAAAACCAGAGTAGCCATGACATTGCAAAGGCGGTATTTCTCAGAGTGTCTGGGTTGGCCATGTTCAGGGCAGAGACAGCCTTTTCACCCGGCAGTCTTGGCCAGTGTCCACCATTGGAAAACATTCATGCTGGCTCAGGGTCTAGTATTTCTAGGTCACACAGAAGCCGAGGCACTAATTCTTCAGGGTCTGCACTTGGGACCGACGTGTCGTGCAGCCCCGTGGGCCCTGCAGCCCAGGTGCTCTGTTTACCGGTCATAAGCCCTGACTGATGGCCAGTGGCCGCCCAGGCAGGTGAGATCCTGCTGACACCACCTGTCAGGACATGGCAGGAGCTCTGGCGACACGGTCAGGAGAAGCAGAAAAGGGGGATCCTTCAGGTGGCATAAGCAAGGGTCACCTGCCCACTTGTTTTTAAGCTCCATCCTTCACAATGCGAAGGACGCAACGTCACACAGGTCCTCACCCACAGAAACCCAGGGCATCCGGGGTCTTCCCAGAGGGGCACGTGACTCCCCGCCGACCCCACTGCACTTTCTTCCTCTCTGCTCTTTTTGTGCCCAGACGTGCAGGGGACAGGCATGCTAGAACATCGGCCTAGGACATGGAGTCAGGCTAAGATGGCCACTCGGAACTTCCCCCTGTGTTGGAGGTCACCAGGGCGGGGTCTTCAGTCAGAGCTGTGAGTGCTCCCGTGGCTCTGAGGGCACCAGTGCCAATCCACCCACTGGGTTTATTTAAACGGGGCAGAAGGGGCCTTGGGGAGGGTGTGCGCCTCAGACTGACCCGCCCACCCTGCTGGATTCCATCTTCTAGACACAGACCTCCCTTTGCCTCACTATCAGAGGCCTGTCTCTTTATCTGTAGTGACAGTCACCGGGCTCACTAGAGGTAAAGCAGGGACGCGCGATGCAGGGGTTTGCATTACCCTCCTTGACCTGCTTCTGCCCTCACCTCATCTCACATCAGTGAGTCCCACTCTTCCTTAGGAAATAGTGCCACGTGGTACGGCCCACATGTGAGCCAGCTTTTTGTCACTGTGACAGAACCTGAGAAAAGCCACTTAGACGAGGAGAGATGTATCTGGGTTCACAGTTTCAGAGGTTCAGTCCCTGGTTGGCTCTGGGCCTGGGAGCCCGGACCTGAAGGTGGAAGGGCGCCGTGGAGGACAGTGGCTCAGCTCCCGCAGGCGGGAGAGAGGAAAGGGGGGACAAGACAGTCTCAAAGGCATGTCCCCAGGGACCTGCCTCCTGTACCCTTGTCCCTCCTGCCCCCAGTTTCCACCATCTCCCAGAGGTCCATCAGATGGATCAATCCCTGATAAGGTCAAGGTCCTGGTGATCTGCTCCCTGCCCAAAGCCCACCTCTGGAAATTGCTGCACGGGGACCAGCCTTTAACTGGTGACTCTCTGGGGGACATTCCAGGTCCAAACCATAACAGACCCAAACAACACAATAGGAAATATTTATACCAGAGCATCTTTTAACCCTGAGTTTATATTTTACTAATTTTACAAAGTAACTAATATCAAATATAGGTATTTATAGTTACACTGAAAAAATGTATGGAGTTAGCTTCTTGGTTTTATGCACACATAGGTACTTAATTAAAATATATATCCATCAGTTTAAATTATAAAATGTGTCTTGATTCTCCAAAGATATTTTGGAACACAGGGATCAAACGCTGCCTTTAGATTCAGCACTTATTGATGTCTAGTTTCTATATCTGCTTATCTATATCTGTATAAGTACTACACAGGACCTTGTGTAGTACTTCATAATGTTTGGATTGCTTTCACTGTTATTCATTTTTTTGATTGGCACATAGTATTTGCATATTTTTGTGAGATGCAACGTGAGGTTTGAATGCAAGCACACATCGGGCGGTGATCACTCAGGAATCAGCCCATCTGTCACCTTGAGCAGTTTTCACGCGTTTTTTGAGCGTGCATTCGACTTCCTGGTCCTGTCTCACAGAGACCATGTCAGGAGGCAGCCGGGCATTCTCCACCTTCCTGGGCACAGTCGTTGAGGGCCTGAAGATGCCCCTGGGTTGGCCTGTGGCTGTCGTTTATGGCCAGAGTGGGGGAGGATTGCTTCATGTCTCCGTCTACCTCTTTGCCCAGCACAAGTTGAGGCTGTGGCAGGACCTGCCTCTGGGCCCCTGAATTCTCCCATAGAAAGCGTCTATATGGAACCGAACGCCCACAGAATGCTCAGCAAATACCAGCCATTGTATTTAAGATTAAACGAAGTCGTGGGTGACTGGTGGTGGCTCTAATTCAAAGACCCAAGTGCGTCTCCAACTTCTCCAGAGTGCAATGCTGCTTTTTTATTTCTAACTCCGCAGTCAGATTTGTGTTTACGATCGACTGTGTACTCACAAGTGCAAAGCTGACTGGGGATTTTTAAAGATTTGTTTTCTCAGAGCTCTGTGTGCAGTATATTTTGGTTTGGATTTTAGTGTGCCACTTTTAAAACTCTTCTAAATCAGCCTGCTTCACCCAGAAGCCTGGCAGCTCTGGTAACCTGGGCACGGGATGAGAAGCTTCTACCTGAACTGCACGCTTTGGGGTAAAGTTTCAGCTCTTAAAAACAAACTTAAAACTGTCCTTATAAATATTTAAGAATCCAATTAAATTAAGCTCAAAATTTAGTCATTCTTCAAGTGTGATGAACACACAAGTCGTTCCAGCAGCCCGGACCTGCAGCCTCACCAGCCCCTCAGCGACCAGCCAGGCCAGATGCCCCGCCCTGCGTGGCCCCATCGACACGCCTGGCTTGGAATGGTTTGGGGTTCAAAAAGTCGAATCCAGCTCTCAAAAAATTGAATGTAGAAAAAATCATATATATATAGTCTGATTCCAGTTTCGGGATGTCGGGTCTGGACCACAGGGGCATGGCCAGGTATTGTGCCTGGAGAGCTCCCGTGAGCACACACACGCTCACCCCAGAAACACCAGGCTCCTTTAAAACAGAAAGGCCTGCCCAGGAAGACGTGTCAGTGAGTCCCCTGATGATAAAGGCCTACTTCCACGCAGGTGTGCTACTTTTAATCTTTGCGACTTTGTAAGCATTCTTCCGGCCCCGTGCCCAGGCCTCACCCCGACCCTGTCGCTGACAACCCGGAGCTCGGGAACCATGGCTCCCTGCTCCCCCTTCTCAGCTCCAGCTGAGACCAGTCGTAAGGACCCAGCTAGCAGGCAGCTGTCCTGGCTCTGGGACCACCTGGGCTGGTGCTGCTCCAGGACCCCTGGGCGGGGAAAGGGAGGATTAGGCCCGGACTCTGCTCTGCGGTCTGTCTTCCAGCCTCCTGTCTGCCCCGGAACCTCCCGCTGTAGGCAGGGGGTCCAGGTGTGCTGGGCTCAGTTACTACACTCAAGTGCTATTGGGATATTTTAGACATGAAATTAATTCTGAGCACACACTGAGAATTTTCTAATTTGAGAAGATTATTTTGACTTATTTCATGAGCCTAAGAAGAATAAAGACTACATACAAACCAGAGAGTTTTCAAACATTTTCCATGTTTTCTAAGGTGCCTCAGAGAATCCATGTTCTGTTGGCCTTGGAGGGTATCTGAGAGACCCAAGAAGGCTTTCTGATTTGACCGGATTTTACCATATTTCATCCCAAATTGTCACATATTTTATGCAATGTTTTTGCAAAAAAAAGTGTGTGACTATTATACAAAGTTTATTTTTTCTAAAAATGAGCCCATGTTAATTAAAAATCATTTAATACAAACCTGTCTTTGGTGCAAGCTGGGACATACAGAATACTCGTGAACATATGTTAACATTGAGCTGTCCCAATCCACACACGTCATTTCTTTTTGACAGGTTAGAGAACAGTTTTCTGGTCTGGAAAAAAGTCATGACATTAGTTGTTGCTGATGTGTGCAATAAAACAAATTAGTATAAGTAAAATAAGAAAATACTACACTCAAGAGAATTTACTGAGGTGCTGCGAAGTCTGGACCCAACAAAGTTCACCTCTGGGTCGGAGGTTTCTGGTGCTGTCCTGGGTTCTCTCTGCTGTGCAGTCCTCGCAGTCCTCGGGTGGCTCATGGAGATGTGTCCTTCAGGGCACCTGACCACCTGCAGGGCGGCTCTGGAAATGAGTGGATAGTGGCACTGGGGGACAGTGTGCATCACGGTGCAGCTGGTGGAGGGCCGCTGCTGCTCCCCCCGCAGCCTGGCTAATGGAACTGTACCGTGATGAGAGCATGGCGAGAGTTTTAAACCAGTTTTTAACAGGGTATGACAATTATGTGAGGGCCATGATTATGTGGTAGAATATGGTATTTGAAGCCAGGCACAGTGACTCTGGCCTGCAATCCCAACCACTCCTGAGGCTGAGGCAGGAGGATCACAAATTGGAGGCCAGCCTGAGCAATCTAGTGAGACCCTATCTCAAAATAAAATACAAAAAGGGCTGGGGTGTAGCTCAGTCACAGAATGCCCCTGTGTTCAATCCCCAGTACTGCAAAAACAGGAAAAAAAATACATTTAAATTTAAAAAGTATATGGTACTTGAAAATAGAGTAAAACTGTTGAGCCCTGTAAAGGTTGCCACCTGGGGAGGAGGTGACAGCGAAACTTTGGTCCAGGGTTCAGGACAGTCCAACACTCTCCGCCTCATGAGCAAGCGGCGTCTCTTTGCAGCTCCGCCCAACGGCAGGGGTCCTCAGGGTCCCAGTTGGTTTTAGCGAGCACGGTGCTGAGTGCTCTGGGTCCCCTCTGTGACCACCTGGACTTAGTTCCTCCAGTGGGAGATCTCCTTGGTCTTGGTTGCAGGAAGGGATAGGATGGCTTGTCGGAGTCCACCGGTTTCCCTGGCAACGAGCGCTCCTAACACGCAGCACTGCCCGGTCCAGCATGCCCACTATGGGGCAGGCAGATTGTCTCGTGAGAAACAAGGATGGCTACAGCAGTGTCCTGGCGCCGCCCACTGTGATCTGTCCAATCTGAAGGAAGTCAGTCTTCAGGTCTGTTCAGTCCCTTTGGCTTGACGGCTTAATTTCGTCACCTTCTGGGACTGGGGAATGAGGTTGGAGAAAACCTGGTGCACGGTCCCCTTCCACTGCCCGGCTGGCATCCGCTGCCTAATGCGTTCCTAACCACTGCTGCTAAGGGATTCTAATGTGGAATCCCACTTAGAAAGACTTCTTGGGTCCAGGAAATGAAAGAAATTCACTCATGTTTATTCTGTGAATTATACGACTTCCCTTTTAACGTTCAGAGCTCCGATGGAGCTCTAAAGTGCAGTCACCCCAAGCTGTCACTTGTCCAAAACTCCCTCATGGAAGAGCCCCTTTACCAATCCCCAAATCAAGAGGTCTGTTCCAGACTCCGCCTCCTGCTCCCCCTGAGGGTCAGTCTTCCCACATGCTGTGGTCCAGTTTTCTCCGCGTCGGAAAGGTCAGAATCCCTGGGTGTCCAGCAAAGGACTTGGAGAACACAGGTGCTGTCTCAGGATGGGAAGACAGTGTGGGTGCTGGAGTCCCGTCCTCTCCTGTGTTCAGAGAGGCCTGCAGGAGCTGGGCGTGCAGGGACACGCTGGATGGAGCCCAGCTTGTGCTTCTCCTGTCCTGCACAGGCTTCTGCACAGGATGTCCTCCTGGGAGGAGGGAAAGACGTGCATTTCTGGGTGCCAGCCTGGGTACCTTAGAGGAGCGGAGAGGACGTCCAGGCCCTGCCTCTGGCCGTGAGGACAGGCAGCCCTGACTGTGCGGCTCTAAAGCACCACCTGTGCCTCCCGCTCCTGTGACTCAACACACCACAGACCTGCAGAGGGACTCCCTCTTCTCCCCTTCCTGATACAAGGTAGAAGTCCACAAGCTTCGGTGTTCGGGGGGCTCTCCAAACAGGGTGCATGCACACAGCTCGGCCCCTGGCCTAGGCTGTGCCGCCCCAGGCACACCTGCAGACACCCTGGTGAGGAGAGGCAGCAGAGTCCAGCAGGTGCCCTTCCTGCACGCCCCTAGGCCACCGTCCCCATGGTCCTGATCACCTTCTTGAGGGCCAGGAAGTGGAAATCAGAATGTGCATTGACTTCCAGGCCACCCCGCCAGGGAGGGAACGAGCCAGATCCTCTCATCTTAAAAGCCCAAACTCTGATTTCCACATTTCCTGGGCAGAGAGATACTGGCCGGGAAAAGTAGCTTCAAAAGAAGGAAGGAGAGGGGTCTGCCGGGAGCCGGGGGGTCGGGGGATGGTGCGGAGGCGAGATGGGTGGAAGGCCACCGTCCCCACCTCCCAGGGGCCTGGCAGCTCACTGTTAAATGTCTTCTTCTGGGACATCTCTGCACCGGTGTGTTCCGGGCAGGTTGCTAATGTTCCCCCCAAGTCCACGTGCTGAACCCTTAATGCCCAACCCTGCATGGCATGGCATCCCAGGCTGGGCCTGGGGAGGTAACTGGGGTAGATGAGTGGTGTGGGTGGGGCCACTAGTGATGTATAAGAGGAAGAGACCCCAGCCAGCATGCTGGCTCCGTCTCACCACACGGTGCCCTCTGAGGTCCCTGCCAGCTGGACTTCCAGCTCCAGAGCTGTGTGCTAAGTAAACCTCTGTGTTTCATAAGTTACCCAGTTTGTGGCATTCAGTTACAGCCACAAAGAAACAGACAGAGACAAATATCAACAGCTAAAGTTGATGATATGGAATCACCTCATTCACTAAGTCATACAATGCCGAAGTCCGGCTGCAGCAAAATAACCGGGGGGTGACGAACAACTTGCGTAGATTGATACAGCAGGAGTGGGAGCCGTTTATTGCAGGACAGGAGGGGTATTTATACATTCCACACAGCTTATCTAATTAGCATAAACTAGATACATCAGTCAACCAATCAGGAATCTCCACACTTAATGGCTCGCTGGAGTTACTTCACAAACCACTCCCTCTGGAATTTTGCCAGGCGCCATCCAGACTTGTTTACAGATTCTAACATTTCTCTGGCAAAATGTCAGGCACCATCTTGACTTGTTTACAGACTCTAACAATACAATCAGATGAACTATTATCAGAATTATGGAACATTTTTGTCCTTTGTTTCTCAGCAAGTCAAATTAAAATTTTGTGTGCTTTTAACCACAGTAATAATTATACTGATATTAAGTAGATATTAGTAATTGTGTTTACAAATTATTGCAGCTTAAGATGGAAAAAACCACATACCAGTAAATTTTTTAAAAATATTAAACTTCAATTTCAAAATCCTACACTAGAGAGCTAAAAGAGAAACTTTAAAACAGCAATAAAATCATGGCTTTCAGAGATAAACTGAAGACGTGGCAAAGATTTTGTCTAACTTGCTGATTCCTGAGGGAAGTAGACCATCTTGCCCCCTTTTCAAAGGAGAGATCAGAGTCCTCTGTTCATGTAAACAAGGGAAGTTGGAGAGAAGGTACCAGTGGACTCAGTGTGCTTTCTTTTCCTTCCAGACAGAATCTGCTGCAGTGTCTACAGACGAGAATTATTCCCACTGCTATCGGGTACCCACAACTCGCACAGGCATAAAACAGCTCAGGCAGCGGGGTGCGGAGCCCCGGGAAGAATCAAGTGATGCCCGAGACTCTGGCCTTCCTCTGAAAGGATATTTAAGTAGTCTCTCTGGTTTATTTCAAAGTCTTAATTTTTCCCGTACAAAAGATGTCTGGTAATTGCTGTATAATCTGTTTTCTAAAAGAGTAAGCTTTTAACATGAGGAACAGTTCTATGAGAGGAACGTTCTGTTCGGCCCCAGCTGCTGGCTGTGTTGCCTGGTTGCCACCAGCGGTGAAAAAACACGCAGAAGAGTTAGAAATGCCCCTGAAGAGCGCTCGCCTGCGTCCTCTCTGGACTCTGTTGTGTGAACATTTCTGTCATCAGAACAGGTTGGGCCTTGGCATAGAAATGTGGGAGAAGCCTCTGGCAGGGCAGCAAGGGACCAGGGCAGGGTGGGTTGAGAGTCCCCGGTGTGGCTCGGCTTGGTCCACACCTGTCAGATCTGCAGGACAGACGCTGTGTGAGAAGTAGCACCATCGGCTGCCCAAAGCGTCGCTGGAGATCATCATCTGCCTTTGAGGGGGATGAGATGACTGGGGCCATGAACATGGAGTCCCGGGCTTCCGGTTCTCAGCTGTTTTTCAATCCACTTAATACCCCCGTGGCAAAAGCCTCAGGCCTGGGTCCACTGCTCTCCCTGGGTAACACGCACAGCTGTTCTGTGCCACTGTGATGACACAGTGGGCCGGGAAGGACCCATCTGGCAGGACTTCCCCAGTGCTGCCCTGTTTCCTTCCATTTGAAAATCAACACTGGCTTTCTACTTAGGATAATGATGATAATGCCGTAAACTTGCCCTTAAAGAGATGGATTTTCATGCAAAACAGACCTGGAGGACAAGAGGGAGGCACATGACATGGGGGAGGGACAGCCCGGAGTCTGTCCAACTTTGAGCCCTTCGCCCACTGTGTGACCCCCTGCAGGACACACACCTTCAAGGTTGGGGTCTCTCTAGGTTTAAAGTGAGACCTGCCTCTCGCCCTGTGTTCCCAGGGTACAAGGCGAGAGCCGGAGAGCCCCGCGGGCCAGAGGGCTCAGACAGAGGGGACCTACACTTTCACGTAGGAGTCCTCTTGAGGATAAGGCTGTCAGGTGGAGACTGAGGTGACCAAGTCACCAGAGTGGCCCCAGGGGCAGCTGAAGAGTGTGCCCTGTGCCCTCTGCCTGACCGGCTCACTCAGCTGCAAAGAAGAGCAGCACCCCGAGCTCCACCTGGAAACGCAGCCGGTCCGGAGGGTGCCGTTCCCCAGGAGTCCTAGGACGTCCACAGGCAGACCTGTGCTCCAGGACGGGAGCTCCTGGGGGCGGGAGCGTGCCTTGGAACAGAAGAGCTCCCACGTGCAGACGCCTGCTCTCAAGCCCTGAGCTCCGGCTACTCCAAGACCAGTGGAGAGGATTAGAAGGAAAGCTCTAGAAACCAACCACATTGATTTCCTGAAAGAAGACACAGAAAAGACCCAGTTACAAGGTTGGCATGAAGTTCAGTGGGCTCCACGGGACGGATTTAGGCTGAGGGCAGCCGAACATGTGTGTGGAGATGGTGTGTGTGGTGTGTGTCCGTGATGGCAAAACCAGAGCTGGTTGTGAGGGAAATCACAAAAACATCAGGTAAGAAACCAGCGGGGAAGGGGCCCGTTGCCCTCCCCCTCAGCCTTTCTGGGAAGCCTCCTTAACCAGCCCTACCTTTTGGATGGTAGGTAACTGCCCCACGAGCCTGACTCCTCCCTCTGCAGTGTAGCAGGTGCCTGTGAGCCCAGAGCCCTTATCCCCTCTCTGTTTCTGTGAGCTTGTGCTGGAGACCCTGTGCAGGATGGGGACGGTTGGAAAGAGAGATGGGAGTTCTGGATGTCCTATCCTCGCACTAATTTTTGTAGAAGTCTCAGACAGCAAAACATACATCATTTCAAAATGGCATAATGGTTACATTTTATCATTTGGATTTTTTTGCTTAATATCTTCCTTTTTATACTTTGTGTCTTTGAATGATTATTTTCTACTCAAGCTGTGCACAATGGCATGATTTTGAATTCTTTTTTCTTTCTAAAGAATTACCGACAGTATTGGGGTGGTCTGTGTTAGCGCCCATCCTCCTGCTCCCGGCTGCTCCCCGGAGTGCCATGCCTCCGAGACTTCCCTCAGCCTCATTTTTCTAATGTAAGAAGGAGCCACAATGGAATTACTTTAAGATGTCCATTTTAATGTCCCAGAAATTAGAAGAATAAACGAGAGGACAAGTGAAACCCAAACTATAAATGCATTTAGACCTTTAGAAATTTCATTTTTCCTTAATTAAGGTCTATTTTGAAAATCAGTGCTGGGTCATCTTCATCATGAGCCCTTGTTGGAGAACAGATGAGTACTTCTGTGATTGCAGTTGTACAATGCAGCAGTCTGTCAGCTTCGCTGGGGACATTGCCAGCAAGCTTCGTGTAAATGGTCCAGAGAAGTAAACGCACGATACAGTCATGATAGCTGGAGGCCAGAGATGAGTAAGAACCGGGAAGATGAACAACTAAGAAGCAGTCACCAGGTAGTCTGGGAGGGGAGGGCCTGTGCCCCAGGGGTCACCCGAACCCTCCTGGTAGACATCAGGAGCTCTGGACAGTAGGAGAGGCCATCCCAACCACCTGCACGCACCACAGTGGCTGGCCGTCTGGCGACCTCCGCTCAGCCAAGGGCACTCTGGTGCAGATGGTGACATCCAGGTCACTCGCAGACGTGATAGCATAGAAGCTGCGGCGGCGGCTGCTGTGATCCTCTGGGGACGACACAGAGGAGACCATGGCCATTTCTGTGTGTGAAATCAGCAGGTCAATGAAGTCGTTAGGAGATTCACATGAAAATTGGAAGGGAGCACGTCTAGGATTTTTTAAACATGAAACTTAATTAAGATCTATTCAGTATTCCAGAAGGCTCCATGTGGAGTGACGGCATCCAGAGGAAAGGAAAGCAGAGGGGGAGAGCCGAGGGGGAGGGAGGGAGGGAGGGAGGGAGGGAGGACGCTCAGACCCCAGCCCTGGGGGCGAGGGGCACGCAGGGCCTGTCTCGGTTATATCCAGAATGGAGTGAGGAGAGCAGGACATCTTCGGCTTTCCTTCTTGCCCCAAACCAAAGAAATCTGGGCGAGGTTTCTCTGTGGATGAGGACATCAGGCAGCATCACCCCAAAGCCACAGGCTGCAGAGCCCCCCGCCTGTTTTTCCCCGGATCTCTCCGCCCAGTTCCTTCCCCAGCAGAAGGTCCACAGGGGCCTCTGGTCTTGTCCTGTGATCCCTGGAGACACTCAGAACACCAGGGAAAAGCCTAACGCCCTGGGCCCATCCTTCACTAGCAGGGAGGGGCCTTTCCTTTCATTTCCACCATGGCCTGTGGCCGGTTCACAGGCTGCTCCCTACTGTCCCCCCACTGGGTTCCATTCTCCTAATCCCCGTCCTCCTCCACCTCCTCCCCTCTCCCCTTTCTTTCCTCCCTCCTTCTCCCTCCATTCCACTCTCTCCTCCTCCTCCCCCTCCTCCTCCCCACTCCCCCTCCTCCGCCTCCCTCTATTCCCCCTGCTCTTCCCCCCCTCCTCCCTCTCCTCCTCTCTCCTCCTCCTTCCCCTCCCTCTATTCCCCCTGCTCTTTCCCCCCTCCCTCTCCTCCTCTCTCCTCCTCCTTCCCCTCCCTCTATTCCCCCTGCTCTTCCCCCCCTCCTCCCTCTCCTCCTCTCTCCTCCTCCTTCCCCTCCCTCTATTCCCCCTGCTCTTCCCCCCTCCCCCCCCTCTCCTCCTCTCTCCTCCTCCTTCCCCTCCCTCTATTCCCCCTGCTCTTTCCCCCTCCCTCTCCTCCCTCTCCTCCTCTCTCCTCCTCCTTCCCCTCCCTCTATTCCCCCTCCCCCTCTTCCTGCCCCTCCTCCCCCTCCTCCTTCCTGTCACTTTGCCCCCTGCATTCCATCTGGGCTCTTGGCTTCCTGGGGTGTCCTGAGGGCGTGCCTGAGGCTGGACTCCTCTTCGCTGGCCCTGGAGAACACAGCCTGTCCTCTAGCTGGCCAAGGCAGGAAGGGGTGCCTTCAGGGATGGAATCACAGTACTCAGGGATTTGCTGCAAAAGAAACAAACTCAAGGTTGAGCTTTCAGGAAGGTCTTCAAAAATACAAAAAGAGACACTGTCCCTCCCAGTCAGAAAGCCACCTGTGAAATTGGGAACCAGAGCTCCTTGGCCCCCTCGGGAGGCTGACGGTGAGGGTGGCGCAGGCTGGAAGCTGTCCTGTGGGAAGGGTCTGTCCCAGATGGTGCTCACACAGAGACCAAAAGCATCCCATCAGTAGACACTAAGCTGTGTCCACAGGAGGCCAGCTGGTCACCCCAGCTCAGCATGTTAGGCTGAGCTGCATGGGCACCACTCTGGCCCTCAGCACCAGTCCTCCCACCCACACTCAAACACAAGCAACGCCATCGCTGCCCCTACCACAATGGCACCATGCCTCAGACACATGGAAACATGTTCGTGCTCCATGCGGAAGGACAGAGCGTGCCGGTCACCTGGTGGCGTCCGGCCTGGTGGCAGTTCTATTTCAGCCACAGTGGTGCCTTGACATCCCGTACCTGGGGATAGCATTACAGATGTGGCTGTCACCATCACACCACGCATGAGGTGGGGGAGGGAAAGAGGCCAGGAGACAGAGAGGGAGCAGCTGTGCATCCCCGCGGCGGGGTCTGCTCTGGGACACACCTCTGGTGGCTCTGTCACTGTGCCAGCACCAGGGTGCACTTAGTCTCTGACTTAGGCAGCCACTGGGCGGGGCCTCAGGATGCAGCAGGAGAGGTAGGAGGCTGCTGGTGGTGCCCGCACGCCGATCCCCAGAAGCCCTGTCCACAGAGGAGCAGACTGAAACACCCGGAGAAGCCTGCTGGACCCAGAGCTGGGGACGGCCAGCCACCACTGTCCAGCGCTGTCTCTGCACATGATTGTCAGGGCGACAGTTTCCTGCAGTGGCAGCAGATGGGTCTGTTCACACAGCATCGCCCCAGACGGGAGCACTGCCCAGGCTGCGGCGGGCAGCCCAGCATGGGCATCCTGATGCACACAGCTTCGGAACACTCGCTTTCCTAAACAGTTTGTGTTGCACACAGTAAAGGCTGTGAGGACCTACCTGGCCTTGTTCCCCAGGAGGCAGCTGCGACTCACAGCTCGGCAGACCCTCCTGGAGAGCGCCCTGGTGGGCAAGGGCTCCTCCTGGGCCCTGCACTCCGCCTCACTGCCCACCTGCTCTGGCACGGCCCTCCGCAGCAGCGCAGAAGCAGCCCCCACTTCTGTTCTGCCTTCCAAATCTCAGAAATGCATCTGCCTTGGGACTCACATCCCACACCGCAGCTTCCATGGAAAGTCAGAAAGCAGGACTGCTGTGCTTAGACGGTCAGTGTCCCCGACGCTCGTGGACCAGAGGGCAATGATTGTCAGCGGGGAAACGATTGGGTTATGAGAGGGGTTAACTGCGCGTCGCTGTGGGCAGGGGGTGTGGCTGGAGGAGATGGGGACTTGGCCTCTGGGGTCTTGGCCTCTGGGGTCCACATTTTGTCCCTGGAGAGTAGAGCTCTCTGGAGCTTGCTCTGCTTCCTCGTGGCCATGTCCTGAGCCTCCCCCTCGGCTGTGTTCTTCTGCCGTGATATTCTACCCCACCTTGGGCCCAGAGCCATGGACTGAGACCTCTGAAGTCATGAGACAAAATAAACTTTTCCTCCTCAAATCATTCTTGGGTCTTTTGGCCTCAGAGGAGAAGAAAGCTGACTGACACCAGGTGGACTGGAGGTGGCCCCGCACTCCACACCACGCCCTCTCGCCCAGGCCCCTGCCTACTCCCAGGACCTCATAGGTTCCCCAACCTTGGAGGACAGAGGGTAGACTTGCGCTCTCTTTGGAATGTGGACGTAGAGCGCCGTCTTTACTGTATAAAACACAGCACTCACAGGAGGACGGGCAGCAGCTGAGCGGGCAGGCAAAACGTGTAAGTGACCGCGCCTTCGGATAAGCCAGGATGGAAAGCAGCTTAGATCCGCTGTTGGCAGGCTTTGCCTCGCTGCCTTTTCATGAAACTTAAAAACAAAAGCACTTGGCTTTCAGAGCTTCTGAGATGTGGGATTGCAGGTGAGACACTGGAGGTCTCTACCCGCTGCTGTTGTGGGCCAGGCTACCCGGGCAATGAGCAGCAGACTCCCTTTTACCCCGAGACTCCATATCATGTAAGAAGTGCTGCTCCCAGGGAAGCCCCGCCGGGGCCCATTAGTAGTCACCTAGCACAGCACACCTGGCAACCCAAATGGCAGTCCTTATACAGTGTGAAACTGGTCGCTTTGGTTTCCGTTTCTCTTGGGCAATGTACCTTGACAGAGATTGATTGTGTAGACGTTGGTAACCGTTCTCTAATGTGTACTGAACTAGGGCCATTTTGACCCTATAAGGTCCTTGCTTGGCATCTGGACAGCCATCTCAAGAGACAGCCGCCATTTTAAGGAAAAATTTTCGCCTTCCTGCCCAAGGTCCTTTCTGAGAAAGGCCCAGCACTCCCGCCTACCAACCCCACCCTTAACTCCCTAGGACCCAGCTCTCTGAGTCCTCAGCCTGAGCTATAAAAATCCCAGAACCCTAGCCTGTGCTGCCTCTCTCCTATGGAGACGTGGCCTTTACCTGTCAGCTCTGACAGGTAGACCTCGTGTGTGTCTCTGCCTGTCTCCGACTGCCGTTCTTGCTTGCCATCTCTGGTTCCTAGTGTTCTCTTCAGGCCCTCTTCCCTCCTGCTGGCTTGCTGCTCTGCCAACCTGGAAAGTCCCGTGGGAAATACCGGCACCCATTGCGCTGTCTCGCTGACTGCCCAGTCCAGCTCTGAACCTGCTTCCTTGCAGCTACGTCAACGCGGATGTGGTTCTTGCAGTTTTTGCCTTTGAATATCCTAAAGTGCTCAGGCTCGGGGCTGTTCCTTGCAGAGACAGTTATGGGTCCCCTGGGGAGCAGCCTCTGACCAACCAGCTAAATAAAGACAAAACTGGGCCTCGGTGTGTTTCCTGAGCGACCCCCCCCCACAACACTGCTGCCCGCACCTCCCAAACCTGGCCTGCAGCCCTGGGCGCTGCACTCGCCCTGCTCATCTCCACTCCCAGGCGGCAGCACACGCGTGTGGACCTCAGGAAGATCCCAGCGGAACTCAAGGCCCAGTCTCACCCACGTTCTCCCACTCGGCAGAAGGTATCAGCACCAACATCTGCTTCTTTGTTGCAGCTGGAGACAGCAGTGGGTGACTGGACCCTGTCAGTCTCGATGCCCAGGTCCCTCCCGGGTCCTCACTGCTCAACGCCCCCTCCTCTCAGGCCACGCCCCCTCCTTCTGCTCCCTGCTGAGGCCTCCCTGCCATGGCTGTGATGGCTGTGGGGCGTCAGGCCTGTCTGATGTCCATCTCCATGTGCAGGGAGGTGGCAGTGCCCACCCTGGAGCATTTTCCAGCCGTCCAGTGGAGAAGCAGTGTGCTCTGCAGAGTCGGTGTGTACAGTTAGTGCTGCGGAGTGAGATCTCCAATTGCAATACCACTTCTAAAGTGCCTTTAATTATGAATGACAGTGGGGGCTGGCCCACTTGTGTCCCTGGTAGGAAAGAGCCACTATTGACCCTTAAGACTTTGGTGATGGGCCACTCTCAGACCAAGTAAATCAAAGTACCCAGGTGGCATCAAGCACCTGCAACTATAAAGCTCTCCCCGTGATCCCAGTGCCCAGCTGTGGCGAGGACCAACATGCCGGGCCCTGGCTGCGCAGTGCAGGCTGGCGGCAGCCGGAGCACTGCAGGAGCTTGTTAGGCCATGCAGTCTTGCTCCTCCACAGCCCCAGATGTACCCAATTACTCCGAGTGCTTCCAAGATTCCCATAGCACTTATCTGCATATGAAGTTGGAGAAGCAAGCTCCAGCTGATGGGTCCAGTCACACTGTTAAGCAGTTGCTTTTAGCAGCAAGTAATCTTGCCAGCAGCAAAATCTTCTGGTGATAATTTCTTTCAGCATTTGGTTTCCTAGTGTCACTGGAAATCAAGGTCACTAAGGTTTAAGAATTTTAATTAACAAGAGCTGAGGACACAGCTCAGTGGGAGAGTGTTCGCCTAGCTACACAACGTCCCAGGTCCATCGAGTTCCACAGGGAAAACAAAGCACTCCAGAGCAAGCAGTTGGAAAGACTCCCTGCACAAGCGCACAGGACGGCTAGGATGTGCTGTGGGTAAAAGCAAAAAGTAGCTATAAGAAGCCCCTTTATTCTGTTTTGTTAAGAGAAAAAAGAGCTTAGTTTTTGTCCTAAGGTAGAATGACTTCTTGTTTTAAGATAAGAGATAAGAAAGTCCAGGGTGCTGGGTGGACAGCAGGCATGGACATGGTGAAGGAAGACGAGTCTCGTGAATGTCCTGTGGGGCCCAGCTGGCCAGGATCCTGAGCAGAAATGTCAGAGGTACCATGACGCAAGGCTCTTCTCTGGTCCCCTTTGTTAAGAAAGGTTTTCTTCCAGTGTGGCTGTGCTCTTAATTGAACTCTGAAAGGTTTTTTTCTACCTTTTAAGTAATTGGCCTAGAAAGCAAAGGTTCTGTGTTTTACCAAGATAATTTCCTGTGCTTAATGTGTTCTTTGTCAGTTTTTGCTTAATTCAAAAACTCAATCCTTTCCTTTAGAAGAGCTAAGATTTTGCCAGCTGTGGCGACACATGCCTGTCATCCCAGCAACTCAGAAGACAAGACAGGAGGTTCCCAAGTTCAAATCTAGACGAAGGCAGGAGGTTCCCAAGTTCAAGTCCAGCTTAAACAACTTGTGAGACCCTGTCTCCAAAAGTAAAAAGCCCTGAGGATGTAGCTCAGTTGTAGAGCACCCCTGGGTTCAATCCCTGGTACTAAGGGGAAAAAAATTTAAGACTAAGATTTTTTTACAACTATGTAATTATCAGTATTTTCCCTTGAAGTCTTTAAATTGTTACTTGTAATTCTATTTTGATGGAGTTTTAAGTGCTTGATTTTTTTTCACAAACTTAAATTCTAAATTAAGCCTTCTTCTTGACCATGGATTAATTTTGGAATTTTCCAGATGGGTCCCAAATGGTATCTCTTCTTATAAAAAGAGATATTAAACTAATTGGGCTCATGTGACAGATTAAATTATATGGAAAACATTGTCAATAAGCAAGCCTTTTCTGAGTTCTATTTGTGTAGATGTGTTACTAGTATATTTCAGAAATTGTGTGAGCGGGTGCGGTGGTGCACTCCTGTGATCCCAGCAGCTCAGGAGGACAGTGAGTTCAAAGCCAGCCTCACCAACTTAGCAAGGCCCTCAACAACTCGGTGAGAGCCAGTCTCTAAATAAAATATAAAAGACGGCTGGGGAGTGGCTCAGTGGTTAAGTGCCCCTGGGTTCAATACTTGGTATTAAAAAAGGAAAAGAAAGAAATGTGTGAAACTCACAGAAATCTAGCGGCCCTATTACTGCACTGCCAGCCACAGTCCCAGCTGTCATCCTCAGTGTCACCTGCCAGCTGCAGCACTGCTGGGAGGGACCCTCGCGGGGTCTTCAGCCAGGCCCGCTGCAGCTTTCCTTATCTGCAAAGAGTGAGCTACTTCACGCTGTGCTTTTCTGCATAACATTGCCAGCAGCTATAAACCTGTGCCGTTTCACCTTCAGGAGATTCATGGGAAGAATTCTGACAAGTCCAGGTTCTGATAGTGTGAAGAAGCTGATTCATTCCCAAAGTCATCAGCCCCACGTCAAGCAGATCAAGAATTATGTGAATGACAGGCTATGGCAGATTTTCATGCTCAATCAGCCAGTACTGAATTCGTGAAGAAATTCAATGTAGCTGGACTCCATAGACTGACCCAAGTCAAACTGCCTACAATGACCTCTTGTGAACAGCACCATGCACCTGAATCGAGAGCTATATTTAGGTAAATCCGACATTAGTTGTGGACTCAGGGAGAGTGGAGGGGGGTTGCCGGGCTCCCACATCCTTCAGGCCTCTGTCACAGACAGATCTCCACTCTACGGCTTATCACAGAGCAGCAGCTACACAAACCATGGACAGTATCGTGAGGTGACGTTGTGAAATTGCTAACATGGTTTATGACAACGAGGGGTTTGTCCAGCCTGTCATTCTGGGGAAGTGATGCACCCTCTGGTGGTCCGTGTCCACAGCGGCTGGACCACTGGAACCCCTACAGATGGGTCTCATCCACTTCCAGGAATGTGTGTTTGCTATGTGTATATGCCCTCTCTCCTGCAGGAAGACTTGGACCACCGCAGCCACTAAACGGTGATCAGGGAGTGTGTTTCCCTTACAGGCATGCCCGGGGAAATCTCAGCCAGAGGTCCTTGTTCTAGGAAGGCACTGCAGAGGGTCGGCAGGAGGCAGAGGGCACTGAATCTGTGGGATCACCTGGGATGGGACAGAGGTCGCGCAGCCCACAGCCATCAGACCCCTCCCTCTGGAAGACACAGACTGGGCCTCATAAAGTGGGAAGGGAAGGTCTGTGTCTCCAACAATGGAACTTCATGTATTTTCTGCTCTTACAAACTCTGACACGACTCAATATTATTCAGATTGAAATCATTCTGCAAAATCTATTCTTCCCAGGTAGGAGAAGCCTTCTGTGATTTACCAGCTGATAACAGTCAGACCTTCCTGGTTCAGGGTACTGCCCAATTCAGAAATCCTTCTTTGCATAGATAACATCCACTAAATTTAATTTATCTAAAGTTTTTCTTTTAGGAAAAGCACTGAAAGAGAAAGTCTAAATATTATGCTTGAAGGAAGGAATAGGGTGCTTTCACTACTCAATTTCTTCCAGCTCTTTCACACCTGAGGAGAGGACTCAGGCCCCGCCCTCCCAGGCACACTGCCCTGCACAGGGCAATTTAAATCCTGGTCCCTTACACCAGCTGGAGAAGCTCAGGTGGGTCATCTAACCTCTCTGCATATAAGCATCCCCTGGAAATTGAGCCCCCAAATTCATCTTATAAAACTGTGATACAGAGTAGCAGAAAACATTTAGACAGCACCTCCCTGATGCTTGTTGGCCCCAGGGAAGTAAAATCTTGTTTGCAGAATTCCAAATTAGCAATTGGAAATGGTTTTAAATTTATTTATTTATTTATTTGTTTGTTTGTTTGTTTGTTTATTTATTTCAGTTAGGTATATATGACAGCAGAATGCATTTTGATTCACTGTACACAATTGCAGCACAACTTTTCATTTCTCTGGTTGTGCACCATGTAGTGTCGCACCACGTGTGAAAGTATACAAGTACCTAGGGTAGTGGTGTCCATCTCATTCCACAATATTTCAATCGGAAATTTTTAATGTGATTTCCTCCTTCCCTAGATACCTGTTTCTTACTCAAAGACCTCAAATTAACTAGTAATGAGTGAATAAATTATGCTCCTAAGAAGCTCCCAAAGGGACAAAACTGGTTTTAGAGACTTATTTAAAATATTCACCAAGAATATCAATCACACATGTTAAATTTTTCAAATATAGGATCTCAACCCAAACTAATGCTACTTTTTAATTCTTTATCACTGTCGATTTCAAAGCAGAGTGTACACCCTATGCACTGAGCGGGAGCCTCAGGGAGTCCCCCTGGACAAGCACGACAGGGTTCGGGCAATGGACATCTTAAAAAGAGCCCACAGTGAAGCAGGGGACCTGCCTCGCACAGGCCAGAAGAGCGTGTCTCTGCTGGGAGGTCGGTGGGTCTGCAGCTCTGACTGCCCGTGGAGCCCTGGTGGGAGACGCGCCTGCGGGGGCCTCCCCAGAGCTGCAGCTGTGCCCCCTCCCTTCACCCCAGTCTGTTTTCACTAGAACACTGCTGCGCACTCTCCTCCCGGAGTCCAGGGTGGATCCATGCCAATGAAAGAACACCTTCCCCAGGGACACCTCTTCCTGCCGATTTGTGCTGCCAAAGAGACCCTCGGGAATCAGGACGGTCACAGTCCCACAAGAAGCCATCTCAGAGTACGGCTTGGTGGGTAGGAGAAACAACACCCATTTCATCAAGAGCCTGTGCTCAAAGGTGAGAATGAAAGAGAACCAGAACAAAAACAGTGGTGACCAGGAAGAAGCACATCTTGCTCCCCAAAGCTTGAGATACACAGGACAGATGTCTGAGACAAACACCTCTTCAATAACTCAGTGTGTGGGCTCTGGGTCCATGTCATTGGACTTTCCGGGGTCTTGATGTCAGTTATTGAGTTATCAGTTATATTAACAGATGCTTTTAAATCTAATTCCACGTGGCCTTGCCTTCTCTGCTGACCCGTGTCCTACCCTCTGGAGGGTGGTTTGTCCAAGCATGCAGCGACTTGGTGACTGGCAGATCGTACCCTGATGGGTAAAGCTGACAAGCAAATGTGGTGCACCTTCAAAAGGAGTTTCTGGTTTCCAAAGCCAGAGAGAAGATGCACTGGCAGACGAGGGCCCCCCCGCCCCCGTCTCTCAGAAGGTGAGCCCACGTCCAGCCCACCCAGTGCCCAGGACGTGACTTCATTTGGAAGCAGGGTTCTTGCTGCAGGTGTGATCAAGTGAAGATGAGGTCACCCTGGATGACAGAGGCCTCATCCAACCATCAGTGTCCGTAGGAGAGGGAGACAGTTGGACACAGGGACACACAGGGACAACACCGCACCGTGATGGAGGCAGAAGAAATGGGAATGACCCATCTGCCAGCAGGGAGCCCGAGGATCGCTGGAACCTCCGAGGCCAGGAGGGACAGGGGTGCTGGCTCCTCCAGAGCCCAGGGAGTCTGGGGCCCGGGCAGCCCCAGGACTGCTTGATAGCACATTTCCACTCTTAGGACACCCGTGTGACACTGGTCACAGCAGCCCCAGAATCCCAGTGCCCACTGACTCACTGTCCAGGCAACACTTAGGGAAAAACGGATGCAGACGGGCTTCCTGCTGACCACAGGCGTCAGAAATACTGATGAAGTTACGAGAAAGGTCAGTGTGAGGTCATGAGGAAGAGGTAAGGCCAGACCCAGGGAAATGGACCCTGGCAACTTCCTGGACGGCAGAGCACAGATTGCAGCTGTAGCCTTCAGTGGGAAACTTGCAGAAAAGGTCATTTAAAACAGGACACGTGGAGCCATGGCCTCTCCACAGAAGGAGAACGCCTGATCAATATTCTGACTGCTTTAAACCCACAGACCGTGGATGCACCCGAAGCCCTGGACACAGCCACCACGGCAGCACTCTCTGGGCCCCTCTGAGATGCAGGAGCTTTGCTTTGGTGAATTCTTCCACTTTGCTTCCGTTTGTCACCATCCGGGAAGACCACCTTCTCAGTTCACAAGACCAAGAACCCACCTGACTCCATGCTCCAGGTGACATATTTTGGGGACTCATCTGGGATCTGCAGAGGGTGACTGAAGCTGACCACTGACTCTCTCTCTCTTCCTGAAACAAAAACCAGAGCTAATGGCACAACGGCCCACCTACAGGAGTCGCATGACAGGCTTTCTGGGCAGACAGGACCAACCCTCCTGACCTAGGCCCTGGGAACACTGGTCCTGACGAACGTGGTCTCGGTCTCATTTTTGTGGGATAAGACTGGTGTAGGGGGACAGAGGAAGGTTTGAGACCAGTCAAAGGCTAATCCTGGGCCACTCCCCAGGCTGCTTGAAGGTCTCATGTCCAAGTCTGGCCCTGACATTCCCCCAGGGTACCGAACATTAACCCCCTGTGATTTTTGTCCATCTGGAATCGAAGCTGCATGAGCAAGTGGCCCAAAGGAAGAAAAGAGAAAACGTCCCTTTCAAATCCAAGCTTCTGTGGCACATAGAAGACTCTTCCTTCTTGTGCACTGAGATTCTGCTTTCGGTAAATTCCCTCCTAAATGCTGGAAAAAGCAGGAGACACAGAGGGAGGAAATCTGGAAAGGCCCCTGCTCCAGGCTGCACCCGACCCTGGACGATGCAGCAGAGGCACGGTGTGCTCCGAGGACAGCATACGGGCATTGTCCCACGTTACAGGGACTCCGCTTCAGGAAGCTGACACAACAGGCCTGTCCACAGGTGCCCTGAATCCTGTGGGTCTTCTTTTCTGTCTAGATGAGCACAGGGAAGAAAAATCAAAAGACCCCATATGCACAAGTTTTCCTTCTTAAAAACCCTTCCTGGGGACTTCGTGGGCTCCCACATTCTCTAAGAATCTGACTGACTTTAGTCTGATCCACAGCTCACCCTGTTGTGCTGTTGGTGTCCCACACGCTCCTCAACTCAGTGATTACGGCTGCAGATTTAAAAAGAAAAACTTGTCTTTGGAGCGCATGGTTGTTCTGTGAATTTACCTTGGTCCTGTTCTTTCCGTTCTGATTTGCTTTGTTTCTCTAACTGGAGTTTTGGGTCCTCTCTGTTTGGGTTTTTTGTTTTGTTTCCTGCTGTCTTTATTCGGAGGCCAATTAACTCTCAAATACAACGGACATCTGTGCCAGGCTCTGTTTTACTTTCTACAGAGTAAAATCCGAATTCTGTGTAATATTCCCTGTCTGTTCTCACTACATTGATGCACACCTTCATGCTGAGGTTTGTGTCTGTGTAGACGCTTGTGTCTCTGAACATTTGCCTGGTACCAAAATTGGCTTATAGATAAATGAGTGCTCACAGATAGAAAAGAAATGGATCCAAGTGCCTTTTAGTTCATGTGACTTAAATAAATATTTAACAAAAAGAAAAAGTAAAGATGTTTTGAAATTACTAATGCACACTTTAGGAGGTCGGCCAATCAGGAAGCACTGGTGTATATCTTGGTGTATACCCTGGTATAGCGTCCATTGCTTAGGATGCTTTTCTTCATCAGAAAATGGCGTGGAATGTTAACTGGCTTTGTCTGATCACTTGGTTGTCATGGTAACCTGAAGTTCCAAGCACACCTGGCTTCTTAAACCATACGATAACATATATTTGGGCCTATTAAATGTGTTTTTTCTTTTTTGTTGAGTCTTTTTAGTTATATATTATATTAGGAGACATTTTTACATAATCACAAAAGCATGGAATTCAGTCCCCAGCACCTTCCTCTTTCCCGTTTCCTCCCTCCACTCCACTGATCTTTCTGCAATACGTTTATAGACTTTTTAAGTCAGTGTCTTGTGGATACACTTAACGTGGAGATTCACTGTGGCATATTCAAGTTTGTACACACAGAAGTTCAGCCTCCACTGCTCCTGCTCCCCCCCCCCCGTCCCTCCTTCCTCCCCATCATCTCCTTTGTCCACTCCACTGAGCTTTCCTCTATTTTGATGGAATCTGCTTTTTCTTTTTCCCCCCTTTCTCTCTCTTTCTCTCACCCCACCTCCCACTTTGGATTAGCTTCCATATATCAGAAAAAAACGTTCGACCTTTGACTTTTGGGGAACTGGCTTATTTCACTTAGCATGATAGTCTCCAGCTCCATCCATTTACCAGCAAATGCCATGATGTCATTCTTCTTTAAGACTGAGTAATACTCCATCATGAGTATACACCACATTTTCTTTACCCATTCATCTGTTGAAGGGCACCTAGGTTGGCTCCATAGCTTGGCTACTGTGAGTTGTGCTGTTGTAAACATTGATGTGGCTGCTGTTTTAAATCCTTTGAATATATATCAAGGAGTGGGATAGCTGGGTCATATGGGGGTTCCATTCCTGGTATTTTGAGGAATCTACATACTTATTTCCAGTGTGGTTGAACCAATTTGTAGTCCAACCAACAGTGTATGAGAGTATCTTTCCCCAGCCCCCCGTCCTTACCAACATTTATTACTATTTGTATTCTTGATAACTGCCATTCTGACTGGAGTGAGATGAAATC
Organism: Marmota flaviventris; assembly: GCF_047511675.1. Classification (NCBI taxonomy): domain Eukaryota; kingdom Metazoa; phylum Chordata; class Mammalia; order Rodentia; family Sciuridae; genus Marmota; species Marmota flaviventris. The sequence continues at coordinate 143,481,459 of NC_092504.1, read as the reverse complement.
TCTGTAGTTTTAATTTGTATTTCCCTAATTTCTTGAGAAGTTGAACATTTTTTCATATATTTGTTGGCCGTTTGTATTCCTCTTTTGAGAAGTTCTGTTCAGTTTCTTTGCCCATTAAAAATGTTTTTATAAATTATTTGTAAAAGAAAAACAGATGGAGATTAGCTTGTTTCCAGGTCTTCACTTAAAGCAAGGTTATAAGAGTTAAGATTTTAATTAACAGATGTAATTCCATATGCAAGGAGTACAAAAGGTTTTAGCTATGTTCACAGTTAAAGTTATTTAAGGTTTTTCCCTAAGGTCGAATATTGATGTGCTGATATAAAAGCCAACATCTAGTTCTGTTAAAGCAACAAGGATTTCTTGGAACATTAATCTGTTCTTATCTATCAAGATAATTTCTTATAGGTATTAGATTTTATTGCTTAGGGAAACTGAGTATAAGTCTAGTTAAGCAAACAACTGTTATTTTAGGTTGTTGGTATAAAATTGACACCCTAAATGTACATGACTATATATATTAAAAAGTTTCTACCATGAAAGTGATGTGTGTTTGGTGTAGGCAAGATAACCAGTAAGTGCTCTCCTCTAGACTTGGTATCTGGCATAAATGGGGCACTCTGCCATTTAAAAACCTGACTTAGACCTGTTTCTGTTTCTGATTACTAACACTGTTTTTAAAATTCATAAAAAGAATTCATGTGTGATTAAATTTAAAAAATTGCTTGGGCCTTTGTAGAGGTTAAATACATACCAAAGACATATTAGTGATATTATAGAGATTATGCTTCTTGGTTCGAAGCTAGTACCTGAACTAAGTTTTTGCTCTTGTTATTTTCACTTTGTGAACTGTTGCCTGTTAGTGTTCTGCAGAAGTACTGCTTCTGACAGAACAACCTGAGTTAACTTAAGACAATTAGCTCTCAAAACAGATAGGACACAATGCTGATGTCCAGTACTAGTACTAACCTAATTAGATGAAAGGGATAAATTATAAACTTCTAAGTTAAAACCCATTACTCCCACTTCAAGACTGGTGAAACTGGCTTGTGGGTGTTTAAAACCAAAACTTGAAGATCAAAGCCAAGAAAGTAAAAGCATTAAGTAAAAATCAGCCAATATATTGGCCCTTGCCCTCTAAGGTCAGCCAGGACCCAGGGAGTGATGAGACCCCTCTAAGGCTCTAAGACTCTGGTAAGTCATCTGACCTCCTGGTCAGGGGGATCGTGAGGACCCTAAAGAACAGAAAGCCAGTGAGAGCACATTCTGCACAGAGGACCGTCAGTGGAGAGAGAAATGTCCCTGATGCTTCCAATAGAAGCCACAGGTGGTCAGTAAGATTCCATAACAGCAGTTAGGATTACCTCTTCATAGGGAATGTGGTCAGGAGGAAGAGAAAGGCCAGACACATAGGGAAATGGGTCCCGGGACAATGCCTGATCAATACGTGACTGAGTGCCTCTGCCAGCTCTGGGCCAGGGCTGACTTCCTTAGACCTACAGATCCACGCAGCGACCCCTCAACAGCAGCCCTCCACTGAGAATCCTCTGGCTTCCCTCCTTGAGGTAGGAGCTTTGCTTTTTTAATAAATTCTTCCACTTTGCATTCACCCACTGCTATCTGTGAATCTCATTCTCGGAATTTGTGAGACAAAGAACCCCCTAGCCAGGCTTCATTTTGCAAATGTATAGCCAAACTCCAGGAAAGAAAAGGAAACACTCCGGAGGATTTAAATAGAGAATATAGGCCCCAGCCCTGGAAGAGACATCCAAAACAAGAGCAGGTCACCTGATAACCAGCCCTTGAAGGCAAAACACCAACAAAATAGGGAAAAATTTGAAACAAATTCTAGAGAAAACCATTTTACCTACAGGAGCCCCACTGCTGACAAAGAACGACAGCCACCCTCCAACCAAGCTGCTGTCAACAGGAGCAGATCTCCGAACACGACGGGTTGTCTTTAGGGTGCCAAGGGAGACGGCAGCAGCTGCAGTCTGCTGGGCTACACTGCCGACCAAGAACAATGGCAGACACGTTCTAAGTCAAACTGTAAGCATCACCACAGGAAAGGAAGAACTCACCTCTTGATAAAATGGGATCGAAGCCCAGAGGTGACATGAAGAAGCAGCAGTGACCTGAGAAGCACAGAGGGGTGTCCCCATGGGGCAAAGCGGCTGTGGTGACCACAGGGGGGGAGCAATGGAAAGCTCTGCTCAAGTGCTGCTCAGCCATGGTCCAGGGACAGGGGGCCACAGGGCCCAAGGTAGGGTCAAAGGTCGCTCTGCTTTGGGATTATTCAGGAGGGGAACACAGATAGTCACTGATTTTAGCTGCACTTATATTAAACAGCAAGGTTTTCTTTTTTTGTGGTGCTGGGATTGAACATGGGGCCCTTACGGGTGCTAAGCTCCACCACTGAGCTGTATCTTCAGCCCCTAGCCTTTATTTAGATGAGTGCAGGGATGATAAAGAATTTAAGAGTAGCTCCTAAGAACTAAAAAAGTAAATAACTTCAAAATCAGTAGTGGGAAGAGATTTAATGATCTCATATATGCAGGAAAGGGGAAATAAAATACAAAGAATGGAAATTCACAAAGGAAAAATAAAGATAGAACAAGAAAGACCCACCGGAATTGAAATGTAGGGGGAGCAATGAAACATAAAAAGCATAAGAAAAGTTCTACTAGGCAACTACGAATCTAAATAACTCGGTTTGCTCATATTAAACACAACTTGTGTCAAGGCAGAAAAGCCCACTGGGGTTGGGTGGACAGATGCCAGCAGACCCCCATATCTCCACCTCCTGGAGCTCACACTCGGTGCAGATCCCCTTCCCCAGCACCAGCCAGGCCCTGGGTTGTTCCAAGGATCAGAACAGGGCAGAGGCGGGGGCACTGCTTTGTGCTTATGTAGTGTCAGGAAGACTGTCCTGCTAATGGACTCCTCGAACCAGCCATGCTGGGAAGACCACGTGGTCAGCAGCAGCCAGAAGCCTCTAGAACTGCAGGCCACCCTCCAACAGCAGCCAGGAGGCCTCTCAGGTCCTCCCACCTCCAACCACAAAGACAGGAGTTCCAACCTGAGTGGACTAGAAAGCAGGTTCCCAGGTGAGCCTGCAGGTGAGCACAGCCTGGCTAACCCTCTACCGAGACCACTGAAGCCCCAGCGGGGGCCTGGCCAGGTCACGCCCAGCTCCTGGCACAGGGATGGTGACGCTGGTGTGAGGGTTGTGTGGCTTTGTGGTGCACAACAGGACCCTAGAGCTGAAGGGCCCCTTATTCCTCATCAGTGAACCATGATGAACCCAGACACATGTTTAAATGCAAAGCACAAAGATTGACAGAATTACCATGATAATGTGACCCACCTACAAACCTAGTGAAGGAGTTGGACAAACTTTCCTGAGAACATAGAGAGCAAGGAGGAAAAGTATTAGATTCTAAGAAATTTAACGAATGAATATAGACACAATTCTGCCCTCGGGAGAGAACATTGGCTCTTTTAAACATGTGCGTTATTTATGGCAATTGACTACATGCAAGGACAGGAAGCCCAGCCCAACAAATACCAGGAATCAGTATCCTAAGAATAGTTCTCTCACAAGACACACCATGGAGTCAGGTATAAATAGAGAACACCAAGTAATTACCAGTTGTAACTAAATATACTTTTCAATACAGGACAGGTGCAGTGTTTGACACACTGAAAAATATAAAACATTTAGAGTTGAAAGACAACAAAAGAATCCCTAGTATATCATATGACTTGTGTGGTTCGATAATAAATATTTTCCCAGGGAAATATGTAATTATCATTGCACATGTTATAAAGGAAGAAAAGTAAAAAAGAAGAAGAAGAAGAAGGCAAGTGATCAACTCAAAAGTTCAGACAGAGAGCCCAAGATCAAGATCAAAGTAATGGAGCTGCCTAGGAAAGAACAGGTTCATAAAATAGAAAAATACCTACAATAGAGAGGCCAGACCAAACTCAAGACTTCTTTGAAAACATTAATAAAAGAGTAAAACGAGTAGCAGAAACAACCAAAAAAAAAAAAAAAAATGACAGAGAGAGAGAGAGGGGACACAGGTAACAAACCCAAGTGGTGAGGGCAGTTGGTCAGCTCTTACTACAACAGACACCTGAGGCCATCAGCTGAGGAAGAGGAAAGGTGACTGACTCAGTTCTGGAGCTGTCAGCGGTGACTGACAGCCCTGCTTGGGGCCTGTGGTGCACAGTGCAGGGCAGCAGAAGTCTGGGCGGAGAGGCTGCTCTCTGCGTGGCTGGGAGCAGAGAGAGAGGGGAAGAGACCCAGGTCCCTCCTTCCCAAACCTCCCCTTGGCCTCACCCCTTAAAGGCTCCTCCCCTTCCAGCAGCACCAAGCTGAGCACCAAGCCTGAATAACACCCAGGGCCTTAACACCAGGCCTGCAGGAGTCATTCCAGATCCCAACGAAAGCACAGAGTGAAAATGAAGCCACAGTAAAGACAGAGAGCCTTCACATGGAGATGACACTGTGATATCTTTATGCCAATGCACAGAAAACTTACATGAAGTGATTAATTTCCTAGAAAACATGAATTACCAGGAAGAAATAGAAACCCCAAATCCCAAACCCACCAAAGATTGCAACTCAGCTGTAGAAACATCAGGTTCCAGAGCAGCAGGCCCCAGGCTCCGGGCACCTGACGGCCAGGGGGCCAAAGATGCACTTCAGCTGAAGACAAGGTGGGGAGGCCCTCGGCTGACCTCCTGAGCTCCTCAGAATGGCCGCAGGGAGCAACAGGGTCTCTAGAGGCATAGGTGGCAAGGAGCTAGCCACGGTGGGGAGGGGAGCTGAGTGCAGAGGTGGACCGGCTTCGCCCCTGGACTCCAGCGCGGCCACGCAAGCAGCGCGGCTCTGTGCCCCTCCTGCGCCTGCCTGCCATCCAGAGGAGGGTGCTGAGGGCGCCATTGGCTAGGCTCCACCCCTGCCTGGGTCAGGTCCTGCTCTTCTCTCAGCTCTAGAGTGCTCCTCTGCAAAGAGCCACCTTTAGCCTCCATGTGGACTTTGACCTTGAAGCTGGAGCTGGGAATGGCTTCTGAGAGGTCTTTCTTGGGCAGCAAAGCGAGAGTGTTCTGTCCGTCCGTGGAAGGAAAGGAAGGAAGAGCGTGTGCTGAGAGCCGTCTAGGCAGACCTCGCGTTGCGCTGGAGTGTCCACCTGCCCCTCTCCGTGAGCCGAACATACCGCCTTGACTCACTGATGGAGGGCTCCACCACACTGGGCTCCCAGACGGGCTCCGAGGACTCAAGTGCAATTGTGGGTTCAACATAGACACGCATGTCCACGTACATACGTGTATACCTGTGTGCGTGTGCACGCATGTATGGGAGATGTCAGGAACACGGTGGCACGCACACCAACCCTCGGACAGGAGCTGCCGTCAGAGAGGGAAAGAGTTGAGGAAAGGCTTCAAAGAGGACTTCAGCTACCTACATTTTTTCTTTCAAAATTTGAAATCTCAATTAGAAAAATGTTGACATTTGTCAAAAATTAGGTCTTTTGTATCTATTATTAGAAATATTTCATAAGGAAATCATTCTTGAATCTGAAGCCCACTTTACATCATGCCAGTTTGAAATATTTCCTCTCACAATGATTCTTCAGCTCTTTGCACACAAATTCAGCCTTCTCTCTCCTGCTAACACCAAAGACATGTCCGTCTGTCATCCTGGGAGATGGGGCAGCACCGTGAGATGGAGACGCTGGGCATCCTGGACCCCACAGCCCCGGTCACGCTCCTGGTCCCAGTAGGCTGCAGTGACCAGGACTCTGTGGCTGGTCACTCTCTACCACTGTCATGATGAGGACAGGAGAAAGTGCCATGTTAGGGGCAATTCATGGGTAAAAGTGATCTGTAGTAACTCAGCTCAAAGAAAGGCGCTCCTGTGGACCCTACCACAGTGAGGAAATGAACAGAGCTTCTATAAAAGATATGAGGGTACTAAAAGGACCTGACTAGTGGACACTCATCTGAAAACCTGATTCATTGATTAGATGGTACATCAATGCTTCATACACTAATTCTTATGGGATTTCAGGAGTCACCAATCTTATTTATTTGCCATAATAACCTTATCTGTTATTTCTCGCATGTCCCTGTTAGTGATTCAGAAAATATAAGCAGATTTATTATATGTTGATTATTATGTGCATTAAAATGATTGATTATACACTGATAGAGGATAAAGGGAAAATTAGAATCTGCTAACAATAAATGAGGAGAAAGCATCAAGTTCAAATTTCCTCAGGAAACTCATTCTCTCTTTCATTTGGTTTAAAATCATATTATACAGCATATGGCAAAGTCAAAATCGACCCAGGAGCTGTCACTCCAGCCTCCCCCCGCCCCCTTGAGACATGCACTTGATGTACCTGAGCGGCTGCCTACAGCCCTGCACTCCATCACTCGGCCCGAGTCCCACTGCAGGCCTTCTCGGCTCCCCAAGCCTGACCCAGGCCACTGAGGCAGCACCCCTGATGCTCCGTGTCCTTAAACATGGCGCACAGAGCAGAACAGTAACGGCTTCCTCCTTAAATGCATTCCCAGCGTGCACAGAAGGGTGCCCAGCCCGCGGGAGCCCTCACTGACCGTCAGCTAGGCTGTTCCCGCCGTGGATTTCTGACTCTGCACATCCAGGACCACTGAGAGCTATGCTGATGGCTGCTTTGTGACTCATCAAGCAAAGCCTCATGTCACTGGGAATCAATTCTAACCTGAAAGGTGACTCAGGCGTTCCTGCGGTGGTCAGTGACGTCGCACTCCACGGCCCTCCACCTGCCCTTGGTCTGGTGCTCAGGCTACCTCCCATTGGTGGTTTGCGATTCTGGGAAATAAATACAGGGGACCTGTGCTTGAGAACTCACGGGTTCTACAAACAGCACGGCTAAGCTCTCGGCTACCATCAGCAGCTCCCAAGTCCCGCTTCCTTATGGCTTTCATTTATTCCAAGTGTAAAGATGACCTGCTTGACACCCTTAAAGGACTTCTTAAAGTTCTCAGAAGTTCAATGGTGCCCGAGAAAGGGACCAGGAGAAAGATACACAAGGACAAGGTATCAATAATGTTTAAAGAGTACAATTACTATCAAGACAAATTCCTGGTGACATCACTAAATGTCAACAGTACAGAGAGACTTGCAGGGCCACTAGACCAAAGGGGAAGTCGGAACAGGTTGTGTGGACTCAGATTTGCTTATTTTCCCCACAGCAGAGGACTGCGGGGTGATAGCTATAGGGTTCTCAGGAAAGAAAGGTGGGCCCTGTAATTAAACCAGCCACTCATCTTCTGAGCACAGATGGAGGTGATGTCCCCAAGCAGCCAGCAATCTGTAGACCAAACCCTGCCAACCAAGAGGAAAACAGGAGACGGAAATGAGAATCCACAGTAAAGTGCTCAAGATGATCCTGGATCCCTCAGATGCAGCACCCCCAGCGCGTGCACCAGAACCTCCCCAGGTGCAGGAATCACAGCTCAGGACATTCGGCAATGCTACAGGCTGTGACGGGGCAGACAGGTCCCACAAGTGAGACCAGGGGATGAGACGGGGGCTGGAGGCAAGAGGAAAGTGCCCGCCCCTGGGGTTCTGCCGCAGGCCCGGCAGGCAGGCACACGGCTGAGGGCGCAGCTAGAGCGCTGGGTCCAGCTCGAAGGCTGCTCTGAGTCAGCTTCTTCATGACCGGCTATCACTCATGATCAGAAATCACCTAAAGCTTGTCAGCTCCTTGAGCTTCACCTCTTGCCATTCAAGTGACATAAAATCCCATTCTTTTTCGTGGAAATAACACAGCACAATTTGTTCCTTTTCCTTAAATGCGCTGGTCTGTGGATTCCACGGAAGTCCCCCACGGGTGTCTAAAACGGCGACGGCCGAGTGGCTCTGGAGGGGTAGTGAGCGGCTGGACCTGGGGATGCACTGTGCTTTCATCTCCATACAGTTCTATATTATTTGCTTTTAACCTTCCTTTTTCTGCATTTCTGATTTATAAATTATTTTTATAGGTCAGAAAGGAGAGGAGAAAGAGCAGCAGTGGGTAAGAGGAGAACAAATGGAACCTTCAGAAGTCTAAATGCCGTCAAGAAATCAATGGAGTGAGATGATAACCTGAAGACACCCACCAGACTTAGCCACAAGGAGGTCACAGTGACAGGAAGCAGAAAAACATCTCTGAAGGGGGCCCTGAGCCGTCCTGCGGAGGAGAGAGAGCTGTGACGGCGGGGGGCAGAGGCGGCCGTGCAGGCGTGCTGGGCTCTTCACCCTGGATGTTACAACGCTAAATTATGTCCCAGGATTTTCTTTTTTATAACCAGAATTCTTTTCTTTATCTTATTTATTTTTATGTGGTGCAGAGGGTCGAACCCAGGGCCTTCCTTGCACATGCTAGGCAAGCGCTCTACCACTGAGCCACAACTCCAGCCCCTGTCACAGGATTTTAAAGAAACAAAGTATCCTAACCTTTTAATGATGCAGGTAAAAAAAAAGTTAAATACTTTTGGACATTTGTTTTAATAGTATTAAATAGCACTTCAGCAACTCACACCTGGCCTTCAGTATGAGGCAGGACTGTGACCCTCAGGGGTCTGGAAGCCCCCAGGCATTACACTATATGCACCTGGGGTGACGGTGTCCCCTGTTTGGCGTTCTAGTCCCATCTCCACAGGCCATGGCTTTGCCCTCCTTTACAGTCCAGCTCTCCAGGAAAGGTTACTGTCCCTTTGTCATGGATGCTGTTAATGAACGTGTCCTACTAGGTAAAGCATCTTACTGTCTGTCGCTAAGACCTTGACGCAGCTGGAATCTAACACGCCACACAGCCAGTCGAAGGGTCCACAGCCTCTCCCACTGTGCGCTTTCTGAAAGCTGGACGGACTCTGACACATGGACCTCCACGCATCCCAGACCCTTGGCCCAAGGACTGTGAGACTGCATCTGACAGAACCCTTGCCTGTCCGTGCCTTAGGTCTCAATGTTTAGAAAAGTTGCAAGTTACTTCCATGCAGTTGAGAGATCTGCATGAAAACTGGGAGGCATCGTATACACAGGAAGTCTTAAAAATACATTCTATTTCCTCTGGCTCTAATTCTCTTCCACTTTTTCTCCCTCTAAGACTTTGAATTTTTTAATTTTCTATAAAAGGTAAAAAAAAAAAAAAACAACTAAACAAACAAAAAAAAAAAAAACAATGCTTCATTGAAGCAATAATCACTTTGCACCAAGCACTGGGAAAAGACTTTGTATTTCAAAGATGTATGGCCATAGGTTGAGTCCCTGTGTTGTTAACAGACCCTGCAAATTAGACTTGGAGACCAAAAACCCGGACCACTGTTCTGCATTCAGTGTCACAAGACACATGGTGTTGAGCCACTACTAAACCCCGGTGGTGACAAAGTCACGACTGTCCTGGTCAGCACGTGGGTGCCGAGTACAGCAACTCTGACCCACTGCCCCAGGAACCTCGGCAGGAGGCGCTCAGCTATGAGAACCAGGGGCCTGCAAATCAGCAAAAGAGCAAGGTCGCTGTGACTCCCTAGGTCCAAGGATGACTCACTGCAGACCAGCACAGAATGGCCTGCGGGCGACCACCTCTTCCACAGGTGGACAGCTAAGAGGCGGTCAGGGAAAAGTCGAGCTGAAACTCTTCCCCACTCTGAGCCACTGATAAAGCAGAATCAGGAAGCTATCACCACTCAGAATCACCACTCCCCTGCCAGCGGGAAAGCCAGTGGAGGGCAGCAGGACGCGGCTTCCACCTCCCGTCCAGTCACCCCTGCTCCAGTCGCAATATCAAGTGACATCACAAACCCTGGCTTTAAAAGACCTGCCAAGTGTGTGAGACGGAGACCAGAACAGGGGGCAGATGGCAGTGACCTCTCAGGCCCTGATCTGCAGTCGTGGCTAAGTCTCCTCCTGCCCCTCTCCCGTGTGCAGGAAGCATCCTACGCAGGCCACCCTAGCTCACCCCTACCCCAGCTGGCCCAGAAATGATGTGGACGGACAGAGGAGCCCAAGTGGGGCCAGGAGGGCCATCGGCTAAACCCAGCTGGGTTCCCAGGCCACAAAAGTGGGGGTACTGTATCCCTCATTATCCGACTGACACAGTCTTCCCACCACCCCCGAAGCCCGGTAAGAGAAAGTGTTCTGGGATCCAAAGCCCGGGTTGAGAGTCCTGGACCCCAGCAGACACGCCTTTCTATGTCTTTGGAGGTCGGCTTTCCTGCACCCTGACGGTTCCCTGTACACTCCAGAGGAGCCTGAGTGGACTTCTCCACTGACCACCCCACGTGTCCGTGCCAGGCCTCTCCCCTGTTCTGTAGCAGCTGGCCCTGACTCAGCAGTGTCTCCACACCTGCACCGGGAGGACAGCTCTGGAGCCCACACACACTGGCTGCGCAGCTTCACGGGGAGACCCTCCTTCACCAGCCTCACGGTCCTGTTGTCATTTTGTAACTTAATTGCTGCAGTAACACCGTGCATGGCAAAGAGGGCACAAAATACTCATGTAACACTGAAGAATAATGACAACATGAACGCCCTGGGTCCTTTGCTACGTGAAGCCATAGGTTACTGCCACCTCGGAAGGTCCCTCCACGCCTCTTTATAGGGCACCCCGTCACCCTGGAGGTGAGCGCTGGTGTGACTGCATCTTATTTCCTTGCTTTACTCAAGATCTTAATAACCGTCTGAGAACCTCTGGTGTGGACTGGCCGCGTAGGCAGCAGCAGCAGCCGGCCGGGGGGAACCCCAGGGGCCGGGAAAGTGCACACCTCTGGGCCAGAGCCAGAGCCTGGCTGCGCTGAGGGCCTACTGGTCCCCTCTGGGGAACCTGGTGACAACGCAGGACTGAGTCCTGGGGAGATGAGCGTCCAGTGCTCTGCTGATCCAGGGGTGGCACGTGGGGGGCCAGCAGCAATGTCACCAGCACTGGTCTGGACGTGCGTGGAACAGAAGAAAGCAGGGCCACGATCGTCTGTCCCCCAAGTTCTGCTGGAGAGATCACACAATGGCAGAGGGACTTTGTTGAGGGCCACAGCCGAGTCGGGATGACGCATAGCATTTTTGCCAGAAGTAGTGGTTGAGAGGTGACACCAGCGAGTCATCAAGATGATGACTTTCGAGTTCTTGAGGAGTTCCCCTTGAGTTCCAGTTGAGCTCTCGCGGGGATTCCTGAAGAGTTCGCTGTTGGTTGGTGAAGTTCCGGTGGAGGGAGTTCCAGTTGGTGTGGTGTGTTCCGGGAGGAGCCCGGTGGTTGGCGTTCAGGAGAGTTCCCCGGGGAGTGTGCTTGGAGTGCTGTGGGAGTTCAGAAATAAAGTTTGTTCCTCCTTGAGAGGCTCGTGATTTGTGCCCAGCCAGACTGCGGCAGGACTTGTTGACCACAGCCCTTGGCACACCCTTGGCACACCCTTGGCACAGCCCTTGGCACACGGTCCTCTAGTCTGGACCTCGTCCGCAGACTACTGACTTGCTTACCGAGTCCATTTCTAATGGATGCATGAGGCACAGACATCCCAGAGGACCCCGACCTCTCCCTCTCCCCACAGCCCTACTCCACGTTCGGGCTTCCCCATCGCAGTAGGTGGTAAAATAACCTCGTCCTTCCGGGCCATGCCAGCGAGCTGGACTCATGCCTGACCCTCTCTGCTCACGTGCCAGTCACCTCATTAGGAACCTCGAACCTCGTGCCATACAAACTGTCCTCAACAGGGTAGTGCTTACAAAATCTTAAGTCAGATCAAGTGACTCTTCAGCCCAGAAGCTTCCAGAAAGTCTTCCCATTTCCACAGCCACCTCTGTTGGCTTCTGTGACATTCTCAAAACAATGGCCGCGCACTTCAGGCTGGACCCGGCAGCTCTTGGGCCGCTTCTCCAAGGCGCTGCTCAGCTGCTCCCAGCCCAGCATCTGCGGGCCGCATTCTCACTCCCTGAAGCCATTGCTCCCTCCTTCTCCTGGAGAGTGCGCCCCCAGCGGCCTCACTTAATACCACCAAGGGCCTGCTCCTCCCTCAAGGCCAATCCCCTTACACAGCCCTGCTCTGTTCCCTGTTTCAGAGCACACACCCTTCCTAAGGTGAGGACCGGGCTTGCTGATGGCCTGTTGTGGATCTCCACCTCCTCACCACACAGCGTGAGCCTCTGGGGCACACGGCTGTGTTCTCTGCTCACTGATCACACTCACGACCAGGGGGACTCTTGATCCACTGAAACACAAGTGACACGTAAAGCGGCAGGATGGACAAGACCCTCCTAGGACAGTGTCGCTGGCCAAGACTGCAGTGAGAGCTGGGCCCTGGACTGAGCCTCGGGGAGGCTGGTCAGAGAGGAAGAGCCCACAGAAGAGCAGAGAGAGGGCTTTCTAGCCAGCAGGAGGAAATCTGGAGCGCATGTGGCTCCGTGGGAGTCACAGAGGGGACATGGGACAAAATGGGCCTGGGCACAGCTGGCTTTCCCTCCGGTGGAGAAGGTGGTGAGGAGCTGGGAACCCTGAGCAGCAATTAGAATTCGCTTCCACTTTCCTGCAACCTCCTGTCCGCAGGGCGAGACAAGCACAGCCACTCTGACGAGGGATGGGCTCCTCGCTGGACAGCCGTGTGGACCGCCCACTTCACCACTGCCTTGGTGACACTGAGCTGCGTTCACTGTGGGACTCTATTGCCTGAGGGTCCATGTAGTGGGGAAGCACCCCACCCTGGTGGGTTTCAGGAGAAGGCTCCACTGTCCAGACGCCTGTGGAGCTCCATGCTGGGGGGTTCTCCACACCCAGGGCCCTGCGCTCCCGTCACACCCGCCAGCAGGGTTAGACAGAGCCGCTGACCCGGGTGGTCAGGCACGTCCTCATGAAGAGCAAGCCGGGCAGGATTCACCTGCATCTTCTGTTGTGAGCCAAGCATGTGTCCACACAAAAGCCCCAGGCTGGAGCCCAAATCACCCTTGTGGGTGCAGTGAGTGAGTAGGTTACCAAGGTCAGAGGGTGCCACCCCATCCAGAGCGTCGTGTCTCTATGAGATGCCAGCCTGCCTGCCCACGTTTGCTGGCACCAGGTGTGCCCTCAGCAGGAGGCAGCCATGGGGGACCCAGAACTGCCCACCCGAAACCAGACAGGCACACCCCTGGAGTTTGGATCTCCTGTCTTCCAGAACTGGAAAATCAAGTTCTGTCATTCAAGCCACCGAGAGACGGGCATGCTGTAGGGCTGTGAGAGACAAGCCATCTTCCACGGAGCGTGGGCACAAGTCTCCGAAAAGGAGCCATCGCGAGGCGTGCCTCCGCTTCCTCCTTCAGTAAGCGCCCACTGAAACCCACTGCAGGACAGACGCTGAGGGTTACAGCCGCTCGTCACTCAAGCAGGAAGCCACCGGAAGCTCTCCAGTCCATGGGGTCTGCCTCCCCTCTCCCACAGGTGAGATCCTTCCTTCTCACCTGCTCCTGACCAGGGCATCTACAGACTGCACACACCTGTCCTTGGTCACCCTCTCACAGAACACCACCTTTAAATACACTTCTATCTTAGATACGCTACCTTTTCCATTTTATTCCATATCATCTACCATGGAGCAAAGAAAATCTTACTTATTTAAAAGATGGATTATTTTTCAGACGTAAACATGGTGTGGAAAGACCTCAGTGTGGATTTGGGGGATGAATAAACTGAAAAGTGTGAGGCTCACTCTTTCCAACTCTCCTGTGGCAAGTAATTCAACTTCCCCGAGCCACAATGTCCTCTTCTGATTCAGAGAGTAATGACATCCATCCTGTGGGATTTTATGTGGTTAAAGTAAATCACCTCTGTAAGGACTACTGGGCACAGTGGTTTTCAGTAAGTGCTAGTTTCATTCCGATCTCTGAGGATTTCGATGGGGCGTTCTCACAGGTCTGTCCGGTAAACACCGACTACAGTAATGTTCTATAGCACAAAATAGTCCCTCCTCTCTAAATGACTTCCAAGGCTCGGTGCAGCTCAGTGGTAGAGCCCTTGCATAGCGTGCAGGAGACCCTGGGATCCAGCCTAAGAAAGAAAGACAGAAAGAAGGAAGGAAGGAAAGAAGGAAGGAAGGCAGGCAAAGTGAATTACTTCCAGTGCTTCCTTTGTACACTGAGCGAGTTTCTGGTTTTCAGACATTGCTGAGGGTCTCTGTGGCCTGGAGAGCGCCCCAGCCTGTTGTGTGGGCTCTGTGCCCTGCTTTTCTAGAGAAACCCAGGAAAAGATAGAGGTAGTGTGGGAAGACACAGTCACTTCTGGATGTTAGCAATAAGTATACTTAGCTGTTAAATAAAAAGTCAAAAGTACAACGAATTCAGCTGCATATCTAAGTGGCTTTCATTGGCAAGTCTTGACAGAGGGCAGCACGGAACCAGGGGCTTTCGTGGTGGGAAGAAAGAAACAAGAGGTCACCAGCAAGGCTGAGTGGGTGACATCCGTCACTCCGGGGTCAAGCAGAGGGGACCTCCTCATGGTGCACACCCAGGTCAGGACTGAGTGCTCCTTACAGTTTCAGTCTGGTCACAGCAGAACCCTCCCTTCTCCCTGTGAGTGACTCTGTCGTGGTTGGGTTGTTCTGGCCGGGGGAGCCGGGGGCAGGAACTCAGGCCAACCCTGTCACCCCCAACCTGCCTAACGGTCGGTCGTGGTCGGAGGTATCTGACCATCTTGGAACAGTGGTCCACCTCGTTCTTGGAATACAGCCTGGCTGCTGGGCCCCTGTGACTCATCTCTTCTTCTCCCCCTGGCCCTCCCTAATCATCTGGGAGGACACTGGATCTCCTTCTTCCCCGTCTAGGCTGAGCCCTCTGTCCTTGAACACTCACCCAGCACAGGAAAGAAGAGATTCAGACTTGGGGATGGCCCCAGGAGAGCGCAGGAATGACCACCTCCTGAATTAGCAAGAAGAGGATGCTGGGCCGCAGCCTTGGAGTCCACTCTTTAAAACCCCCTGTCCCCCCATGGGCAGAACCACAGCCTCTGGGACAGAGTCCCTGCCTTTCTCCTTTGCTACCAAAGTAAGGAAACTTCTTTTTTCTTTTCCTTGTTATTGAGTTGGCAGGGGACGAGGACCAAGCTTTCCATGTCAACCTCATGAGCCTGCAATTAAAGTGGAGTTTGGAGATGGGACTGGATCCCCCGCTTCACAATTTCCTTCTAGGTTCCTGTCTCACAAATTTGAAGACAAAGATCCAGAGACAGTGATGGAAGTAAAGGGAGTGGGGTTTAAGTGAGGAGAGATCAACCTCACTGATGAGGGAGGGGCCCGAGAGCAGGAAATCCATTTTGGTGGGCTCAGGGGTGCGGGTAGTCTGGGGTACAAGCACTGATCAGAATCTCCACTAAGCAGACATTGAAGGGCGTCAAGGCCCATGGCTGTGTCCTGTAGTGTGAACCCCCCCACCCCCCGGATCTCCCATGGGCTCCATCTTGCCACCTCTCTGGGACCAAGGTGTTGGCTGCAGTGTCCCTCCAGGTCTCTTTTTTAAATTTGAAAAAGGCCCTGATGGTGCCCCTGGGCACTGTACCAGTTAGCCGCCCCGCATTCTCTACCTTGAATAAGACCAGGAGGCCTTCTGCCCCCTCAGCCGTGCTCCCTCACCACCACTCCTGTGTGTGACCCGTGTGCAGCCCCTGAGCCAGCCCAGGTGGAGAGGCCGAGGGCTGGGAACATGGGTGAGAGTCCTGAACCCCGAGTTAAAGCTCCTGATTCCGTGGAAAGCCCCGCACAGAGAAGTGGCCAGTTGTGGAGGCAGTGAAGACATCGCTCTAGGGAGGAGCAGGGCTGCAGTGAGCGGGGTCAGGATGGCCAGGGCTCAGGGGTCATCACAGCTGGGTGGCAGGATGGATGCTGGGGCCCGGGAGCAGGGGCCTTTCTTACCCAGAGAGTCATGTGGTGCCCGCCTTCCTTCAGCGGGTGGAGCTGGGCGAGAAGGACCGCAGTGCCCCTCCTCCAGCCCTCTGTCTCCAAGGATGATGGGTGTCCAGAGCGAGGATTAGGAGACATGCTGTGGGCAGGCGAGGAAGCTCAGGAGCAGCGGAGGCTCCTGCCTCCCTCCTGGTGAAAGACACTGCAGTCACCAGCACTGCCCCAGGACTTCTTGAAGGAGGACATGGAACAACAAAGAGCAGGGAAACAGGGCCTCTTCTCTTCTCCACCTCCCAGCAACCTGCATTTGCACACCTGCTGGTGTGGACACCGGGGCTGCCCTGGCCAGCAGCCAGGAACAGCAGTTCCCAGGGTCTCTGCTAAGTCTACCTGGGTCCCTGGGTTTGGCTCCCTGAACCTCACTGTTTCTGTGGGGCAGAGAAGCAGGTGAGTTGCGTCCCAGGACTGACCAAATGGACTACGTTAATTTCTCCTTTTCATATCATTTCTTCCTATTCTGATGCAAGCAGATGAACTGATCTCCTCTGTGGGGACCCCAGGAGAATTTAGGCCTTTGGAGGCCGTTTCTCAGTTTTTCTTCTAGGCATGAAGGAGCTGGGATGGGAGGATACAGGTCGTCAGGAACTGGACACGTTGATTCCAAAGGGGCCCTGTGGGGCAGGAGAACCTGTGGGGCAGGAGACACTGTGGGGCAGGAGAACCTGTGGGCAGGAGAACCTGTGGACAGGACAACCTGTGGACAGGAGAACCTGTGGGCAGCAAAAATTGTGGGCAGGAGAACCTGTGGGGCAGGAGAACCTGTGGGGCAGGAGAACTTGTGGGCAGGAGAACCTGTGGGCAGGAGAACCTGTGAGGCAGGAGAACCTGTGGGCAGGATAACCTGTGGGGCAGGAGAACCTGTGGACAGGAGAACCTGTGGGGCAGGAGAACATGTGGGACAGGACAACCCATGGGCAGGAGAACCCGTGGACACGAGAACCTGTGGGAAGGAGAACCTGTGGGGCAGGAGAACCTGTGGGGTAGGAGACCCTGTGGGGCAGGAGAAACTGTGGACAGGAGAACCTGTGGACAGGAGAACCTGTGGGTAGGAGAAACCGTGGACAGGAGACCCTGTGGACAGGAGAACCTGTGGGTAGGAGAACCTGTGGGCAGGAGACCCTGTGGGGCAGGAGAACCTGTGGGTAGGAGAACCTGTGGATAGGAGAACCTGTGGGAAGGAGACCATTTTGACAGGAGAACCTGTGGACAGGACAACCTGTGGGCAGGAGACACTGTGGGGCAGGAGAACCTGTGGGTAGGAGAACCTGTGGGCAGGAGAACCTGTGGGGCAGGAGAACATGTGGACAGGAGAATATGTGGACAGGAGAACCTGTGGGTAGGAGAACCTGTGGGTAGGAGACCCTGTGGGGCAGGAGAACCTGTGGACAGGAGAACCTGTGGGTAGGAGAACCTGTGGGGCAGGAGAACCTGTGGGACAGGAGAACTTGTGGGCAGGAGAACCTGTGGACAGGAGAATATATGGGTAGGAGAACTTGTGGGTAGGAGACCCTGTGGGCAGGAGAACCTGTGGGAAGGAGAACCTGTGGACAGGAGAACCTGTGGGACAGGAGAACCTGTGGGCAGGAGATCCTGTGGGACAGGAGACCCTGTGGGGCAGGAGAACCTGTGGGACTGGAGAACCTGTGGGTAGGAGACCCAGTGGGAAGGAGAACCTGTGGGCAGGATAACCTGTGGACAGGAGAATCTGTGGGACAGGAGAACCTGTGGGCAGGAGAACCTGTGGGACAGGAGACCCTGTGGGACAGGAGACCCTGTGGGGCAGGAGAACCTGTGGGACAGGATAACCTGTGGGTAGGAGAACCTGTGGGTAGGAGACCCTGTGGGGCAGGAGAACCTGTGGGCAGGAGAAACTGTGCGGCAGGAGAACCTGTGGGCAGGAGAACCTGTGGACAGGAGAACCTGTGGGACAGGAGAACCTGTGGGGAGGACAACATGTGGGACAGGAGAACCTGTGGGCAGGAGAACCTGTGGGTAGGAGACCCTGTGGGGCAGGAGAACCTGTGGACAGGAGAACCTGTTGGCAGGAGAACCTGTGGGGTAGGAGAACTTGTGGGGTATGAGAACCTGTGGGGTAGGAGAACCTGTGGACAGGAGAACCTGTGGGCAGGAGAACCTGTGGGTAGGAGACACTGTGGGGCAGGAGAACCTGTGGGTAGGAGAACCTGTGGGGAGGAGACCCTGTGGGCAGGAGAACCTGTGGGCAGGAGACCCTGTGGGGCAGGAGAACCTGTGGGTAGGAGACCCTGTGGGGCAGGAGAAATTGTGGACAGGAGAACATGTGGACAGGAGAAGCTGTGGGCAGGAGAAACTGAGGGCAGGAGAACTTGTGGGGCAGGAGAACCTGTGGACAGGAGAACCTGTGGGCAGGAGAACCTGTGGGTAGGAGAACCTGTGGACAGGAGAACCTGTGGGCAGGAGAACCAGTGGGTAGGATAACCTGTGGGGCAGGAGAAACTGTGGGCAGGAGAACCTGTGGACTGGAGAATCTGTGGGCAGGAGACACTGTGGACAGGAGAACCTGTGGGTAGGAGAACCTGTGGACAGGAGACCCTGTGGACAGGAGAACCTGTGGACAAAAGAACATTTGGACAGGAGAACCTGTGGGTAGGAGAACATGTGTGCAGGAGAACCTGTGGGCAGGAGAACTTGTGGGCAGGAGAACCTGTGGGACAGGAGTAACTGTGGGTAGGAGACCCTGTGGGACAGGAGAACCTGTGGGTAGGAGAATCTGTTGGGCAGGAGAACCTGTGGGGCAGGAGAAACTGTGGGCAGGGGAACCTGTGGGCAGGAGAACATGTGGGCAGGAGACCATTTGGACAGGAGAACCTGTGGATAGGAGAACCTGTGGACAGGAGAACCTGTGGACAGGAGAACCTGTAGGCAGGAGAACCTGTGGGCAGGAGACCTGTGGGCAGGAGAACCTGTGGGTAGCAGAACCTGTGGGCAGGAGAACCTGTGGGGCAGGAGAACCTGTGGGTAGGAGACCCTGTGGGGCAGGAGAACCTGTGGACAGGAGAACCTGTGGGTAGGAGAACCTGTGGGAAGGAGAACCTGTGGGGCAGGAGAACCTGTGGACAGGAGAACCTGTGGGTAGGAGAACCTGTGGGTAAGAGACCCTGTGGGGCAGGAGAACCTGTGGACAGGAGAACCTGTGGGCAGGAGAACCTGTGGGGCAGGAGAACCTGTGGGTAGGAGAGCCTGTGGGGCAGGTGAACCTGTGGGTAGGAGACCCTGTGGGGCAGCAGAAACTGTGGACAGGAGAAACTGTGGACAGGAGAACCTGTGGGGAGGAGAAACTGTGGGCAGGAGACCCTCTGGACAGGAGAACCTGTGGGTAGGAGAACCTGTGGGCAGGAGACCATGTGGGGCAGGAGAACCTGTGGGGTAGGAGACCCTGTGGGGCACGAGAACCTGTGGACAGGAGAACCTGTGGGGTAGGAGAACCTGTGGGGTAGGAGACCCTGTGGGGCAGGAGAACCTGTGGACAGGAGAACCTGTGGGGTAGGAGAACCTGTGGGGTAGGAGACCATGTGGGGCAGGAGAACTGTGGACAGGAGAACCTGTGGGTAGGACAACCTGTGGGCAGGAGACCCTGTGGGGCAGGAGAAGCGGTGGGTAGGAGAACTTCTGGGGCAGGAGAACCTGTGGGCAGGAGAACCTGTGGACATGAGAACCTGGGGGCAGGAGAACCTGTGGACAGGAGAACCTGTGGGACAGGAGAACCAGTGGGACAGGAGAACCTGTGGGAAAGAAGACCCTGTGGGACAGGAGAACCTGTGGGACAGGAGAACCTGTGGGCAGGAGAACATGTGGGGCAAGAGAACATGTGGACAGGAACCTGTGGGCAGGAGAACCTGTGGGTAGGAGACCCTGTGGGGCAGGAGAACGTGTGGACAGGAGAACCTGTGGGTAGGAGAACCTGTGGGCAGGAGACCCTGTGGGGCAGGAGAACCTGTGGAGTAGGAGACCCTGTGGGGCAGGAGAACCTGTGGACAGGAGAACCTGTGGGTTAGGAGAACCTGTGGGGTAGGAGACCCTGTGGGGTAGGAGACCATGTGGGGCAGGAGAACTGTCGACAGGAGAACCTGTGGGTAGGAGAACCTGTGGGCAGGAGACCCTGTGGGCAGGAGAACTTGTGGGCAGGAGAACCTGTGGGACAGGAGTACCCATGGGAAGGAGACCCTGTGGGACAGGAGAACTTGTGGGTAGGAGAACCTGTTGGGCAGGAGAACCTGTGGGGCAGGAGAACCTGTGGGCAGGAGAACCTGTGGGCAGGAGAACCTGTGGGCAGGAGACCCTTTGGAGAGGAGAACCTGTGGATAGGAAAACCTGTGGACAGGAGAACCTGCGGGTAGGAGAACCTGTGGCCAGGAGAACATGTGGGCAGGAGAACTGTGGGTAGGAGAACCTGTGGGTAGGAGAACCTGTGGGCAGGAGAACCTGTGGGGCAAGAGAACCTGTGGGTAGGAGTCCTGTGGGGCAGGAGAACGTGTGGACAGGAGAACCTGTGCGTAGGAGAACCTTTGGATAGGAGACCCTGTTGGGCAGGAGAACCTGTGGACAGGAGAACCTGTGGGCAGTAGACCCTGTCGACAAGAGAACCTGTGGGTAGGAGAACCTGTAGGCAGGAGAACTTGTGGGTAGGAAAACCTGTGGACAGGAGAACCTGTGGGGAGGAGAACCTGTGGGGCAGGAGAACCTGTGGACAGGAGAACCTGTGGGTAGGAGAACATGTGGGGCAGGAGAACCCGTGGACAGGAGAACCTGAGGGGTAGGAGAACCTGTGGGGTAGGAGACCATGTGGGGCAGGAGAACTGTCGACAGGAGAACCTGTGGGTAGGAGAACCTGTGGGCAGGAGAACCTGTGGGACAGGAGTACTCATGGGAAGGAGACCCTGTGGGACAGGAGAACTTGTGGGTAGGAGAACCTGTTGGGCAGGAGAACCTGTGGGGCAGGAGAACCTGTGGGCAGGAGAACCTGTGGGCAGGAGAACCTGTGGGCAGGAGACACTTTGGAGAGGAGAACCTGTGGATAGGAAAACCTGTGGACAGGAGAACCTGCGGGTAGGAGAACCTGTGGCCAGGAGAACATGTGGGCAGGAGAACTGTGGGTAGGAGAACCTGTGGGTAGGAGAACCTGTGGGCAGGAGAACCTGTGGGGCAAGAGAACCTGTGGGTAGGAGTCCTGTGGGGCAGGAGAACGTGTGGACAGGAGAACCTGTGGGCAGAAGACCCTGTCGACAAGAGAACCTGTGGGTAGGAGAACCTGTGGGCAGGAGAACGTGTGGGTAGGAAAACCTGTGGACAGGAGAACCTGTGGGGAGGAGAACCTGTGGGGCAGGAGAACCTGTGGACAGGAGAACCTGTGGGTAGGAGAAAATGTGGGGCAGGAGAACCTGTGGGCAGGAGAACCTGTGGGTAGGAGAACCTGTGGACAGGAGAACCTGTGGGTAGGTGAACCTGTGGACAGGAGAACCTGTGGGCAGGAGAACCTGTGGGTAGGATAACCTGTGGGGCAGGATTACCTGTGGGCAGGAGAACCTGTGGACACAAGAATCTGTGGGCAGGAGACACTGTGGACAGGAGAACCTGTGGGTAGGAGAACCTGTGGACAGGAGGCAATGTGGACAGGAGAACCTGTGGACAGGAGAACCTTTGGACAGGAGAACCTGTGGGTAGGAGAACCTGTGGGCAGGAGAACCTGTGGGAAGGAGAACTTGTGCGCAGGAGAACCTGTGGGACAGGAGTACCTGTGAGTAGGAAACCCTGTGGGACCTGAGAAACTGTGGGTAGGAGAACCTGTTGGGCAGGAGAACCTGTGGGGCAGGAGAACCTGTGGGCAGGAGAACCTGTGGGGTAGGAGACACTGTGGACAGGAGAACTGTGGACAGGAGAACCTGTGGACAGGAGACCCTGTGGACAGGAGAACCTGTGGGCAGCAGACCCTGTGGACAGGAGAAACTGTGGGTAGGAGAACCTGTGGACAGGCGACCCTGTGGACAGGAGAACCTGTGGACAGGAGAACCTGTGGGGCAGGAAAACCTGTGGGCAGGAGAACGTGTGGGCAGGAGAACCTGTGGGGAGGAGACCCTTTGGACAGGAGAACCTGTGGATAGGAGAACCTGTGGACAGGAGAACCTGTGGGCAGGAGAACCTGTGGGCAGGAGAACTTGTGGGCACGAGAACCTGTGGGCAGGAGACACTTTGGAGAGGAGAACCTGTGGATAGGAGAACCTGTGGACAGGTGAACCTGCGGGTAGGAGAACCTGTGGCAGGAGAACCTGTGGGCAGGAGACCTTTGGGTAGGAGAACCTGTGGGTAGGAGAACCTGTGGGCAGGAAAACCTGTGGGGCAGGAGAACCTGTGGGTAGGAGACCCTGTGGGGCAGGAGAACCTGTGGACAGGAGAACCTGTGGGACAGGAGATCCTGTGGGACAGGAGAACCTGTGGACAGGAGAAACTGTGGGTAGGAGAACCTGTGGACAGGAGAACGTTTGGGCCCGAGAACCTGTGGGTAGGAGACCCTGTGGGGCAGGAGAACCTGTGGGGTAGGAGACACTGTGGACAGGAGAACTGTGGACAGGAGAACCTGTGGACAGGAGACCCTGTGGACAGGAGAACCTGTGGGCAGGAGACCCTGTGGACAGGAGAAACTGTGGGTAGGAGAACCTGTGGACAGGAGACCCTGTGGACAGGAGAATCTGTGGACAGGAGAACCTGTGGGCAGGAAAACCTGTGGGTAGGAGAACCTGTGGGCAGGAGAACCTGTGGGCAGGAGAACTTGTGGGCAGGAGAACCTGTGGGACAGGAGTACCTGTGGGTAGGAGACCCTGTCAGACAGGAGAACTTGTGGGTAGGAGAACCTCTGGACAGGCTAACCTGTGGACAGGATAACCTGTGGGTAGGATAACCTGTGGGGCAGGAGAACCTGTGGGCAGGAGAAATTGTGGACAGGAGAATCTGTGGTCAGGAGACACTGTGGAGAGGAGAACCTGTGGGTAGGAGAACCTGTGGACAGGAGAACCTGTGGACAGGAGAACCTGTGGACAGGAGAAACTTTGGACAGGAGAACCTGTGGGTAGGAGAACCTGTGGGCAGGAGAACCTGTGGGCAGGAGAACTTGTGGACAGGAGAACCTGTGGGACAGGTGTACCTGTGGGTAGGAGACCCTGTGGGACAGGAGAACCTGTGGGTAGGAGAACCTGTTGGGCAGGAGAACCTGTGGGGCAGCAGAACCTGTGGGCAGGAGAACCTGTGGGCAGGAGACCCTTTGGCAGGAGAACCTGTGGACAGGAGAACCTGTGGACAGGAGGACCTGTGGGACAAGAGAACCTGTGGGGCAGGAGAACCTGTGGACAGGAGAACGTTTGGGCAGGAGAACCTGTGGGTAGGAGACCCTGTGGGGCAGGAGAACCTGTGGGGTAGGAGACACTGTGGACAGGAGAACTGTGGACAGGAGAACCTGTGGACAGGAGACCCTGTGGACAGGAGAACCTGTGGGCAGGAGACCCTGTGGACAGGAGAAACTGTGGGTAGGAGAACCTGTGGACAGGAGACCCTGTGGACAGGAGAATCTGTGGACAGGAGAACCTGTGGGCAGGAAAACCTGTGGGCAGGAGAACCTGTGGGCAGGAGAACCTGTGGGCAGGAGAACCTGTGGGACAGAAGTACCTGTGGGTAGGAGACCCTGTCAGACAGCAGAACCTGTGGGCAGGAGAACCTGTGGGTAGGATAACCTGTGGGGCAGGAGAACCTGTGGGCAGGAGAACCTGTGGACAGGAGAATCTGTGGGCAGGAGACACTGTGGACAGGAGAACCTGTGGGTAGGAGAACCTGTGGACAGGAGAACCTGTGGACAGGAGAACCTGTGGACAGGAGAACCTGTGGGTAGGAGAACCTGTGGGCAGGAGAACCTGTCGGCAGGAGAACTTGTGGGCAGGAGAACCTGTGGGAAAGGAGTACCTGTGGGGAGGAGACCCTGTGGGACAGGAGAACCTGTGGGTAGGAGAACCTGTTGGGCAGGAGAACCTGTGGGGCAGGATAACCTGTGGACAGGAGTACCTGTGGGCAGGAGAACCAGTGGGCAGGAGACCCTTTGGCAGGACAACCTGTGGACAGGAGAACCTGTGGACAGGAGGACCTGTGGGACAGGAGAACCTGTGGGGCAGGAGAACCTGTGGACAGGAGAACGTTTGGGCAGGAGATCCTGTGGGTAGGAGACCCTGTGGGGCAGGAGATCCTGTGGGGTAGGAGACACTGTGGACAGGAGAACTGTGGACAGGAGAACCTGTGGACAGGAGACCCTGTGGACAGGAGAACCTGTGGGCAGGAGACCCTGTGGACAGGAGAACATGTGGGGCAGGAGAACCTGTGGGTAGGGGAACCTGTGGGTAGGATACCGTGTGGGCAGGAGAACCTGTGGGACAGGAGAACATGTGGACAGGAGAACCTGTGGGCAGGAGAACCTGTGGGCAGGATAAACTGTGGACAGGAGAACCTGTGGACAGGAGAACATGTGGGAGAGGAGAACCTGTGGGTAGGAGAACCTGTGGACAGGAGAACCTGTGGACAGGAGAACCTGTGGGGCAGGAGAACCTGTGGACAGGAGAACCTGTGGGTAGGAGAACCTGTGGACAGGAGAAACTGTGGGCAGGAAAAACTGTGGGTAGGAGAACCTGTGGACAGGCGAACCTGTGGGCAGGAGAACCTGTGGGTACGATAACCTGTAGGGCAGGAGAACCTGTGGGCAGGAGAACCTGTGGACAGGAAAATCTGTGGGCAGGAGACACTTTGGACAGGAGAACCTGTGGACAGGAGAACTGTGGACAGGAGAACCTTTGGACAGGAGAACCTGTGGGTAGGAGAACCTGTGGGCAGGAGAACCTGTGGGCAGGAGAACTTGTGGGCAGGAGAACCTGTGCGACAGGAGTACCTGTGGGTAGGAGACCCTGTGGGACAGGAGAACCTGTGGTTAGGAGAACCTGTTGGGCAAGAGAACCTGTGGGGCAGGAGAACCTGTGGGCAGGAGTTCCTGTGGGCAGGAGAACCTGTGGGCAGGAGACCCTTTGGCAGGAGAACCTGTGGACAGAGGGACCTGTGGGACAGGAGAACCTGTGGGGCAGGAGAACCTCTGGACAGGAGAACGTTTGGGCAGGAGAACCTGTGGGTAGGAGACCCTGTGGGGCAGGAGAAACTGTGGGGTACGAGACACTGTGGACAGGAGAACTGTGGACAGGAGAACCTGTGGACAGGAGACCCTGTGGACAGGAGTACCTGTGGGCAGGAGACCCTGTGGACAGGAGAAACTGTGGGTAGGAGAACCTGTGGACAGGCGACCCTGTGGACAGGAGAACCTGTGGACAGGAGAACCTGTGGGCAGGAGAACCTGTGGACAGGAGAACCTGTGGGGCAGGAGAACCTGTGGGCAGGAGAACCTGTGGACAGGAGAACCTGTGGACAGGAGAACCTGTGGGGCAATAGAACCTGTGGACAAGAGAACCTGTGGGCAGGAGAACTTGTGGGCAGGAGAACCTGTGGGTAGGAGAACCTGTGGGCAGGAGAACCTGTGGGGCAGGAGAACCTGTGGGCAGGAGAACCTGTGGGCAGGAGAACCTGTGGGGCAGGAGAACCTGTTGACAGGAGAACCTTTTTGTAGGAGAACCTGTGGACAGGATAACCTGTGGGCAGGAGAACCTGTGGACAGGAGACCCTGTGGGGCAGGAGAACCTGTGGGACAGGAGAACCTGTGGGCAGGAGAACCTTTGGACAGGAGAACCTGTGGGGCAGGAGAACCTGTGGGCAGGAGAAACTGTGGACAGGAGAACCTGTGGACAGGAGAACCTGTGGGGCAGGAGAACCTGTGGGGCAGGCGAACCTGTGGACAGGAGAACCTGTGGGCAGGAGAACCTGTGGGGCAGGAGAACCTGTGGACAGGAGAACCTGTGGGCAGGAGAACCTGTGGGGCAGGAGAACCTGTGGACAGGAGAACCTGTGGGCAGGAGAACCTGTGGGCAGGAGAACCTGTGGGCAGGAGACCCTGTGGGGCAGGAAAACCTGTGGACAGGGAACCTGTGGGTAGGAGAACCTGTGGGGCAGGAGAACCTGTGGGCAGGAGAACCTGTGGGGCAGGAGAACCTGTGGGTAGGAGAACCTGTGGGTAGGAGAACCTCTGGGGCAGGAGAACCTGTGGACAGGAGAACCTGTTGGTCGAGAACCTGTGGGGCAGGAGAACCTGTGGGGCAGGAGAACCTGTGGGCAGGAGAACCTGTGGGCAGGAGAACCTGTGGGGCAGGAGAACCTGTGGACAGGAGAACCTGTGGGTAGGAGAACCCTTGGGGCAGGAGAACCTGTGGGGCAGGAGAACCTGTGGACAGGAGAACCTGTGGGCAGGAGAACCTGTGGGGCAGGAGAACCTGTGGACAGGAGAACCTGTGGGTAGGAGAACCTGTGGACAGGAGAACCTGTGGACAGGAGAACCTGTGGACAGGAGAACCTTTGGGCAGGAGAACCTGTGGACAGGAGAACCTGTGGACAGGAGAACCTGTGTGCAGGAGAACCTTTGGGCAGGAGAACCTTTGGGTAGGAGAACCTGTGGACAGGACGACCTGTGGGCAGGAGAACCTGTGGGTAGGAGAACCTGTGGGCAGGAGAACCTGTGGGGCAGGAGAACCTGTGGGCAGGAGAACCTGTGGGTAGGAGAACCTGTGGGGCAGGAGAACCTGTGGGCAAGGATGTGGGAAAAGGCACACTCATTCATTGCTGGTGGGTCTGCAAATTGATGCAACCACTATGGAAAGCAATATGCAGATTCCTCAGAAAACTGGGAATGAAACCACCATTTGACCCAGCTATTCCACTCCTCGGTCTATACCCAAAGCGCTTTAAACCAGCATACTACAGGGACACAGCCACATCAATGTTTATAGCAGCTCTATTCACAATAGCTAGATTGTGGAACCAACCTAGGTGTCCTTCAATAGATGAATGGATAAAAAAAATGTGGTATATATACTCAGCTTAAAGAAGAGTAAAATTATGGCATTCACCAGTAATGGTTGGAGTTAGAGACTCTCATGCTAAGCGAAATAAGCCAATCTCACAAAACCAAAGGCCAAATGTTTTCTCTGATATGCAGATGCTAATTCACAATAAGGTGGGGGGCACTAGGGAAAAATAGCATTACCTTAGATTAGGTAGAGGGAAGTGATCGAGGGGAGGGGAGGGGGGTGATGTGGGGATAGGAAAGATCTTAGAATGATACAGACATATTACTGTGTGTATATATGTGACTGCATGACCAGTATGATTCTGCAACATGCACACTCAGAAAAGTGAGAAGTTATACCCCATCTATGTATGATATTGCAAAGTACATAAATGCATTCTGCTGCCATGTATAACTTATTAAAACAAATTAAAAACCACACACTCTCCTTCCCTGAAGCTTGAACACTGACTAAATTCAGTATCATCTCCCTGAGCACATGATGAGGCAGGAAAACACCAACAGAATTCAGCTCCGGGGACGTCGTTTCGTGCTCTCAAATTCACCACAAGCAGGGCAGGGTGTCTGGCACAGGGCTGCGGCTTCTGAACCAAACAAGGCAGAGCACAGGGAGCGTCCACAGGGAAAAGCCGGGCATACACATTCTGGGATTGTCCCGTGATGAAGAGCCAGGATTATTGAATAAAATACCCGATGGGTCTCAGTGAGCTGCAATCCGAACCAAACAGCATGCTTCCTTGAAACCAAAATTCCAGAAATAGGTGAACCTCTCAGGAGAGGGGGTTAAATATCTAACTCACACATTATCTTACCAGACGGAGCACTATAGGAGCCCTCCTTGGTCAGTCCGTAGGTCTCTGGACTTAAAAGGACTGTACTTTTCTTTGGATAATATTAATTATTATTACTATTATTTTGTAAATCATGAATGATATAGCTTGCCCTGATTTCACAAGATAAAATGAAACAAAACAAAGAGGTAAGAAAGCAGCATGTGCCCAGCCTGCAGAACCAGTTTGTCAGTGATTCGACAAGAGCTGGGAGCATGACTCAGTGTGGTTTCCTCTTCCTTTTGGCCAGGACCTCATTTCCTCCCCTCACTTTGTGCTACTTTGTGTCTTACAAGCCTTGTTCAATCTCACTTTGGCACAACATGAGAGAGACGCAAATTAAGCAGAATGTCATCAGCGAGAAGGCACAAAAGGACCCTTCGGCGCCCAACCTCCCACCGAGCACCAATTAGAACAGCTACTCAGACAAGAAAACACTTTCACAAGACCAGGACTGGGCGGAGGTTACAGCACCTGAGCAAAGCCCAGAGCTGAGAGCAGAGCAGCGAGGAGGGTAGGAAGGACAGTCCCACACATCTCCATGTCCCTTCTCCATCCCTCGGGCAGAACACACTTCCTCTACAGGGGGCAGGGAAGGTGAAACGGGACACAACTTTACAGTGGACCTAGCACCAGGACCACCCTCTATGCCCTAATGCTAGGCCAGCCCTCGAGGTCCCAGGTTCCAGGCCTGCCCAGTACCACACTGGCACCCATGGCCCCAAGCTCCTGGCTAGCACCCATCGACCCAGGTCCCAGACCAGCACTCATAGGCTCAGGCTTCAGGAAAGATCCACCCCAGTAGAGACCAGTGATGAGTCACACCCTGTGGATCCAGGTTCCAGACCAGCCCCCATAGACCTAGACCCCAGACACATGCCTCAGGACACAGATGCCCATCCATGAGCGACAGCAGGCTTCCCCCAAAGACTCAGAACAAGGTCCACACCTGTGGCCTAAGTGCAAGGACCTCTCTAGAGTCAGCGTGGCACTAATGGACCTGGCATCCAAGACCACTCCTGTGGGCCCAAGCTCCAGCCCACCCACTCATGACCCAGGCAGAGGCCATCCCACCTGAGCAGTCCAGAAGCAAGCCAGCCCACTGACTGCCAGACTGCCTGACGGACTCTCTGGAGGAGCCAACTTCTGTAGGGCTTTCCCTGCTCATGCCAGATTTAAAGGCTAGAAGAGGTGCCTGTCTTCAAATGCTTGAACAGTGGTGCAACGCCACGTGAACCATGAATAATCAGGGAAACATGACAACATCAAAGGAACAAAATTAAGTTCTAGGAACTTACCCTAAAGAGATCTCTGCCTGACCAAGGACTCAAAACAACGGCCTTAAAGAACCTCAGAAAGCTATAAGAAAACCCAGATAGACAACTAAAAGAAGTAAGAGAGCAGTGCATGAGGAAGAAGAGTTCAAGAAGAGGTGGAACCAACAAGGAAGAACCAGAGATTGGAGCTACGATGCACAATGGCTGGTCTGAGAAATCCAGCAGAGAGCATCAGTCGCAGATTAGATAGAGCAAGAAAGTCGGAGCGCTCTGAGACAGGTCATCTGGAATTACCAGAGAAACAAGAGAAGAAAGAATGGAAGAGTGGAGAGGGTACAGGACTTTTAGGACACTGCCAAGCAAACCAAAGTAGACATTATGGAGGCTCCACCAGGAGCAGAGGGAGAGAAAGGGGAGAGAGTTCTTCTAGGTGACGACACAAGACTCACCCAATCTGCAAAAGAAAGTGAACATCCAGTCCATGGACTCCAGAGGACACCTGATAGAATAAACATAAAGAAGTGTTCACTGAGTCTCATCATACTTTCTCAAAGGTCAAAGACAAGAAGAGAATTATGAAACGCACTCATTACGTACAAGAGAACCCTCACATAACCGTCCACAACCTGCATACCCCGAGCGAGGGTATGCAGCAAGTCCAGTCTTCAGAAATCAAGAAGAGACAAAGCCTTCCCCAAAGAGGCAAAGACTGTGAGGGCTCATCATTAGGCTTGCCTTGACAAAAAATAAAAAAAGAAAAGAAAAAGAAAAATGATCAAGTGCTTCAAGCAGAAATGAGAAAACTATAAGTAGTAACAAAAAATATAAAAGTATTAAAATCATTGTAAAGGTAAAAATAGAGTCAATTTCAGAATACTCTCATATTGCAAAGATGGTGTGTAAATCACCTCTAACTAAAGATGCCAAAATATTAAAAACAGTTAGTTAAATAATTTATAATGAATACCCTATAATGGATGAAAATTTTGATGTTAATTCATAAAATGTGGGAATGGAGAGTTTAAATATAGAATTTAATATAGAAGTTTTTATATGCAGTCAAGGTCGTCAGCTACAAGCAGACCATTATAACATGCTCTGTGTAAACCTCATGGTAATCCTAAAGAAAAAACACACAGTAGAGACACACTAGGAAAAAAGTGTGTGGATGGAATCAAAGCAAACCTGTACCAAAAAAAAAAAAAAAATGTCATAAAATAACAAAGGAGGACGTAAAGAGAGGAAGAAAGAATAAATCTAAATGGCAAGAGTTAAGTTTTTACCTGTTGATAATTGCTTTAATCCAATATAAATGAAATGAAATATCCAATCAAAGTACACAGAGTAGCTGAATGGATCTGGGAGAGGGCAAAGCCTGATCCAGCTCTCTTCTGTGTACCCGGGAATTGGTCTGGATTTAGGGACACCCACCAAGTGAAGACAGAGGGAAAGAAGAGACATGCCACATGAATGTCACTCAAGAGAGGAGGTGGCTCTACTTACTGTTGAGAGCCACAGCCGAAGGGGCCCTAGCAAACTTCCAGCTGCCAGCAAACTTCCAGCTGCCGGCTGATGATTGGCTCACAGCGGCCCCAGCAACATCTAGCTGATTGGCTCCTCGGCCCCAGTAACATCTAGCTGATTGGCTCCTCTGTGGTGATGCTCATTGGGCTGTTTCCCTGCCCTTTCAGACCATGGAGCTGCTCATTGGGGGACTTTTTTGGCTCCGCCCATGTGACCCAGCCAATCGGCCTCAAGAGCAGGAGGATTGTGGGAGGTGGAGAGAAGCTTGTGTGGGAGAGAGAGGCTTGTGGAAAGCCGGTGGTGGCAGTTGAGGCTCTGAGGGTTTTTCCTGAGAGGCTGTTTTGTTTGGCGTGTGTGGTTCTAAAAATAAAGTTAGTTTCTTTTGACAAGTGGCTCCTGATTGTGCCCAGCCAGACTGCAGCATTTGGTGGGCCGCACGGGGAGCGACTGAGGGTAAGTGAAACTGCTCGCCCCTGAGGGCAGGGCAAGAGGATGGGTAGCCATCTTAAGATTCCTCTTTTGTTATTTTGTTTCACTTTTGTTTTAAGTTGCCTGTCCCTGGAGATGTGTAAGATGGAAGAAAAACCGCTCACATCTGAGGAACAGATAGGGAGAAAGGACGGATGGACATTTCAGGAGGCTATTATAATGATTTTGTGTTGTTCCAATTTTGTTTCACTCTGTTTCAGTTTTGTTAGGCGTTATCTTGTTGGGTTGTATTATAGTAGAAATACGGGATCAGAAATTAGTAAAAAACAAACTGAAAGAGTGTTAAGTAAATTGTTAGAGGAAGGAGGCATCTCAGTAAAATCAAGAACAATCAGGGCATACGTTGATACAATACAAAAATGTAGCCCATGGCTTTTTAAGGAGGAGTTGTTAAATATATCACAATGGAACCATCATGGTGAAGATTTAAAAAGAATAGAAAAGAAAAGCCCAGGGACTCTGCCAGTTGGCACATTGCCATTGTGGACGTTCATATCTTGTTTGCTTAGTCCAAAGCCTTCAGTTCAGACAATGGTAGAGGAAGGAGAAGACATAATGATTCAAGTAAAAGAGAAGGCCTCTCAAGCTAGTCAGACAGAGGAAAAGATTCAAGTAAAAGAGAAGGCCTCTCAAGCTAGTCAGACAGAGGAAAAGATTCAAGTAAAAGAGAAGGCCTCTCAAGTTAGTCAGACAGAGAAAGAAAGTGTAAAACAGAAAAAGCCATCAGGGGGAAAGTTACAACAGGAGACAGCTACTAACACCTTTCTATCACCAGAGGGTGTAAGTGTCCAACCAACAGCACCACCTCTACAGGAGACTGCTACTAACACCTTTCTCTCACCAGAGGACGTAAGTGTCCAACTAACAAGGCCACCTCCATATGCTGGGAGGTCCCCAACCCCCGCAGTTGATAGTTGGGATCCTGAGACAAGATCTCAAATATTAACATGCCCTGTATTTGAGGCAGGAGGGCAGCGATTTTACCAAGTTTTAAATTTCAAAACAGTGAAGCAGGTAAAAGAGGCTGTAACAACCTATGGTCCTCAAGCACCCTTCACTGTAAGCATGGTCAAATCCATTAACAACTTGAACATGACGCCAGCAGATTGGGCTAATATGTGTAAAGCTGTGCTAAATGGAGGACAATACCTGTTATGGAAGGTTGCCAATGAGGAATTTTGCAAGGAGACGGCTAGGCGAAATGCAGCAGCTGGTTATCCTCAGAGAAATCTAGATATGTTGTTAGGAAAGGGACCTTATGAGGATCAGCAGCAACAAAATGCATATGATCCTGGTGTATATGCACAAATTGCTGTAGATGCAATTAAGGCATGGAAGACTTTACAAGGACATGGAGGTTTACAAGGTCAATTATCTAAGGTAATACAAGGAGCTAATGAACCTTATGCTGAATTTGTAGATAGGCTTATTCAAACAGCTACCAGAGTTTTTGGGAATACAGAACAAGCAATGCCATTACTAAAACACCTGGCTTATGAGCAAGCGAATCGTTGGTGCAGAGATATCATTAGACCATGGAAACATGAAGATTTAAACACATATATTAAATTATGTAGAGACATTAATGAACAAGAGCAAGTCGTGGCAGCTGCAGTAAAACAGGCTTTAGATGCCAGAGACATTAATGAACAAGGGCAAATTGTGGCAGCTGCAGTAAAACAGGCTTTAGATGCCAGGCCAAGAACATGCTACAATTGTGAACAAACAGGACATTTTAAAAGGAATTGCCCCATTGGAGGAGGGTTTAACAAAACTAGGTATCAAAGGAGTAGAATACCAGGTATTTGCCCACGATGCCATAGAGGGAAACATTGGACTAATGAATGCCGTTCTCAAACCACCATAGAGGGTACTCCATTATCAAAAAACGAACAAGGACCAGGTGTTTATCCACGATATCGTGGAGAAAGGCATCGGGCTCCATTGCCAAAAAATGGACAGGGGGGCCCAATGCTCCGGGGCCCAAAACCACAAATATACGGAGCACTGGAGTAACCCAGCAACCCCATCAGGGTAGTGCCCAGGACACATTGTCCATCAGATCCTTCATCAGACAAACCAGAGGGAGCGCAGGGTTGTGCCGCAGTCTGGCTGGGCACAATCAGGAGCCACTTGTCAAAAGAAACTAACTTTATTTTTAGAACCACACACACCAAACAAAACAGCCTCTCAGGAAAAACCCTCAGAGCCCAACTGCCACCACCGGCTTTCCACAAGCCTCTCTCTCCCACACAAGCTTCTCTCCACCTCCCACAATCCTCCTGCTCTTGAGGCCGATTGGCTGGGTCACGTGGGCGGAGCCAAAAAAGTCCCCCAATGAGCAGCTCCATGGTCTGAAAGGGCAGGGAAACAGTCCAATGAGCATCACCGCAGAGGAGCCAATCAGCTAGATGTTGCTGGGGCCGCTGTGAGCCAATCATCAGCCGGCAGCTGGAAGTTTGCTGGCAGCTGGAAGTTTGCTAGGGCCCCTTCGGCTGTGGCTCTCAACATCTCCCCCTCTCTGTATAAACAACAAGCATGTGGCTTAGGGACCATGTCTGTTAGGCAGTCCAATTCAACATATGGTCCTTACCCGTCATCGGATGAACTGACCTCTAGGCGTCAGCCTCCTGACTTAGGTTGGTACACTGCAATTGGATCATACCCGTCACTGACTACCGGTCCAGCATACAGCTATACTTATGGATAGGCCTTTGCACCAGTGGGGGGGTGAGGTTCTTTGCCTCACCTCTGTTGGCCCCCAAATTTTAGACTATCACTAGAAGAGGAGGATGCAAAATGCCATGACATTAAGCCAATTGAGGGCTCCTTTGAAAAATTGTACCATCGGTGACATCATCAGCAAAAATACCCCAACACTACCACAAGTCGCTGCACCAACAGATAGTTCACAATGCATACAGGTGAGCTCACAATGTATCCAGGCAAGTTCTGCAAGCAGTTCAGTGATGGCTACTGTAGAAGCTGTAGATTGGTTTTATCTTTGACTTCACCAGCACTGGGATGAAGATAGGAATTCTGGCAATAATGGCTAAAGAAAAAATTATGTAACATTCCAGAAGGCACTAAAAGAAAACAATTTTCTTAACAATTTACATTGTCTTCACCAGCACTGGGATGAAGATAGGAATTCTGGCAATAATGGCTAAAGAAAAAATTATGTAACGTTACAGAAGGCACTAAAAGAAAACAATTTTCTTAACAATTTACATTATCTTTAAGAGAATTATTAAATATAATGAAAAGGAAAGGTGAACGTAAACAAACAGATCTGTTAACCTTCTTTTTTGTTTACATATTAAAACAATCCTCAACAGTTGTTTACCCAATTTAAATTAAACCATATAAATCACGTGAAAAAAAATATTTGGATCCATTTTATCATGAGCGCTCATCATATTTGATATATGGACATACATACATTCAAACATATAACACAAAACACAAGTGTGCACACATAATATAATACATACAACACATAACATTATAGTAAAGGCCTTATAACTTTTTACAGGTGAAATCTCCATTGCAATGTTTAAAAACTCTATAGTCAAAAAATAGAACTGATCAGCAAAACATTAACCTAGGTCTGTGTGAGCTCAAAAAACAAAATAGAACTTCATGATATGGCAAAGGGCAATAATAAAATAGATATTGAAAAAAGCATCCTGGTTCTGTTGCAGATGTACGAACAGCCAAACTGGAGTTTTGGATATCAGTTGTTATGGATTTTAGCCAAATCATCTTCTTTTTGGTCTGTAGAAATCGCTTTAGTTAATCTTTCTGGAATCCAAATCGGCTGCTGTTCTCCCTGTGGAAACACATAAACAGACCCCCGACTCCAGACAATCACTGGGTCAGGACCTTGGTTAATCTCTCTGGAATCCAAATCGGCTGCTGTTCTCCCTGTGGAAACACACAAACAGACCCCCGACTCCAGACAATTACTGGGTCAGGACCTTTCCATTGTCCTGTTAGAATATCCTTCCAAAGTACCTTGGGCTTATGTACATTTTTTGGACACATATGCCTTTCCGCAGCACTAAGTCCTGATGAATCCAAATTTAAAAAGTTTAGAGTAAAAAGGATTATTTTAAGTTTATCTTTGGGGAATATATACCCCTTCCCAATTCCTTCTTTTTGCTTTAATAAGTACATTTTAATAGTTTGATGAGCTCTTTCAACTATGCCTTGTCCCTGTGGATTGTATGGAATTCCTGTTATATGAGTAATGCCAAATGTTGAGTAAAATTGTTTAAAAGAGGTAGAAGTATAACCAGGGGCATTATCTGTTTTTAATTGTTTTGGAACACCCACAGTGGCAAAATTTTGTAAGCAATGAGCTATAACATCTTTAGTTTTTTTCTCCGGCATGAAGGGAGCCCATCAAAAATCCAGAAGAAGTATCAACTGTAACATGCAAATATTTTAATTTTCCAAATTCTGGCAAGTGTGTGACGTCCATCTGCCAAATATGGTTAAGTATCAATCCTCTAGGATTGACTCCAAGATTAACTTGTGGTAAAAAGGTCACACAATTTTGACATTGTTTTATTATTTGTCTAGCTTGTTCCTTAGTTATTTTAAAATGCTTTTGTAAAGTATTAGCATTGACATTTTGTAAAGTATTAGCATTGACATGGAACCTTTTATGAAAATTTATAGCTTTTTTTATTGTGGAGAAAATATGTATGTCATGTATAGTTTTATCTGCTAAATCATTGCCCAAACTAAGGGCTCCAGGCAATCCTGTATGTGCCCTTATATGTCCTATAAAGAATGGATCTTTTCTGTCCCAGATTAGACTTTGTATAGTGGAAAGCAAAGAGAAAACAGTAGAAGAAGGGTTAATCCTACCAGCATCTTCAAGAGATACTATAGCATTAACTACATACTGACTATCAGAAAATAAATTAAATACAGAATCTTTAAACATCACAAAAGCTTGTAAAACTGCATTAAGCTCTACCTTTTGAGCTGATTGTTTGGGTACTAAAAATGTAAAAGTTTGATCAGGGGTAACTACTGCTGCTGTACCATTATTTGACCCATCAGTGAATATATTTGGAGCATTCATGATAGGGGTTTTTTTGGTCATCTTTGGAAAAACTACAGGATGTTTAGACCAAAAAGACAACAAAGGATTAGACGGTAAGTGATTATCAAATGAAACATTAGATTTACACATGATTATTGTCCAAGTATTTAACTCATTAGCTAACTCATCAATTTGATCCATAGTATATGGAGTAATAATTTTATTGGGAGAAATCCCAAACACTCCCTTGGCTGTTTTTATTCCTTTGAGTATTAATTGTCCTATGCCGCAGTCTGACTGGGCACAATCAGGAGCCACTTGTCAAAAGAAACTAACTTTATTTTTAGAACCACACACGCCAAACAAAACAGCCTCTCAGGAAAAACCCTCAGAGCCTCAACTGCCACCACCGGCTTTCCACAAGCCTCTCTCTCCCACACAAGCTTCTCTCCACCTCCCACAATCCTCCTGCTCTTGAGGCCGATTGGCTGGGTCACGTGGGCGGAGCCAAAAAAGTCCCCCAATGAGCAGCTCCATGGTCTGAAAGGGCAGGGAAACAGTCCAATGAGCATCACCGCAGAGGAGCCAATCAGCTAGATGTTGCTGGGGCCGCTGTGAGCCAATCATCAGCCGGCAGCTGGAAGTTTGCTGGCAGCTGGAAGTTTGCTGGGGCCCCTTCGGCTGTGGCTCTCAACAGGTTGGACATCTGCGCCTCCGCCAGAGCAGTACTAACTCCAGAGATGGGAGTTCAAATCATTCCCACAGGGGTGAAAGGACCTCTTCCCAAAGGAACAGTAGGCTTATTAATGGGACGCAGCTCTTCTACTCTAAAAGGACTTATGATAAGTCCTGGGGTAATTGATCCCAATTATGAAGGTGAAATAAAAATTATAGCTAGTTCTCCAAAGGGTATATCAGTAATTTCACCAGGAGATAGAATAGTACAGTTACTAATAATACCCAGCCTACATGATAAATTTTCCAGTCGTACTGTAGAAAGAGGTTCCAAGGGATTAGGCTCCACAGGTGTAGATTGGGCTATGCTTTCTTTAACTTTAGATTCTCGCCCCATGCTAAAACTAAATATTCAAGGACATGAATTTAATGGACTACTGGATACAGGTGCAGACCTTAGCATCATCTCTCGTCAAGAATGGCCAAAACATTGGCCATTACACAAGCCACTCAAACGCTTCGAGGTCTAGGAGTGGCAACTAATCCCCATAGAAGTGCAATGGTATTAGATTGGAAGGATCCTGAAGGATGTGAAGGAACTATACAGCCATATGTATTGGATCATCTTCCCGTAAATTTATGGGGACGAGATGTCCTAGATCAATTAGGTTTGACATTAACAAATAACAACAACCAAAATGCACCCACTATTATGACTAGACAAGGTTTTAGGAAAGGAAAAAGATTAGAAAAACAAGAACAAGGTATAGCAGCACCAATACAAATAGATCAAGGAACAGAAAGACATGGGTTGGATTTTCAGAAAGGGCCACTGAGACAATAAAAATTACTTGGAAATCAGAAAGACCAGTATGGGTTCCTCAGTGGCCCCTGACTAAAGAAAAGATACAAGCAGCCCATGACCTGGTCAAACAACAATTAGCAGAAGGACATATACAACCTTCTGTATCTCCCCATAATACTCCCATTTTTGTCATCAAAAAGAAATCTGGTAAATGGAGATTATTGCAAGATTTAAGAGCCGTTAATAATGAGATGGTTATTATGGGACCTGCTCAATCAGGGATTCCTCAGTTGTCTGCTTTGCCAAAAACCTGGTATGTTTTAGTTATAGATATTAAAGATTGTTTTTTTTCAATTCCAATTCATCCTGAGGATAGTCCACGTTTTGCATTTACTATCCCTGCACTGAATCATGAAGGTCCTGATCAGAGATATGAATGGAAAGTACTCCCTCAAGGGATGGCTAACAGCCCAACTATGTGTCAAATTTATGTTAACAAAGTAATCCAGCCACTTAGAAATCAAAATTCTGAACTACAAATATTTCACTATATGGATGATGTATTATTAGCACACAAAGATAAAAACACATTGCTAGAATGTTATGCCACACTTACAAACTTATTAAAAACTTATAATCTAGAGATAGCAATAGATAAAGTACAATTAAATTTTCCAATTAATTATTTAGGAGTTCTATTATCCTCAACCATGGTCCGTCCACCAAAAATTCAAATACGAGTAGATCAACTCAAATCACTTAATGACTTTCAAAAGTTATTAGGAGACATAAATTGGATAAGGCCTTATTTAGGTATACCAACAGGAGAGTTGGGACCTTTATTTGATATCCTAAAAGGTCCATCAGATCCAAATTCACCCCGAATGTTAACGCCTGAAGCAAGAAAGGCATTAAAAATCATTGAAACATATATGGAAAATATGCATTTGGATAGAATTGATATAAGTTTGCCTTTATTATTTATTGTACTACCAACAAAAAATATTCCTACAGGAGTATTTTGGCAAGAAGGTCCATTATTATGGATACATTTATCTTATTCTCCTAACACTATTCTTACTAGGTATCCTGAGGCTGTAGGACAATTAATACTCAAAGGAATAAAAGCAGCAAAGGGAGTGTTTGGAATTTCTCCCAATAAAATTATTACTCCATATACTATGAATCAAATTGATGAGTTAGCTAATGAGTTAAATACTTGGGCAATAATCATGTGCAAATCTAATGTTTCATTTGATAACCACTTACCATCTAATCCTTTATTGTCTTTTTGGTCATTGCATCCTGTAATTTTTCCAAAAATGACAAGAAAAACACCTAACATGAATGCTCCAAATATATTCACTGATGGGTCAAATAATGGTACAGCAGCAGTAGTTACCCCTGATCAAACTTTTACATTTTTAGTACCCAAACAATCAGCTCAAAAGGTAGAGCTTAATGCAGTTTTACAAGCTTTTGTGATGTTTAAAGATTCTGTATTTAATTTATTTTCTGATAGTCAGTATGTAGTTAATGCTATAGTATCTCTTGAAGATGCTGGTAGGATTTCCCCTTCTTCTACTGTTTTCTCTTTGCTTTCCACTATACAAAGTCTAATCTGGGACAGAAAAGATCCATTCTTTATAGGACATATCAGGGCACATACAGGATTGCCTGGAGCCCTTAGTTTGGGCAATGTTTTAGCAGATAAAACTACACATGACATACATATTTTCTCTACACTAGAAGAAGCTATAAATTTTCATAAAAAGTTCCATGTCAATGCTAATATTTTACAAAAGCGTTTTAAAATAACTAAGGAACAAGCTAGACAAATAATAAAACAATGTCAAAATTGTGTGACCTTTTTACCACAAGTTAATCTTGGATTCAATCCTAGAGGATTGATACCTAACCATATTTGGCAGATGGACGTCACACACTTGCCAGAATTTGGAAAATTAAAATATTTGCATGTTACAGTTGATACTTCTTCTGGATTTTTGATGGGCTCCCTTCATGCCGGAGAAAAAAACTAAAGATGTTATAGCTCATTGCTTACAAAATTTTGCCACTGTGGGTGTTCCAAAACAGTTAAAAACAGATAATGCCCCTGGTTATACTTCTACCTCTTTTAAACAATTTTGCTCAACATTTGGCATTACTCATACAACAGGAATCCCATACAATCCACAGGGACAAGGCATAGTTGAAAGAGCTCATCAAACTATTAAAATGTACTTATTAGAGCAAAAAGAAGGAATTGGGAAGGGGTATATATTCCCCAAAGATAAACTTAAAATAACCCTTTTTACTCTAAACTTTTTAAATTTGGATTCATCAGGACTTAGTGCTGCGGAAAGGCATATGTGTCCAAAACATGTACATAAGCCCAAGGTACTTTGGAAGGATATTCTAACAGGACAATGGAAAGGTCCTGACCCAGTAATTGTCTGGAGTCGGGGGTCTGTTTGTGTGTTTCCACAGAGAGAACAGCAGCCGATTTGGATTCCAGAGAGATTAACCAAGGTCCGGACCCAGTGATTGTCTGGAGTCGGGGGTCTGTTTATGTGTTTCCACAGGGAGAACAGCAGCCGATTTGGATTCCAGAAAGATTAACTAAAGCGATTTCTACAGACCAAAAAGAAGATGATTTGGCTAAAATCCATAACAACTGATATCCAAAACTCCAGTTTGGCTGTTCGTACATCTGCAACAGAACCAGGATGCTTTTTTCAATATCTATTTTATTATTGCCCTTTGCCATATCATGAAGTTCTATTTTGTTTTTTGAGCTCACACAGACCTAGGTTAATGTTTTGCTGATCAGTTCTATTTTTTGACTATAGAGTTTTTAAACATTGCAATGGAGATTTCACCTGTAAAAAGTTATAAGGCCTTTACTATAATGTTATGTGTTGTATGTATTACATTATGTGTGCACACTTGTGTTTTGTGTTATATGTTTGAATGTATGTATGTCCATATATCAAATATGATGAGCGCTCATGATAAAATGGATCCAAATATTTTTTTTCACGTGATTTATATGGTTTAATTTAAATTGGGTAAACAACTGTTGAGGATTGTTTTAATATGTAAACAAAAAAGAAGGTTAACAGATCTGTTTGTTTACTTTCACCTTTCCTTTTCATTATATTTAATAATTCTCTTAAAGATAATGTAAATTGTTAAGAAAATTGTTTTCTTTTAGTGCCTTCTGTAATGTTACATAATTTTTTCTTTAGCCATTATTGCCAGAATTCCTATCTTCATCCCAGTGCCGGTGAAGACAATGTAAATTGTTAAGAAAATTGTTTTCTTTTAGTGCCTTCTGGAATGTTACATAATTTTTTATTTAGCCATTATTGCCAGAATTCCTATTTTCATCCCAATGCCAGTGAAGACAATGTAAATTGTTAAGAAAATTGTTTTCTTTTAGTGCCTTCTGGAATGTTACATAATTTTTTCTTTAGCCATTATTGCCAGAATTCCTATCTTCATCCCAGTGCTGGTGAAGTCAAAGATAAAACCAATCTACAACTTCTGCAATAGCCATCACTGAACTGCTTGCAGAACTTGCCTGGACACATTGTGAGCTCACCTGTATGCATTGTGAACTATCTGTTGGTGCAGCGACTTGTGGTAGTGTTGGGGTATTTTTGCTGATGATGTCATCGGTGGTACAATTTTTCCAAAAGGAGCCGTCAATTGGCTTGGTGTATCTTCCTCCCTTCTGCTTGTCATGATTGTCCAGCTAAAATTTGGGGGCCAACAGAGGTGAGGCAAAGAACCTCACCCCCCCGCTGGTACAAAGACCTCTCCACAGGTGTGGCTGTATACTGGACCGGTAGTCAGTGACGGGTAAGATCCAATTGCAATGGTACCAACCTAAGGACCATATGTACTATTGGACAACCTAAGGCAGGCACGGTCCCTAAGCCACATGCTTGTTGTTTAAACAGAGAGGGGGAGATGTTGAGAGCCACAGCCGAAGGGGCCCCAGCAAACTTCCAGCTGCCAGCAAACTTCCAGCTGCCGGCTGATGATTGGCTCACAGTGGCCCCAGCAACATCTAGCTGATTGGCTCCTCGGCCCCAGCAACATCTAGCTGATTGGCTCCTCTGCGGTGATGCTCATTGGGCTGTTTCCCTGCCCTTTCAGACCATGGAGCTGCTCATTGGGGGACTTTTTTGGCTCCGCCCACGTGACCCAGCCAATCGGCCTCAAGAGCAGGAGGATTGTGGGAGGTGGAGAGAAGCTTGTGTGGGAGAGAGAGGCTTGTGGAAAGCCGGTGGTGGCAGTTGAGGCTCTGAGGGTTTTTCCTGAGAGGCTGTTTTGTTTGGCGTGTGTGGTTCTAAAAATAAAGTTAGTTTCTTTTGACAAGTGGCTCCTGATTGTGCCCAGCCAGACTGCGGCAACTTACATCACATGGTTAATTTAAGTCACAGACTGTCCCAAGAGACACAGAATGCCATATGTAACGATAAAGTGCAATTGCTTCAAGATGATGTGGCTTTCATAAATTTATATGTAGCATCATCAGAGCACCTCGATATGTAAAGCAAATCAAATATCAACAAAACTGAAGGGGAAAAGAGATGGTGGTGTGATGACAGTGCTCCATTTTCAGTAATGGATAGTTCATCGAAACAGAAAAGCAATAAGGAAACAACAAGCGGGAAACCCATAGACCCAACGGACCAGCAGACCTTCACAGAACACCCCCAATAGCAGCGGAATGCACAGTATTTTCAAGTGCTCACAGATAGTCTCCACATAAGTCATATGTTAGGCCACAAAACAAGTCTTGACAAATTTAAAAAGACAAAAATAAATAAATAAATAAGTATTTTTTCTGACCACTTTGCTACTCAATTGGAAATAAATAGCAGGAGAAAAAAACTGAACATTTCACCAATATGTGGAAATTAAGTAACGTACTTCTGAACAGTCCATGAGTTCAAGAAGAAATCAAAAGGGAAGTAGAATGCTGAGTGACAAATGGACATAGAAACACATACTCGAACCTCTGGAATGCAGCCAAAGCCGTTCCTCAAGGGAGGTGCCTAGTAATCATGCCAACATTAAGGAAAAAGGAAGGTCTCAGAGGTTACTCTAACTCCGCATCTCAAGGAATCAGACAAGAGCAAACTGCCGCTCAAGTTAGCAGAGTTGGTATTAATAAAAACCAGAGCAGAGATAAGTGAAATAAAAACAGAAAAATCATACAAAACATCAATGGAACTAAGAGTCAGTTTTCTGAAAAATTGACAGATCTCAGCTAGACTAAGAAAACTCAAATAAATAAAACCACCATTGAAAAAGGAGACATTACAATAGATGACACAAAATACAAAGGACACAGCCGAGTACCGTGAACAACTGCAAGCCCAAACAGGTGATCTAGAAGCAAAGGGTACAGTCCTAGAGCAGAGGATACCAACACTGAATCATGAATGAACAGAAGATCTACGCAGACTATGTGTGAGGAGATGGAATACAAAATCAAAAATCCTCCAAAAAAGAAAACCTGAGGACCTGTTGGGTTCACTGATAAATCGTATCAAATTTTTAAAGAATTGGAATCAACCCTTCTAAAATTCTTCCAAAAAGCCGAAGAGCAGGGAAGGCTTCCAGACTCATTCACAAGGCAGTGTGACCTGATACCAAAGACAGACGAGGACGCTAAGAGA
The DNA here is from genome assembly GCF_047511675.1 of Marmota flaviventris. NCBI lineage: Eukaryota > Metazoa > Chordata > Mammalia > Rodentia > Sciuridae > Marmota > Marmota flaviventris. The sequence continues at coordinate 143,438,133 of NC_092504.1, read as the reverse complement.
AAAGAAAATTGCAAACCAGTGTCTCTGAAGAACAAAGGTGCAGAAACCCTCAACAAGACACTCGCAAACTGGGGTTGTCAACTTCCCTCTCTGCAAACAATACCTGAGACACTCAACTTACAAAGGGCCAGGGCTGCGCTGGCTCACCTGTTTGGAAGTTCCCGTCCACAGTCAGTGAGTGGGCCGTTGCTTCTGGGCCTGGGTGGAGCGCACATCATGGCAGTGTGTGCACAGTAGGGCCGACCACGCGCCTCTTGGCTGGACACCAGAGTGAGGGGCGCCTTCCAGGGCATGCCCCAGAGCCTGAAGACCTCCCTCCAGCTGCCTCCTCTGGAGCTTCCCCACCACCTCCTGCCTGCCAGGCTGGGCTCCAGGCCTTACCACGGGCCCTTAGAGACATCCAGACTCCAGCCCCAGGACAGACGGAGACAGCTGCAGATCAAAGGGTCACGGGACACGAGCAAGTGTGACTCACCCCCGGACATGAGGGTGAGTGGCTTCACACATGAGAATCCATCCATGATACAACACACGTAGAAAAGATAGACATGTGAGCATCTACACAGGGAAGAAAAAGCCCTCCACAAATCGGCTTTCTGTCTCCATCATCACCAGTTCCCCAACAGAGCGCACAGGAGGTGGTGCTGGGAAGGGCTCTCCAGCCTGCAGCACTGAGGGGAGGTGAGGACTGAAAAGGCCGGGCCTCGGGAGGGGTCCCAGGCCGCGGCTCAGCCGCTCCCTGTTGTATGGGAGCTCCTCCTCTCACATGCTCTCCCGACGCTTTGATGCCATCTGCCATAAGGTGATGTGCCCGGGGGTCCGCAGCTGTGCTGTTTGAATTTTCAGCCTCGAAAGCTGAGCTAAATAAACCTCTTTGTAAGTTAATGAGCCTTAGGTATTTCATTGTAATAATGGAAACCTGACCGACAGACAAGGAATGTACCTTGACATAGTAAAGACACATGACAGGCCCAGAGCTAATACCATACTCCGTGGGGAAACCTGGAAAACTTCCTCTAAAATCAGGCATGAGTATGGCATCTCTTACCATATATATTTAACACAGTACTGGAGGAATTAGTCACAGAAGTTAGGCTAGGAAAGTAATATATGTCATCAAAATCAGAAAGAAAGATCTCATATATCAAAAACCCATAAAACTCCACCAGAAACTTTTAAAACTAAAATTGTTTAAAGAAATTTGAAGGTACAAAATTAACATTCACAAATCAATAGCATTTCTATACACAATGAAATGTCAGAAAATATTTTTTTAAATCCTATTTAAAATAGCATCAAAGTGCTTAAAATTAAATTTTGCTTAGTTCATGGATTAGAAGAATTGATATTTCCGTGGGCTGGGGTTGTGGCTCAGCGGTAGAACGTCTAGCACGTACGAGGCCCTGAGTTCGATCCTCAGCACCACATAAAAATAAAATAAAGGTATTATGTCCAACTACAACTAAAAAAAAATTTTAAAAAGAAGAATTGATATTTTTATAATGTGCACATGTCCAAAACATCTACAGACTCAATGCAATTGCCATAAAAATTCTAGTGGCAATTTTCATAGAAATAAAAAAAAAAATCCTAAAACTCACATGGAACCACAAAAGATGCCTAACAGCAAAGACATCTTGAGTGAAAAGCGCAAAGTGGAGGCTTTGCACTTCCTAATCTCAAATTATATTACAGAACTATCAAAAGCAAAGCAGCACGGCAGTGAGATGAGAAAAGACATGTCAGTCAACGAAATAGAGCAGAATCCACAGAAAACCCAGAAACGGACCCACCCACTTACAGTCAATTGATCTCCGATAGACACGTGCCAAAAACACATCAGAAAAAGAATTTTCTTCAATAAAGGGTATTGGAAAACTGGATATATGCAGAGAAGTTCCTTAACATACACAGTATAAAAATCTCAACTTAAAATGGGTGCATAATATAGAATTAAAACCTGAAAGTGTGAAAATAGTAAAAGAATATATAGGAGAAAGGATTCTCAAATTGGTCCCGGGGAAGATGCTTTTTGGTATTTCACCAAAAGTTCAGGCAACAAAAGCAAAACCAGAAAATGGCGTTCAGCTAAAACACTGTCATTCAGCAGAGGAAACAGCACAGGGGGGAGGACCTGTCAGGCGAGGCAGGCTGTCGGAGACGCCACAGCCCACGTGGACAGGGAGGCAGGCAGAACACAGACGGAACCCAGACACTTCAATGCCATGGAAAGAAATCACCTCTAGTATGCTCTTTTAAGGTCCTCAGGGAATAGACCGAGAAGGGCGATAGCTGGGTCAAATGTGGGTTCCATTCCCAGCTTTCCTAGGAATCTCCATACTGCTTTCCATATTGGCCGCACCAGTTTGCAGTTCCACCAGCAATGTACAAGTGTACCCTTTTCCCCACATCCTCGCCAGCACTTATTGTTGCTTGACTTCATAATGGCTGCCAATCTTACTGGAGTGAGATGGTATCTTAGGGTGGTTTTGATTTGCATTTCTCTGACAGCTAGAGATGTTGAGCATTTTTTCATGTACTTGTTGATTGACTGTATGTCCTCCTCTGAGAAGTGTCTGTTCAGGTCCTTCGCCCATTTGTTGATAGGGTTGTTTGTTATCTTGTTGTTTAGTTTTTTGAGTTCTTTGTATATTCTGGATATTAGGGCTCTATCTGAAGTGTGAGGAGTAAAGATTTGTTCCCAGGGTGTAGGTTCCCTATTTACCTCTCTTATTGTTTCTCTTGCTGAGAAAAAACTTTTTAGTTTGAGTAAGTCCCATTTGTTGATTCTAGTTATTAACTTTTGTGCTATGGGCGTCCTATTAAGGAATTTGGAGCCCGACCCCACAATGTGTAGATTGAAGCCAACTTTTTCTTCTATCAGGTGCAGAGTCTCTGATTTGATATCTAGGTCCTTGATCCATTTTGAATACTGCCACATCAATGATCATGGCAGCACAATTCACAATAACTAGACTTTGGAATCAACCCAGATGCCCTTCAATAGATGAATGGATTAAAAAACTGTGGCATTTATACACAATGGAGTATTACGCAGCACTAAAAAATGACAAAATCATGGATTTTGCAGGGAAATGGATGGCATTAGAGCAGATTATGCTAAGTGAAGCTAGCCAGTCCTTAAAAAACAAATGCCAAATGTCTTCCTTGATATAAAGAGAGCAACTAAGATCAGAACAGGGAAGAAGAGCATGAGGAAAAGATTAACATTAAACAGAGACGAGTGTGGGGAGAGAAAGGGAGAGAGAAGGGAAACTATGGAAATGGAAGGAGACCCTCATTGTTACACAAAATTACATATAAGAGTTTGTGAGGGGAAAGGGGAAAAAAAAAACAAGGGAGAGAATTAAACAACAGCAGATGGGGTAGAGAGGGAAGATGAGAGGGAAGGGGAGGGGGGATAGTAGGGGATAGGAAAGGTAACAGAATACAACAGTCATTAATATGGTATTATGTAAAAATGTGGATGTGTAACCGATGTGATTCTGCAACTTGTATTTGGGGTAAAAAATGGGAGTTCATAACCCACATGAATCAAATGTATGGAAGATGATATGTCATGAGCTGTGTAATGTTTTGAACAACCAATAAAAAAAAAATTAAAAAAAAAAAAAAGAAATCACCTCATTTTAAAATGGGCAAAAGACAGAGTAGACATTTCCAAAAGAAGACCTACAAGTAGCCAACAGTTCTTTGAGAAATGCGGCTCGTGTTAACCATTATGGAAATGCAAACTTAAGGAGGTGTCACCTCACACTGTTAGAACGACTGCTATCCAAAAGGTCAAAGATACACTGTCCGGAAGGATGTAGAGAAAAGCTCCCTTGCTGCTGGTGGGGGGTGGATTAGCAGAGCCATTATGGAAAATAGCAGGAAGTCCCTTAAACCTGCCCTAGGATCAGCAATTCCTGCTGGGTACAGAACCAGGGTCTACACCAGTGTGTCGAAGAGACACCTGCTGTCCCTCATTCAAGACGCAGTCAGCCAAGCAGCCCCCACGTGGAAAAGCCTAGGTGTCAGACCAGCGCCCATGTACACGGTGTATAAATCCAGTGGAGTGTCACTCACCGTTACAAAGAAGGAAACCCTGTCACGTGTGACCACAGGATGAGCCTGGAGCACTCTCTGTTAAATAGGAGGGGCAAACGGCATGAGCCTACCTGTGTGTGAAATCCAGAAAAGTCGACTCAGAAGCAGACAGAGGATGGTGGTGGCCAGGGTGGGTGGGCAGGGGACATGTTGGTTCCAGGGTGTGACACAGCGTGAGGCAGGATGAATTAGTTCTGGGGTCCAACGATCAGCACGGCGACTATTGCTAACGATCACACAGTAAAGGGAGCCGGGCGTTTGAGAGGGCATCTTGGATAATCTCAGCGCACAGTCATACACACGTCCACGCGGGATCCACGCCAGGTGAGGGGCAGGCCTGAGCGTGGTGAGCACTGCACAGGGTACTCGTGGCAACCATCACTTGGCAAACCCTGCACGCCGACTCTTACTTGTCCATCACGCCTCACTAGTACTGTGCGGAAAACAAAGTGCTGCACACTAAGAACATGATTTACTCATAATGAATCCTAAATTTCATTTTCTAAAAGCTTTAAGCCTATAATTCAGAATATCAGAAACGAGTGGGATTAAAACAAGCCATTATGGGAATAAAAACAGATGTTCTGCCCACAACATGTACCCTTTTAAATATTAGTAGAAGTCAACAGAAAAGTATTCCTCCAGATGTTAATAGATGTTCCAGAAGAACTAAGTGACTGTCTTGCAGTAATAACAGAAATAAATCAACTTAAAGGTCTTAAAATCCCCCAAATGTGCTAGTCTGAAGTATCTTGAGACGGTTGCAGAGGGGGCAGACGCACGGGGACGGCCTCAACGCTCCACTTCTATGGGGTGAGTCACGTCAGCAGAGGCAGTCGACACCTCGACACTGGCAAGGTCAGCCGTGGGTGGACAGCGAGGCCCTTGTCTGCTTATCTGTGTGTAGGAAAGGCCCAATCGGCCTCTTTACCACAGAGAGAAACTGAGGGACACAGAGAGGACATGGGGTCTCCAAAGGAGAAATACCCCTGTTAAACCACGGAACAAACAGCGTGTCCGGCTGGTGGCCACCTCGCCAGCCAGCGAAGGGGTCAAGGGTCAGGAAAGAACTTAAGGGTGCTCAAATGGCCCATAAGTTCCTGGTCACTTTGTCGTCCCCTGTGTTTTCTGGGATGGAGCCAAACCAGAAAAAGACCTCAATAGAAAGAGCGCCCTGGCCACGTGAGGCTGGGCTAAGAGCTGAGTGGGCCTTGACCCCCATGACCCTCTGCCCATCTCCCTGTCCATCAGCCCCCCGACTCCAGAGGCCAGGAGGAGAGGACAGCTGAACCTGCTCACCAACCAGACCCCTCCTGGGCACCTGCTCGCCAGCTCTTCCCGGCCAGCAGAGGAGCCCGGCTGCGTTGGACCCCACACCCGCCGATTACACGCCCCAATGGAAGCTCCAGCACAAGCCCTGGAGGCCCCCGGCTCTGGGGGCGACACCCACACTTCCTCTTAGGGCTCCTCCTCTGCTGCTGCTGACCCCTCCTCAAATTACTTCCTGCAACAGGGTCAAGAGCACGGGAGGTTCAAGGTCTCTTCTGCTCTGAAGACCTGCTCAGAGCCCCAGTGACAACACAGTGTCACATAGTCTTCCAAGAGACGCTGCCCAAGAGACCTGATCTGCACAGTGGGCAAGGGCCTCTGTCCCCGGGTCTTTCTCCCCACACCCTGGTGGCCGGTGGCCACCCTGATGGAAGACCTGCTCTGTTCCTCTGTAAGGGTCTAAAACCTGCACCTTTCTGCTCCTTTCTCTGAATTTCACCTCCGTTTGGCTCCTGCGCATACGTGCAGGCTAATGAACCTGTGTGCCTTTCCCCCATGAATCTCTCTATTGTCTTTTTATTTGAGCAGATTAGATTGTTGAATCTTCAGAGGGAAAGTTCGAACTACAAATGCAGCCTATGGAGCTGTAGGAATTATTTCTGCATGAGGCCACAAGCTAATTTCCATAAGCATTTGGGGATTTCATTTGATTTCATTTCATTTGATTTCATTTTCATTTGATTTGAAAAAAGGAATTAAATAGTATAACAATTATTTGATGCCTATAATGTCCTGGGTGCTTTACACACATAATTTAATTTAAACCTCACATTGTACCTATAAAGCCATTATTAACGTCTTCATTTCACACAAAGAGAAGTTTGAGAGATTAAGCACATTTCCCAAGATCACAGTTGTGACTGATTTAACAAAATGTCCAACCCACCTATCAGTGCCTGGAGAGCCCACCTAAGTCACAGGTGCCGGAGCATCTCCAGTTGGTACCGCGATTCTTGATAAACGTGCATTATAACATGAACTTCAGGTTGACTGTCTGATCTCAAAGGGATGAGAACGTGGTACCCACATCACTAACCAAGCTCTGGGCCAAGTTCCCAGGCCCTGCACAATAATCAAAGGGTCTTGTAGGTTCCGCACTGTGTCTGCTGGGTTCCTCCAGTGACCGCCTCGTGGTGGACAGCAGGACACGTCGGGGAGAAGGAGGGAGGGAGACAGCAATATCAGAGTTGAGAAGGGCACGTCCAGCGTGAGAGGGGTTTATCCAGCCCCAAGAGTGATGCCACCCAGAAGAGTCCACTCCTGCTGGCCTGTGGCGCGCCTGCCTTCCCTGTCCAGTGGCTCTCTCTTAAATGGGACACTTAGACGGACCCAGCACCATCCAACATGTCGTTGAAGCTCTTCTCCATCTCAGCTCCCTACAGACAGTCCCCTCGTGCCGAGAACAGGAGCCCAGTGGGCACTGCCCGCCCCACGCCTGGTGCAGGAGCAGGCCAATGGGACCCGAACAAGAGTGCCCTCAACAAGCCCGAGTCCTGTGCACGTCTCCGGGCCCCACTGTGTTCTTCCCAGCTTAATCCTCAGGCTTCTGTGGGTTCCAGAAGGCAGAAGCTATCTCCCAGTTTGGGCCAAACTGCAAATAAATCCATTTTTATATCATTTTCCTCTTACTCTAGATGTACCCAGGTGATTGAATCCAACCTCTGTCCAGAGGCCCTGGTCACAAGATGGCATCTGAGGGGTCAGGGTCTTCATCAAAAAGGCCAAGGAAGGGTTTGGGCACGCCAGAGGCTGCGACTGCGTTGGTTCACAAGAGCAGTACAGGAGGAGGGTCCTGCCCAGAAGGAAGGATGGGGCTGGGGCTGATGAACGCTTCGCGGAGCCAGGAGCTCTGCCGCTCTGGGTCAGAGGGATGACACCTGCACTCTCTGGTCTCCTGTTGCCCCGGGGCTAAAGAATTCTGTGACCTCACTTTTTGTGGCGTTTTAAATCCTTTCTCAGGGAAGACTGGAGACCTTAGATTTCAACAGACCTTTGGCCTCTACCTTGGTGGCCCCGGCGTGACCCCCAGAGAGCAGGAATTTTTTTCTCTCAGATTTTTTTATTATGGAATATGTTATGTGCACATGAAAGTACGAGGAGTGGCCTGGTGATCCCCCGTGCAGCCTTCTCACAGGCAAGGACACAGGGTGACAGAGTCGCAGCAGGGGCCCATCTGCACGGAAGGCCCTTTCTGCCTCTAACTCTGACACCACCTGCTTTCCTCCTCAGAGGGGGCAACTGCCACCTGAAGACTAGGCTTTCCTTCATGTTCCACAAAAGAAATAAAAAATAAGCATCAATGGTTCCCTTTATTTCACACACTGTTGAATTTTGCATAAAATCTTATAAAACTCCGTGGGAATTTCAGGAATTTCAGCATGTCCTCTTGCTGAGGATGACCTCTGTGTGGTCACCAGGGCGTCCTGCCTCTTGGCACCCACAGCTGGTGCCCCGTCACTCAAGAGTGGGCTGGACCTAGTGACTTCCTCCTAACAAGGAGGGTAGAGCAGTAGTGACCATGGTACTCCATGACAAAGTCACGAGAACCTGCGGCTTCCAGGGTGGCCCTGCGGCCTCTGAGGCTGGTGTCTGTCACTTCCTACCCGCCTGCTCTGATGAAGCAAGCCGCTATCAGAGGTTCCATGGAGAGGCCCCTTGGCGACCGAGGCCGGGTCCTGTGGCCACCTGACTCCCCCGTCGCACTCCACGTGCGTCTTTCCCTCTCCTCAGGCTTCTGTGGGTTCCAGAAGGTTCCTCCTGTGCTCCAGGTCCTCACAGCTGCAGAGGAGGCTGATGTCTGGTTTCCTGGCTATGGCCACCTGGAGGTGCAGAAGGACACACTTGATTCTCCGACCCCCCGACGATCCCTCTCGGCCTCCCTGCGTGGTGCAGAAACAGCCAGCACCTTCCAGCTTCGCATTCTTTGTTTCTATTAAAACACAAAAGTCTCTAAATTTGCCAAATTCTGGGTGATCACAGATAATAATTTCAGTAAACAATTGACACTGGATGTCATGATTACTGAGATCTTATTTCCCAGGCTCCAGGATCACCACGGCTTTGACCCCAGCCAGACTAGATGAGCAAGCAAGATACCCACCTCTGAGGGCGTGTGTCCTGCATTTACGTCTGACCCCGATGCTGTATCACTCGGGGTCAGCAAGCAAACAAACAGCTGCAGGTTTCCCGAGCAGGAAGCATTTTCTGGGGGATCGATTGCTGACCTGCAGGACGGGAGGGTCTGCTGCTGCTGCTCACCACGTCAACCCCACTCTGGGGATCAGAGAGCCGCTGCTACCCCAACTCGGCTTCCTCCATGGCCGGACCTTACTCCACAGAGCCGGTGGCTGAGACGTCCTGCAAACACTCAGACATCCAGCCCACCGCTTGCCAGCACGTCCAGCAGGGTGGCCTCGGCCTCGCCACCACGTGCCCGGGTCACAGTGTGCATGGAGCTGGCAGCGAGAGCTGTGGACCGAACCCTGCCATCTTTAAATACAAAAGCAGACCCAGGGCTGAGAAGCCGAAGCAAGCCCCACAGTTACAGGGACAGCAAGCTTCCGACTTCCCACCTCTGCATTATTCACCGGGGGCTTCACAGGACCCCAAGAAAAATCAACAGAGAAATTAAAAGATAATTACCTGAAAAGGCAATTTCAGTATGAAACCCATCATGCGATACAAAGGCATTTGCCATCCTGCTGGATGCCATCTGGCTACAGTGTTTCCTGCGCTAATCTCCAATCCTGTTCTGATAGTAGACCTCCACATGATTGATCTCAGGCCTCCCTCCGTTACTGCCAGGAAGATTAACTTCACAAGAACCAAGTACGGTCGTTCCTGGCTCCACATTAGGATGTGCAAAACAAAGACCTCAACAAATTAAAGCTGGTCTGGTAGGGGGAGAAGAAGCATGGTAATTAGCGTGATTTGTGGATTTAATTCACGTTTCTATTCATACAGCTTATCTCTTTCTTTTCTAATTATTTCGTAATCATCTGGAGATGTTCTCTTTTTTTTTTTAACAGTGAAGATAATCAAACCTGCCTTCTTGCAATTTCTTAATCCTGACCAAAACAAAGGCATAAATAAAAGAATTAGAAATAATGAAAGAAACAACTGCTGATACAGTGAATATCAAAACATCAGTAAGAAAATGTCACAAGTAGCACTGGGCCACTACCTTCACAAACACGGCTGGCTTAGAAAAGCTCTTCTTGTGGCAGTGTTCCCCGTGCTCACCAGGACCACCCTCACCCCCTCTCTGAGCACACCTGCACTCCCTGAAGACAGACAGCCCTGTGACAGAATTGGTCTGTGAAACGAAGCAGCAATGGCGTGTTGCTTTCAGACTGAAGCATTTGGAGACAGTGTTCGGCCCTCCACTTCTTTCCTCTTGTGCGCAGCAGCAGCAGCGGGAGTCCACAGGAGGGACCCAGACGCCCCTGCCTCTGCTTCTGGCTGGCACCTGCAGGAAGCAGAACTTGGTCGTGTCGAGTGCCCGAGATGAAGGGTGGTTGCTGCCACTTCCTAACCTGCCTGGCTCCGACTCGGCTTCTCCTGTAACAAAGACATCGAATCCTGAGCTGCACAGCCCGTACGTGAACACCACACCCAGGGACTATGGAGCTAGCAGCAGAGACTTTGTTTTGTGTAGCTCACCAGCATTAATGTACTGTGGTGACTGAAGCTGAGCCGCAGCTGGTGGGCTGGGTGTCATTGCACCAAGTTGCAGCAGCTGAGAGATGGTGAGCGCCTGAGTGTCGGCGCTCACCTGCCCTCAGCTGAGAGGCTCCCACCAGCTCCAGCTGGGCCCACTCTCACTCAGTGCCTGGTGGACGCTGCAAATGACAGAAGCAGCCACAGAAAAGCCCCACCATGGCCCCATCCACAGGTGCACACAACGGGCGGGTGCAGAGGACCCTATATGGTCAGCTATTTTGCCACTGTGACCCAAAGGCCTGACAAGAATGATTCAAGGAGAAGCCTTTGGGGGCTCAGTCTAGAGGTCTCAGTGCATAGAGAGCTGCTCCATCCCTCAGGGCTTGAGGTGAAGCAGGACTAGAGGCGGAAGGGCATGCAGGGAGAGCAGCTGAGGACAGACACCTGGAAGCAGAGAGACGGCTTCACTCGCCCAGAACAAAATACGGACCCCAAAGGCACACCTCGATGACCGGCCGTCTCCAGCCCTAACTGAGCTGCCTACAGATCCCACCCGGGGTTCCCCTGAGGAAAGGCTTCATGCCTTGATCAGGTTAAGGACCTTATGGCACGCTCATTGCCCTCGGAACTTCCTTGCATTGTCTAACACGTGAGCTTTGGCTGTAATGTCCACAGCTTGGGGGACAGCTCATATCCAAACCATCGCAGTCCCCTCCTGGGACCTCAGAAGCAGCCGAGAGAAATAACACAACTTTTTGCTCCCAGCTCTCCTGTGTGAGTCCCCGGTCATCACCCCCAGGACGTGTCTGATCACTACTGACAAGACAGAGTGTGCGTGCCACAGAGGGGCGCTGGGACTCCTGCCCTGCCTCTCCCTCTGAAGCACATCTAGTGGAGGAAAAAGTTCTCCAGGCCCTCGTCACCATAGAGACTCACTCAAGTCCCAGAGCCCAAATCAACAGTGCTTGAGGAAAACCTCATCACTTGATAGGCCACCGCTTCTCTCTGAGAGTGGCCACCCAGGGACCCCACACTCTGCTATCTATCACACCTTCCTGAACTGCAAGAGGATCCCTACTCTCCACCTTCAGAGATAGTGGGTCTTTCCAACCCAATATGCTATTTGCTATCTAAACTCAATAATCGTAGCAAAAACAGAGAGATCACACTATGTACTCAGCTAGAAATGAACTCAACATTGCCCAACAAACCAAAACCCAATATACACATTCGGGAGAACACCGCTTACTAACATGCCCATTCCGTGAAAGTGGTAGAGGTAGCCACATCACCAGATGTGCAAATCTCCATAGGTACTTAAAAATAGGAAAAGAAGGTGTTTTCATGCTGGTGAATTACACAAAATAAAGGTCACAGTGATCAAAAAACCTGACAAGAACAATTAGAGGAGAAAACGTTTATCCTGGCTCATGGTTTCCAAGGTCTCAGTCCATGGACAGCCAAGTCCATAGCTCTGAGCCCAAGGTGAAGCAGAAACATCATGGTGCAAGGGCTTGTTGGATAAAAGCAAATCCGTGCTCACTGCTGTTATTTTATATAGCATTAAAATTTAGTCATAGAGATTAGGAAAGAGGAAGAATTAGAGGAATATGAGTAGGAAAACAGGAAGTCAATTATCCCTGTCTGGGGGTGAGGTCATTTTGTACATAGAAAAGCCTGACGACTTCACCAAAAGACTGTTAGAACAAAGTCAGTGAAGTGGCAGGGTGAAAAATCAACATAGAAAAATTAATAGCTTTTCTATATGCCAATAAGGACTTTGCTAAGAAATCAGAAAAACAGTTCTACACAATCAATAGCCACAAAAAACCTTGAAATAAATTTAACTGAGGAAGTGAAAGTCTCTACATTAAAATCATAAAACACTGAAGAAACTGAAGACGAGATAAATCTTTCCACATGGGCGGGAAAGACCTCCCGTGTTCATGGATTGAGAGAACCAGTGTTGTCAGCATAACATCATCGCCCATGTAACTCGAAGCAGGCTACAGACTCAGTACAACCCCCACCGAGATGCCAAGGGTACTCTTCACAGAGTAGAAAAAGCAACTCTGAAATCCCTGTGGAAGCCCAAAGACCCCAGGGAGCCAGAGCTGTCCTGAGCACAGGGAAGCTTGCGGGTCACAGCACCTGACTTCCCAGAGAGCCGTCACCCCCAGGGAGCACGGCGTAGGCAAGACAGACTGAAGGAGCAGAATGGAGAACCCAGAAGCAGATCCATGGGTCTATGGCCAACTGACCCTCAACTAGAGGGAAGGAGGATGGCCGGCGCCTCTTTGCGGGTTTCTTTCTGCCCGGGGAAATCCAAGCCACCCTGAAACTTACAATCCTAGGTGACTAGTAAGTAACGAAACCCAAATACTCAGAGATGCATTTACACAGTGCCGAGCCCCTGACAGATCTGGTCCACGTGGGCTCTGGAACTAGACAAGGGGAAACCAGCTCTGGTGGTTTATTTAAGGGGGTCCATCAAAGGCAGGGGTAAGGTTTCAAGGGCGGAGACTTGCAGTCAGCAGGTTGATTGACGTCTTGGCAGGCCACACCCATCTCAGGCCTTGTGTGGGGTCTCTGGCAGAGTTTGAGGGGGAAGTTCACCTGCATCAGGCAAGCAATCCCTGTGGGGTGCCACAGGGAGTTCCCAATGCCAGACTATCCCCTCAGGAGGCTACTACACACAACAGTCTACATACAGCCCAGGGACAGCTTGTGACACTCAACAAATATGCCAAAAACATATAATGTAGAAAAGACAGATTCTTCAACAAATAGTGCTGTAAAAACTACATCCATGTGCAGGAGAATGACCCTTCTCGGCCTGTGCAACGTTCAACTCAAAGTGGATCAAAGATTCTAACGTAACACCCCAAATTCTGAAACTACTAGAGGACATCATAGATACTGGTACAGGCCATGATTTTATGGAATGGGTTCCAAAAGTGTCTAAACAGATGAATGAATAAAGAAAATGTAGTATATATACTTGTTGGAGTATTATTCAGTCATAAAGAATGAAACCCTGTAATTTGCAGCAAATTGGGTGGAACTAGAGAATACCACCACATTAAGCAACATAAGTCAAATACAGGGAGGTCCTGGAGGGTGCTGGGTAGGTGGAGAGAGGGGAGCGAAGGCCAAAGAGGGGTGCATGGGCATGATCACGCATGACGTATTCACGTATGGAAATGCCTCAATGCATCCCGTTAACGTTCACAACTAACATGTTAATCATCATCATAGGAAAAAATCATCAAGAAGGAAAAAAATAAATGCCACACTCAAAGCATTTTATAGGCAAGTTCTTTCAATGTTTAAAGGAAGCGTATTCCAGTCAGACACAAATTTCACAGAACGTGGTAGAGTCAGCAACACTTCTCAGTTTTTCAATTTATTCTGTGAGATATAAGCTAAAGTGCAAAAGCTCTAATTTCTGATCTTCCAAACACCTCCCCACACCCTTAGCCACCTAACTAGGTGACATCCTCATGGTCTGGTTGCTCAGGACATAAAGACCCTGAGGCCACTGTCCCTTGGCTTGCAGGTGGTTGGTCCTCCACGGGTTCAGATATCGGAGCTTGGTCCCCAGCATGTGACATTAAGAGGTGGTGGGACCTAGTGGAGGTTACCAAGCCACTGGGGTCATCACCCTCAGAAGGAATGAATGTCCTCCTGGGACCCTGGTTAGTTCCCAAGTCAGGTGGTTACAAGAAGCAACGTATCCCTGCCCGTCTCTCTCTCTCCTGCACAAGCTCCCACCTCAATGTCATCGCCATGTTGTGACGGAGCCAGGGGCTCCCACCAGAGCGGGCACCATGCTGTCTGGACCCTTGAGTGGAGCCTGGCCAAGGCTTCACCAGGCGCAGAACCATCTGCCCACTTGCCTGTCACCTTTCTGACTCACTCATCTCTGACGTGGTCGGTCCTCAAATACAGCCTTTGAATTTGCTGACCCTCCCTGGACATGTGTGCCCCTTCCCTTAGCCCCCAGCTGCCCTCGGCTGCTTCTTGCTTGCTTAAAACTGCAAACCTCTCCGCACACCAGATCCCAGGTCGGCGGCATCTTCGCCTTGGCCCACTAGCCTCTGGCCTCACATGTGACCTGTGGCCTTGCTCTCCCACCCTGGACTGCACTCCCTCTGCCCACACTGCCCACTGGTGTCCCCACAGCATGGAGAACACTGGCCACGGAGAAGCACCCAACAATTATAGATGAATGGATGAGAAAAAAGCACAGAGAAGGCCATTATAGATGAGTCTCTCTCCCAAACAGCAACAGGAGCCTCTGACAAGATCTTTGTGAAGGAGACGCAACACTGTGTGAAAGTGTGCTTACTCCTTCAATGTGAGGGGGCACTGGCCCTTGGAAATCAGAAATGCAACCCAGCACACCAGCAAGGACTTATTACAGAAATGACAGATCGTTACCGTCTGTGCAGAAGTATTAAAGCATTTGAAGGAATCTAACAAAATTCATAGAGAAAGGAACTTTTAGAAAATTAAGAGTAGAAGGGAACTCAGTTGATCTTGTGCAAATTAAAGGAGCCCATCCAGGAGTATTGAAAAGGAGCGTCTTCTCTGCTCTCCCCATGTGTGAAGGCCCAGCTCAGCAGGGAAGGACACAGCAACAGAGGGGTCAGCAGTGGAAGGGGTGAGAGAGGACGGCGGACACAGCCGTGCTGTCACTCCTGGACTCCGTGCCGACTGGCTCTGGTGTCGTCAGAAGTGATTCTGAACCTCCGTCTCAGTTGATCTTTTGCAGACTACTGGCAGAGCGTCCGGCAAGTGGTCCTGGTTCATGAAGCGCAGGTGAGGGACACTGGTCTAGGAGAGGCGCCCACCAGAAACCTCCAGTCAAGTCCAGAACTATTGGGAGAACCAGGGATGTAACTCTATTTAGGATTATTTTACAAAAATTAATTACACTTATGTACACCCACAACAAAAATATAATGTTATTTACAAATAAGCATTATGAAGGAACATGATCTTGGATCTTCATTGTGATTTATTAAAGAACTAAGTAAAATGAAAAGATGAATTATATTTGTGGATAGAAAGGGAATGTTTTCTTCTGGTACTCATCACAGATGGAATCATGAACCCAATGCACTAATGATCACCCTCTTCATTCCTATCACTGTCCTCTGTCCCCCTTCTCCCCCACCCCCAGACCTGCTGGGAGTTCACTAATTTTGTTGAACTTTAAAAAAATTTTGGCTTTCACGATTTTCTATATTATCTATTTCCTAACTCAATGATTTCTGTATTTATTTATTACTTATTTTAGATTGAATTACTCATCCTAGCTTCTTAAGGTGGAAGCTCGTATTGATTTTGGTTTTTTTTATTCCTGATATCAGCATTTTAAAGTCTGTTCTCTTCCAATCCCTGCTGCTGCTGCAGCCCGTGAACTGTGAATTGTTAATTTTTTATTATCTTTCAGAATAAAGTATTTTCTAACATCCTTCATGATTTCTTCTTTGATTCATAGATTATAAATGTGCTGTTTCCAAATTTTCCTAAAAATTTTAATGTCATTGATAATTTTTCTAGTTCTGAAGGGACTAGGAAACATACTGTGTACCATTTCGATTTTTGAAACAATTTTGAGAATGACTTGTGGCCTGACACAGTCCTTCTTCATGAAGCGCACCCTGTGCGACCCCATGAGAAGGCTCGCCTGAGATCACAGAGTGAAGTCTTTAGAGTAGTCACGAAGGTCCAGATGACCCACTGCGTCAGGTCCTCTGTGGCCGTGTGGACGTCTGCCCTTGTGGTGGGGCATTTGGAGAGCACTTCCACGGGACACACCTGTCCTCCCAGCCTGAGCCACTCCGAGAGACATCTCCACATCGCACTCGTCCCCAGCACTGTCCTGCCACAGCACTGTCCACTGCTCCCCGTCAGTGTGGACCTGAGCACCCACCTCTGTCCCCAGGCAGACGTGCTCCTGGAAGTTCCGCCCGAGGGGAGGGGAGATCTGTTTCTCTAGTGTCTCTAGTGTGTGTGGGTATTGTGACAATCCCCAACGACCCATAAGCCACAAAGGGCTAGTCATTTCCCTTTCTCAGGGACAGTTACACCCTCTAGTGACTCCAGGTCCCTGTGGGGAAGGCCAGGAGGAAGAGGGGCGTTGGGGCTTGGGCATCCAGGGGCCTGTTCATCCGAGGATGCAAATCATGACTTTTATGGCAAGGCAGACTTGGCCAGGAAAGCAAGTCCAGCTGCTGGATAAGTCCTCACAGCCACGCCCGCTCCCACGCGCACACACCAGCAAAAACAAGCTCCACTGTATTCTTTGGACCTCAGCCCTTCCTGCTGCATGTAGGTCTGCACCCGCTACGGGTCAGCGGGCAGTGAGAAGTGGCATGGTGGGCTACGGCGTGCGCCTGGCACCCCATCCTGGGCACCCAGGCGAGGCGCTCACGGTTCTCCAGGAGACGATGGATGAACACCTCATCATGCAGGGAGGAGGGGGGCCTCGGCTCCGGGGACACGTGGTGGGGCTGGGACGTCGGCACTTGTGCATCTAGTAATTGGGGGAACTTACTCCTTTCCAAGATGCCAAGCTTTCAGTAACAGACCTGGAGCATCGGGCTGCACCTCTGACCCACAGAATAGGTCAGCTCCGGAGCCAAAGGGGTAAGAGATGTCTCAGAGCAAAGAGGAGGCCTGTCCTCCATGAGTGGAAGGCCTGACCTGCCATCTGAAAGGCTCCTGGTGCAGGTGGAAACACGAAGCCCTCCTGCAGCCCTGCACTGCGTCCTCCCAGGGCCCTGCTGTCCTCCCAGGGCCCCTGATGTCCTCCCAGTGCCCCTGCTGTCCTTCCAGGGTCCCTACTGTCCTCCCAGGGCCCTGCTGTCCTCCCAGGGCCCCTGCTGTCCTCCCAGGGCCCCTGCTGTCTTCCCAGTGCCCCTGATGTCCTCCCAGGGTCCCTACTGTCCTCACAGGGCCCCTTCTGTCCTCCCAGGGCCCCTGCTGTCCTCCCAGGGCCCCTGCTGTCTTCCCAGTGCCCCTGATGTCCTCCCAGGGCCCCTGCTGTCTTCCCAGTGCCCCTGATGTCCTCGCAGTGTCCCTAATGTCCTCCCAGGGCCCCTGCTGTCCACCCAGTGTCCCTGCTGTCCTCCCAGTGTCCTTGCTGTCCTCCCAGGGCCCCTGCTGTCCTTGCAGTGTCCCTAATGTCCTCACAGGGCCCTGCTGTCCTCCCAGGGCCCCTGCTGTCCTCGAAGTGTCCCTAATGTCCTCCCAGGGCCCCTGCTGTCCTCCCAGGGCCCCTGCTGTCCTCCCAGGGCCCCTGCTGTCCATGAGCTCTTCCCCCAACCCTCGCGTCCACGCTTCCCTCCGCACGCTCTGGTCTGCAGGTCCTCCTCTGTGGCTCAGCCGTACTCTCCAGCCCAACCCAGCCACAGCCAGCTCTGCGTCCTCTGCGTCCGTGGTTCCTGGAGAGCGTCTGTCTTGGGCCTGCATTGCCAGAACTCAGTGGACACAGATACACTCACCTGAAATTGTTGAAGCACCGACCACTGGCGGGTCAGTGGCGCCTACAATGGCTTCAAAGGCCAGAGAACAGAGTGTAGGCTCAGGGTCAGGGGTGGCACCCAAGGTCACTCCATGAAACCAGGGCGACACGCGGGAAGCGGCTTCTCCAGAGGCTGTGGGAACAGGGCCAGCCTCCCAGGCACAGCCCCTGTGTGGCCACAGGAAGCCTCACACCACATGGAGAACCTGCTGCCCCCAGAACTGGGTGGCCCCTGCTGAGAGCCAGCAGTGGAACGAATGTCCCCAGTGCTCCCGCTGACCGAGAGTCCACCCCAGAGCTCTGGCTGCAGAGACTTCTAGGAAACATGGCCTGTGTCGGCCAGCAGGAAGGTGGCCCAGAGAAGGGCCCAGTGGAGGTGAAGCAGAAGCCCACAGCATCCGCCCCCTACCATGACCGGAGGCCACAGGACACCTGGGGGGAGATGTCCACAGTGTGCTGGCCAGCAGCACCAGGAAACTTGGAGACAACCAGAACATCTGAAGAAGGAAAACTGTATCCACATCTGAGTCCAGTTACGTCCAGACACAGGGAAAATGAGCTCTCACACAGGACAGAGCCGGTGGGCGGCGTAACCTGCCAATAAAGCCATTCTAAGAAAACAATATTGGGCCAGGCGCGGTGGCACACACCTGTCATCCCAACGGCTTGGGAGGCCGAGGCAGGAGGACTGTGGACTCAAAGCCAGCCTCAGCAACATAGTGAGGCCCTAAGCAACTTAGCAAGAACCTGTCTCAAAATAAAATATTAAAAAGAGCTGTGGATGTAGCTCAGTGGTTAAGCGCCCCTGGGTTCCAGCCCCAGTCTCCCCCACTCCCCTGCAAAAAAAAAAAAAATTGGGGAACAAAAGAAAGTCAAAATTACTATAGGCAGCACAGTGCTCTTTTCATAAAACTACAGAGAAACAGGGACACTCACTCACATACACGGCACAGCTGACCTGGAGAAGCAGAGAAATGGACCCTCAGCCCCACGGGGGAGAAGGGAGCTGGGTGGAGAGGTGTGTCCAGCCCCAGGGAGCGAGTGCTGGGGGGAGCTCCCGGGCCGGGCTGTCATCACACTCAGATGCGGGCCACATTCCCAGCTTATGAGCTGCTCGGCCACACGCCACAAGCCCTGGCTGCAGTAAAAGAAGCGTGAGTTTCACATAAGAGAAAAGAGAGCGTTTCCACTCTGGGTTCTGAGCACCTTGCACGTGGGCCCACTGCGGGTGATAAAGTTTGAGCATATTTGCAACTGGAACCCACTTCCTGCTTTTAGCATTAACCTTCTGATTCCCCCTCCTCCCTGACCACCAGGGAAGACAGACTGATGTGGAGAGCCATTCTCACGCGTGACTGGGCAACTCCCGGTTTGGGTCTGAGGCGTTCTGGCTGTGTCGGAACTTTCCCGGCCCTCTCCTGATGAGAGAACCCGTCCGTGTGGGGGTGTGACTGACCACTGACCCCGGGGGCCCAATCACTGACCCTGACCTTGGAGTGCGGCCCCCCCTCAACCTTCATTGGATGGGATTCTCCCCTGAATTTCTTGTTCCCCAATAAAAGGCTACTCCCTGGCGTGCTCCCTCTCTCTCCCTCCTCCTAGCCCTGAGTAATCCTTGCTGCCCTACGGGTGGTTCGAGATTGGAGCCAGAGAGGGGAGCTGTCTCGGACCTGGTCATCGAAAAAGATAACTGAGTCTGTGTGTTTTATTTCGATCTCTGCTAGCTAACTTTTATGCCAAGAACCTCATTAATGAAACCAATGCGCTGGCCGCATGGTGGAGACTGACTCCTTCCATCCTGGGCTGGGTCATCAAGTCCTTTGTTTCTGACCAGGAGAAGGAAGGAGTCCTGGCCGGGGCAGGGCCAGCAGGTCTGAGAGACGCACAGCATCTCAAGGCCACCATCTGGACATGAAGCACCTACTGACAGGCACACGGGGAGCCTCGGCCGGCCCTGACTCTCCGCCTTGCGAGGGGCACTAGTTTTTCAGACAGTCTGCTACTGTCCCCAATTGCAGACACTCCCCATGGGAGAGCGTCTGTCTGCCAACTTTCCGTATCTCACGCTGCTCTCCAAACGCAAGGCTTCTATCTAGGGGTTCTGGAGTTCTGGAGGTCCTGTTGCTTGAAATGCTGATTTCTATTTTGCTAGAATTTTATGAAGAGACAAAGAACTTGGGAGTCCTTATTGGTGACAACCTGTTCATCAATCAAGAGAGCAGCTCTCAGAGGAGAAGCCATTCACATGCACTCAAGGAGTGAGCAGGCAGAGGGCAGGGACCCAGCACAGAGTAAACTTTCTTAAACCACAAGGACGTTTTTTCCAGTCAAATAAATCCCGGAAATTGTAGGCATCGGGGTGAGTAAAGGTTTAGGAACCACAGAGCTCCCACAGGGAAGGCGGCCTGTGACAACTCTGTCACTCTCTAAGTGCCTTCAGGGAACACTGCTGCCATCTTCAGGGCCAGAGGACCTACATGGAGCTGGTGGCTCAAGACTCTCTTCTTCCCCTGAAGCCCCCCCCCCCTTGCACATATTTACGTGCAGCAAAACCCATCTCTAATCTAGCAACTGGGAGCTTCAGGCAATAAATAACTGGACACGACTGGACCCTTGACTTGGAGCATCCATGGAATCAAGCCAAAATGGATCAAGCTCTGACCAAAAGTGTGAGGCCATGAGACTCCTGGAAGAAGTCATGGGGGAGCTCCATCACGTTACTGTGGGTGAAGACTTCCTGTCGACACAAAACACAGACCCTAAAGAAGAGAGAATGGGTCTACGTCTAACTAAACACCTCCCTGTAGGAAGGAAACAGGAGGAGGGAGGGGGAGAGGCGTCTGCATGCCGCACAGACACGCGGCCGACCCACAAGTCAACAATAAAGTAGGAGTAGCCCAGTTCCATGTGGGCAAAGAGCTGGGTAGACCTTTCTCCAAAGAAGACAGAGAAGTCACCCCCGGGCAGGGGAAAAGGGGCTCCACACGCCTACTCACCAGGAACCACAGGAGCACCCAGGAGGGAGGAGGAGGAAGGCAAAATAGGTAAGAGGAAGCCACTGAGAACCAGGAGAGGGTGACCAGCTCAGGGTGGGGGACATGGGTCAGACGTTCTGCACCTGGGCTCATACCCACCTGGGAACAGTGACCTCCCCAGAGCACTTGGAAACGCTGGAAGAGGCCGAGCTCAAGGAGGAACAGGATCCTTGAGTGTCCAAGCCCTGACGACTCTGTTATGGATGGAAATCCAGGCCGTGGCATTGTTGGAAAGTGTGCAGATCAAGTGCGTATGGAAAGTGCAGCTGCGCAGCTCTGTCACTCAGGAGAGAGCGTCAGGCCGCCCTTGGACTCGCTGCCCCCACGCTGCGGGAGGCCCTCAGCAGACTGCGGACGTGAGGCGCTGCTCCTGGCCCAGCTGGCCCAACACAGGGCCGAACGCTGTGTTTTTAGACAAGAAGCCCTCATCCAGGACCTTGCATAGGTTTCAGGGCTTCTGTGACCCCACGTTTTAAAACCGCCTCTGGTTCCACAGGACCCTTGGTCAGCACGTCACCCTGCAAACTGCCTACCATTTCTCCCTTCCGCTGGGAAATTCACATCCAGGCCCAAAGGACAGGGAAAGCCAGACATCAGGCAGCCCCCCCAGACTCCAGCAGACGAGCCCCAGGTGGTCATCGTCCACTGAAACATCAGGACAATTGATTGTCACACCACACCTGACCTCTACCCAGAAGTCCACAGACGCCAGGTCCAGGACCATCCCACTGGCCGGCACTCCCGCCAACCCCCATTTCTCGGCTCTGTCTACATAGTAACCGCATCATCCAGCTTCCCAACCTGGGAAGCTCAGCTCGTCCTCACTCTGTGAAACCCGTCAACGCTGCCCCACTGTCCACAGCCGGTGCTGCTGCCCTCCCACGCTGCTCGGCCACCACAGCCACCGGGCCAAGCCATCTCCCTGAACTGCCCTCTGCAGCCTCGGGCGCCACAAAGCCATCTTTCTGAGACACGACACCAGGCACCCTGTGCTGCACCGACGCCTTGGCAGACCCCGCTGCCCCAGGGAGAGCCAGTTCCTCTCAGGCCACGCAGCCCGCCCCAAGTGGGTGCCACCCAGCACTTCCAGGCCCTCTCCCAGAGCAGCCCCCACACGCCGCAGCTTCGCCTGAGGACTGATTCCCGGCGGGCGGCGTCTGTCTGGCCTTCGCTGTGGTCCGCTGGAGGGGACCCTGGCGGTCACCTGGCAAGCGCCCACTCCCCTCTCACGACCTGCCTCTTGCGCTGCTGTCCCAGGCTCCCCCTGCACCAGGACGCCACTGTCCCTTTCTTGTGTCAGCTCTCTGCTGGCCCCTGTCCTGAGCTGTGTCCTCAGAACATGTGTTCACGTCCCAAGCCCAGCTGCTGGGCACCCTGGAACTGGTGTCCCTGCAGATGTGACTGACTCGAGGTGTGGACGGTGACCAGTGCCCTTGGAAGAGAAGGAAATTTGAGCCCAGCCCTACCCAGGGGGCACGCTACGTCAAATCCAGATGGGGTGCTGCCCCTCCGAGCCAGGAACACCAAGAACTGCGGGCGACAGCCAGAAGCCCCAGGTGAGTCCCTCTCCTTGGGAGCCTCAGAAGGACATGCAACCTGCATTCTGAGCCTCTGGCCTCCGCAACTGTGAGTGAACGGATTTCTGTTGCTTCAAGCTACCAGTTTGGGGTATTGTGTTACAGCTTTAGGCCAAAATGCCACCAACTATCACAAGCCTTACCGCCAGCCTCTCCGCAGTGCCTCAGTTCTGTCCTTGTGTGTCCTCCCACTAGACAGCAAGGACCTGCCCATGACGTGCCCTGCTTATCTAGGCCCCTCAGCTGCTCCAGTCCTCCTCCCCAGCTCACTGCACACAGGGCTGGCAGCCTCCTTGACACGTGGGGCTTGGTGACTTTGGCAAGCCACAGTCCTTAGCTGAGAATATCCAGAGACTCTGCAAGCAAACGTGTGTGCTCAAGGCACCGATGAACACAGCAGAAAAGAAGATGAGAGGGAGGTCTGAGGGGAGCCCAAGAGAAGGCGACAGGAGCTTGGGAGGTGGTGGGGGACAGCACACCTCCCCACCTGGCCTAGGCTGGCTTGCTTGTTTTCCATGTATCTTGCTGTTTCCTGCTGAAGCATTTTAAAGTAAACC
The DNA here is from genome assembly GCF_047511675.1 of Marmota flaviventris. Classification (NCBI taxonomy): domain Eukaryota; kingdom Metazoa; phylum Chordata; class Mammalia; order Rodentia; family Sciuridae; genus Marmota; species Marmota flaviventris. The sequence goes on along the minus strand of NC_092504.1, from coordinate 143,415,326 downwards.
TGCGGCATCAGTATATCTCACCCCTGCAGACCACCACAATGCACATCCCTAAAAACGTGAAAATATTCCATGTAACCACTTTCTTATTATCAGAACTAAAACGTCAACAATTCCCTAGCCTCATCCAATCTCCTTCCTAAATTTGAATTCCCCATTAAAATGCTTTTCTTTACAGGGGGTTTGTTTAAATGAGGATCTGAGCAAGGCTTGTTGGCTTCTTCAAGCTCATCCTGATGTCGGCACTAAACATTTCCCTGTAGGAAACAGGCCTCCTCTCAGCCTCTGCATGGACGACGCAGGTGGACTGAAAACTCAGGGTTGGTGTTTGGGATCCCGCTGGGAGATACAAATTCTTTAACCTCCGCAGAATGAGGCCCACCAAAAGTTTTGCTCTACGTTGTCGTTGGTTGTTAACCTTTTACAATCAGTAGACTCACATGAGATCCCAAGAGATTGCCTGCAGCAGCAGTGGGTGGGCTCATTGTCACTGGCAACGCCCTGCCAGAGGGAGTCTGGGCCCCGACAGGTGGCACTGCCCTCCCCTCCTCCTCCCCAGTGGAAACACTGTCACCCTGTTAGGTCGTCTTGATGTTATCATCTGCCCGGAATCTACAGCCGTCACCTGCCATGGGCTGGGGCAACAGTCTTTGTCCTTAACCGCCTTCGGGTAGCCAAGGGCTGATTGTGAAGGGATACACGCGGGGGCACCCCAGTGAGTCCCTGGCACTATTCTCAGGACACTCTGACTCTGGGCTTCCGGTTACCCTTACTGACACCCTGGAGGATGTGACCTTGGCCCACCCTTCACTCACAGCCATCCCCACTCTGAGCCACAGAGAAGCCCACAGAGGTCACTTTTGTTATTTAGATGACCCAATTACTTTAAACTCAGTTTTACAATTAATTCCCCCATGGTGATTATTTTATCATTTAAAAAGTAAGTTTCATGAAAAAAAATGGGCACCTCTGAAATGCCCTGTCCATCAGGGCATCTCCTCACAAGCGCCCATGGGTACTGGGTTCCAGTCCCTGACTTGATTTGCCCTTTTCCTTGACATTTATTTTACCCTGGAGAAGTTCAGGCCAAAATTAAAGGGAAAAGAAATCTTTGGATATGAAAAATCAATGACTCTAGTTGTACTTTCTGGAAGGCGTAGGACTTTTCTGCAATTGAACGCACAGATTTGCCATTTGCAGCTGACATCTTCTGCTCTGGGACCCTGGTCTCACAAGCGCCATGCGTTGATGGAGGGGCTTCCTCTGCATTTGTTCTTCTTAAAAGGAGACACTATGGGGGGAAGTCAGAGGCACGTCCTCCTGGGTGGATCTGCTCCAGGGAAGACGGCCTCCCGAGGGCTCCAGAGTCCCCCAACACCTGAGGCCGCTCAGGACAGTGACGTGAGCTCACGGGACGTGACTACCCCTGGACTGACAGCCACGGGCTCTGGACGTGCTTGACCAGGATGCTAACTCTACGCTGTGGACACGTTCAGGTTTTCATTTCTTCAGAGAAAAAGGCTGAGAAGGAAGGGGTTGATCCCGAGGAGGGGAAATAGAGATTCTCACACTGTTTCCCAGGTGTGTGACACAGGCTGGGTCGTGGGTGCCACTCGGGACCTACGTGCTTCCCAGCTGGCCCTGTCCGACTTTCCCAGGTCTCTTCTCCCTTTAGAGATGGTGCTGCCTCAGAAAACCACTTTCCAAGTTTCCCAAATGGAAATATTTCAAAAAAAGGTCAAATCAAGAATTTTCTCTCAATTATTCAAGGAAAAAAAAGGAGGAAACAGAAAAATACAGGAATCCTCAGTTTAAATCATGTACAAGTTTCCTGTAGCAAATGGCCCACTTGATTTCAAGGTGCAGAAGGCCATGCTGGCGCTCCTTGCTCAGAAAGCAGGCATGGCGGTACGCCCGCGGGAACTGCACCCGTGGGAACTGCGCCTGGCCTCTCCTCAGTCTCGCAACAAGGGACTGCGGCCACCTGCAGGACAGTGCCCACCAGACAGCCGTAGCTGGCCCGACCACACCCCACTGTGGTCAGATCCACAGAAAGGGAGGGCAGCCTGGAGTGAGCCAGAGGGGGTGAGATTCCCTGTCACCTGGGATGCCACAGGAGTGTGAGAGTCAGCCTTGGGGTGTCAGACTCCCAGCCAGCTCCGGTCAGCAGCAGGGGCAGGTGGGGCTGAAAAGCACAAGGCGCATGTGGCCAAGAGCAGGAAAGCTCCCAATCAGCACCCCCCCCCCCCCAGGACTGTCCTGACACCTGCAGGGTCTGGGAGCTTGACGGGCCTCGGTGGAGAGCACGCAGGGCCGGCGCAGTACGATGTGTGTGCTCGAGAAGTTCAACACCCACAGCGAGGGTGAGGGAGAGCTTCACTCCTACACTGCTGGTGGGACTGCAAACTGGTGCAGCCCCTCGGGAAAGCAGTCAGGGGATTCCTCAGAAAGCTTGGAATGGAACCACCATTTTATCCAATTATCCCACTCCTATGTTTATACCCAAAGGACCTCAAGTCAGCATACTACAGCAGCTCAATTCACAATAGCTAAACTGTGGGACCAACCTAGATGCCCTTCAATAGATGAATGGATAAATAAAAAGTGGCACATATACACAATGGAATATTACTCAACCATAAAGAACAAAATCGTGGGATTTGCTGGTAAATGGATAGAACTGGAGAGTATTTTGCTAATCCCAAAAAAACAAAGGCCAAGTGTTCTCTCTGGTATGTGGATGTTAACCCACAGGAAGGGAGGGTGGTGAGGAAAGAATAGAAGTTTATTGGATTAGACAAAGAGGCGTGAAGGGAAGGGAGGGGGCGGGGGAATAGGAAGGCAGTAGAATTGATCAGACAGAAGTCTCCTGTGTTCATTAGGATCACACAACCAGTGAGACTGCTCACCAGGCACAACCGCAAGAATGGGATCCCAACTAGAATAAGCTAATCTCCGTGTGTATATAAGAGGTTTAAGTACACTCTGCTGTCATGTACAGCCCAAAAGAGCAAATTTAAAAAAGAAATTCAACATGTGGGTGAATTTCATCAAAACACACTGACGCGTCTGTTGGTACCAGTGCTGGCACCCGATGGTTCCTGTTGCCACACGGGAAGCCCTATTTCTAATGGTCTCCCTCTTATCACTTTTCTAGATCCTGGAATTCCTTTGGTGTTTAGAGTCATTTTGTCACGGCCCCTAACAATTCTACTGGGACTGTTGGACAGCATCCACCCGCCAATCAGTTTGGTAGCAACTGACATATTCCCGAGTCTTCCTTCAATTCAAATCTTATCCCATGTCCATCAGGGGGAGAGGTGGGGTGACTGTTCTGACGATCCTCGTGAAAGTTAATTCAAGTATTAGCATTTCATGTTGCTTTTTGAATAGAATCAATCTTTCCCTGTTGCTTTCGTGTTGGTTTCAGCAGATTTAAGTGAACACAGTTGATGGGTGTGTCTGACCTTCGTGGAACTCGCCCACCGTGATCTGAGTCTCTGGACTTCCCACCAGGGCTCTTTTACGATTCTCCCTGTCCTCAGGGCTCTCCTCTTTTGGTGAGTCTGTTGATCGCATCCTCGTTGCTCTTTATCCTGTTCCCTGATCCATGCGAGTCTTACGCCTGATCCAGACTGAAGGTGGCCCTCAAGCCGGGGTGGACATTTTCTAAGCCTTTATTCCCGTCCTAACCGCTCACCTTGCCACAGATCCATATTTCCCCAGGTTCTAAGCTGCTCACGGGCGATGGCCCACGGTTTCTCAGATCCAACACATTCAACACGGAACTGCTAGTTTAACCATCTTCTAAGCCTGTGGTGGCGTCGGTTCCTCTCCAGGGTAGGAAGGCTGCTGTTATCCAGCTCCCTGTCCTCCTCCTCTCCTCTCAGAGCCTGGGCATGGCCCTCAGATTCCCGCTTCCCTTACCCCACGGCGTGGCCAGCTAGCGTGGCCCTTGCCTGCAGAGCCAGGGCTGTCTGTCCCTAAAACACACCTGCCCCTGCTGCCTTCCTGCCAGGGACAGGAGGTCCCTCCTTCCCTGTTCCCAGTCCCAGACCCCCTAACTGTGCGCCTCTGCACTCTGCCCAACACAGACCACGCCTGCCGCCCAGGGCTGTCTGAGGGTGGACGGGGCAACCTGCCAGGAGACTCCCTTGGCAAGGGTCCCCCAGGAACTTAAGAGGTCACCCTGTTCTTACAAACGCAGCCCCGCCACATCCCTCCCTCTGCCCAGCTCACTCCCTTCCCACTGGCCGCGGCCTCTCCCCGTGCCAGGGTCTCTTCCCTTCCTTTCACACTCGCTATTTCACAAGGCAGTTTCCTCCGTGAGATGGTCTGTTACTCTAGGTAGCAAGGATTTCATTAACCCAGTCACTGAAGCGCAGGAAGAATATGGCAGTGCCCTGTCTCCATGGTGACACGTCCCAAGACCCCAACAGATGAAGCCACCTAGTGCCGTGAGCACTAGGCCTGGTCTTCCCACGCATGCCCACAGGAAGGTTCAACTTACACATTAGCACAGTGAGTTAATACACCAAATGGATTAATCCACTGACTCTGGACAAAAAGAAAGAAAGCAAGAACCCAGCTAGACCACGACACTCGGTCCTCAGGACAAAGGCAAGATGGACAGACTAGCTGGGATGGACAGACTCCCGTCTCTGGGCTTCTCAACCCCCACTTCTCTTCTGCCGTGCATCACCGTGGTACTGATGGACGCCATTCAGTCCTTATCTGCACTTTAGAAAAACAACGCCAGTAGCTAGGAGGACGATGCCCTGGAAACAGAATGGACTGGAGCCCCGGAGACCAGTGGGCCACTCAGCTGCTGCAGACGCCCAGGAGACACGAGGAAGCCCAGACCAAGGCCAGGGATGTAGGGTCAAGAGGGGAGGGTGCAGAGCCACTAGGAAGGCGTGAGGACCACAGGACTGCTAGGAAAGTCCAGACCACTGAACAGGGTGCCGCTACAGGAGAGGCTGCTGCCCGGGAGAAGCCGCTGCCCAGGAGAAGCCACTTCAGGAGAAGGCGCTGCCCAAGAGAAGCTGCTGCCCAGGAGAGGTTGCTGCCCAGGAGAAGCCTCTGCCCAGGAGAGGCCGCTGCCCAGGAGAAGCCACTTCAGGAGAAGGCGCTGCCCAGGAGAAGCCACTTCAGGAGAGGCCACTGTAGGAGAGGCCGCTGCCCAGGAGAAAACACTGCCCAGGAGGAGACGCTGCCCAGGAGAAGGAGCTGCCCAGGAGAGGCCACTGCCCAGGAGAAGCCACTTCAGGAGAGGCCGCTGCCCAGGAGAAGCCACTTCAGGAGAAGGCGCTGCCCAGGAGAAGCTGCTGCCCAGGAGAGGCCGCTGCCCAGGAGAAGCCGCCCTACCAAGGCATGCCGCAGCGGCCCTGCTGGTCAGACCACTGGGAGGGCCTTCCCAGGAATGAGCAGGCAAAGAACCTTCAAAATCATCTCAGTGCTTCTTAAGGGTCCTCCAGGGGCACTCGGTGCCTCCCGGGTGACCTGACCAAGCTGGCTTTACTCACCGCTCTGGTCCGGTCAGTGCTCCAGGGGAGGGGTGGAGTCTGCTGCGTGTCCTAGTGTCAGGACACACGTGTGTGAAGGCTCTGGCTCAGCCTGCGTCCAGGGACACTTGCTAATGCAGCTCCTTCCAGTGATTTTCATAAATAAAAGTTCCATGATTACATTTGCAGTTTTTAATCCAATGCAAACAAAATAGAGGGAGAGGAGGGACAGGCAGGAGATCTTCCTCGCGGTCAGCTTCCCACCCTCAGCGTGGACGCCTTGGCCCAGGAGAGTGGGAAATGCCGCCGTGAGCTTTGGTTCTGGGGACACAGGATGAAGCCAGGAACATGCATTCCGTGCACCGTCCTTGTGAGGACCAAAGCAACGTCCTCGCGCGGGAACTACCAGGGCGGAGACTGAAGGCTGGCTCAGGACGAGGTGAGGGGGACAGACACCCCGGCGTGTTCCTCCGAGTTCTGGAGGGAGCCCGGGTTGCGGGAGGCAAAGGCGGGGAGGCCTCCTTGCTCTGCACCCCATGGCGGAGGAGCGAGGGGAAGCAGCCAACGAAGCCTGTCCACGAGGAGCCCCCTGTGGGAGGAGCCCACCCGGTGGCCACAGCACCTTCAGGAGGGCAGAGGCCCACTACCTGCCCCCTCCTGTCAGCCCCTCCGCCAACACCGCTGTCTCGGGGACGAGTTGCCAACAGGTGAACTTCAGGCCAAGTTCAAAGCGTCACAACGGGACTCTCCCAGCCCCAGGCCAGCCCCAGGCCCGCGCTGCCCAGCCAGAGTTCACCACCACGTTCCTTCTTCATTCCTTCACTTGCTCGCCCGGAAATAACTGTTTGGTGCCTTCTACGTGCCAAGAGCTCTGAGGACACCCAGGGATTCCAACAGACGCTTTCTCCTGGTAACGTCCAACTCGCATTCCCAGCCTGCCTGAGGCTTTGCTTTCTCTATCCATAAGTTGTCTCGAGAGGATTCCAAGGTGCTGGGGGCCGGGCACTGGAGAGAAGGAGGAAAGCACAGAGGGTCTCTGTCCCAAACCAAGGGGAGGAGCGCGGGCAGACTGGGACCTTCCGTGGCTGAGTGCTGCTCTCTGGCACCCGGGAGGCACTGTCCACGTGCCGTCCATAGAGACTCCGAGACTGAGACCCTCGGCACGGTCCCAGGACAGACAGGTCAACACGTCACAGCTTCACCAGGAGCAGGAAGTGGTAGAGGGACGACGGACAGGCCCATGGAACAGACGGGCGAGCCTCCCAAGGCCGAGCTGGGCCTGCGACTCACGCTGAGACGAGGAAGCCACGTGGGTTTTGAGGAGCGCCACATGACCTGAGCTTTGAGTCGTGTTGAAAACAGCCCGCGAGCATGACCCTCAGTACCGCAGTCCCAGAGGGGACCTTGGGGTCAGCCAGGCAGGCAGACGGCCCAGAGGAGACCTAGACAGGAGGAGGCTGCGGCCACCACCAGGTCAGGACAGCTGGCTTTGACGGGTGGGACAGGGACCACAGTTTCTCAATGGATTTTGGATGTTTTAAAGGTAGACCAGGGAGGGGACTGAGGGCCCATTGTCATGTCTCTCCCAAATCTCCAGGTAGAGAGAGAGAGAGACAGGCACCTCAGACGATGAGTCCTTATTCCCAGGAAGGTCGAGGCTGGAGCTCTGGATTCTGGGGTTGTCCACGTGTGGGCAATGCAGAAAGATAGCGGATTTCACCCAGGAAATGAGAGTAAAAGGACAGACCATTTCCAGGGCTGAGTGCATGGCGACCCCAGTGTGACATGGATGGGTCAGGAACCAGCAGAGGAGGCTGAGGATCAAGAGCAGATGAGGTGGGCAGATGACCAAGTCGGCTGGGCCTCTGCACCAAGAGGAGGAAAGGGCCAGCCGCGTCCACTTCTGAGACTCCAAGAGGGTGGAGAACCCGACTGACCAGTGACAGTGTGGGTCGGGTCTCCCGAGGGCAGTTAGTGGGGATGGGGTGGAAGGATGGGCTTCAAACAGAGCAGCAGTGAAGGGCAGGCAGAGCAATGCTGGACCATGGAGCTGCCCAGGGAAGACTGATCTCCTGCACGATGAGGTGCAGGTGGCCAGAGGCAAGCATAACCCTCAGCACCGCAACCCTCGGGGTCAGCCACGCAGCCTGGATGGCCCAGAGGAGACCTTGGGGTCAGCCAGGCAGCCCGGATGGCCTGGAGGAGACCTCAGGGTCAGCCACGCAGCCTGGATGGCCCAGAGGAGACCTTGGGGTCAGCCAGGCAGCCCGGATGGCCTGGAGGAGACCTCAGGGTCAGCCACGCAGCCTGGATGGCCCAGAGGAGACCTTGGGGTCAGCCAGGCAGCCCGGATGGCCTGGAGGAGACCTCAGGGTCAGCCAGGAAGCCCGGATGGCCCAGAGGAGACCTTGGGGTCAGCCAGGCAGCCCGGATGGCCTGGAGGAGACCTCAGGGTCAGCCATGCAGCCTGGATGGCCCAGAGGAGACTTAGCACATTGCTGCTCACACCCTGGGTCAGTTCTCTCCTAATGACCATTCCGGCGTGTTCGCCACAGCACGTGGCAATTGCCTTTTATCTGCCTGCAGGCTCAGATATTTTCTGAGAATGCAAATGGAATCCTCAGTGAATACTCACTGAATTAATTTTTTAAAATATTTTTCAAAATTTTCAAAACATGAAAACCTCTCACTGATGATTCTGAATCCACAGTTAGGTGGAAAACAGTGGCACTGATAAGCCCTGGTCCCTGTGTCTGAGAGCAGCCGAAGCACTGGGAGCTGGCATGCTCACTTTGTGGAGAACGCGTCAAGAGCAGACGGGCAGCACTGCCCAGCACGTGCCCTGCCTGGCGTGTGCCCTGCCCTGGTGAGTGCGTCGGCCATGCCTCCCCCACCACTCCCTTCCGGTCAGGACCACCTCCCGGGGCCTCTCCTTTTGCAAGGTCAAGGAGATCTCTGTGGTTCTTCACCCTGCAGCCTCCCAGCTCTGCTGCCCCGGGACCCTCCTCCCACAGCTGCACCCCGCGAGCCTGCTCTGCATCCCGAGCTCCTCATCCAAGCCCCCCCCCAGCAGGGGCGTCCTCGTTCCCGTCATTGGCTCTTCCTTCTCTCACTTCATTAAGCTCAACTTCAGTTACAGCCTTCATTGCACAAAATGAAAATATTTCTTTCTTATTAGTGTGTTCTAATTGTACGAAGTCATGGGGTTCAGCGTGACCATCCCATTCACGGCATGATCACGGCTCGCACTAAACAGACCCCGCCTCCCCTCCCCAGCCTCCCCTCCCCAGCCTCCCCTAACGATGACTCTACCTTCAGGCCGACTTTCTTCAGCTTCCACTGGTGGGAGGACACAGTCCAGGGCGGTCGCCTGAATGTGGGAAAGCGTCTGAGGAAGAGGGTGATTCTGGAGATGGGAACCGGGCAAAGGAGAACAAGGAGAGATTCACAGGAGCGACACCCTGGCACGGGGTCCAGCGCGACTGTGGAGCCTCCACAGAGCGTAGGGTGACGCTCAGGGCTGGTGGGCCTGGGGAAACGGTGGCCCCTTGATCACTGCTGTTCCTCTGCAAAACAGAAAAGCAGGCCTCCCGTGGGGGCGAGGGCAGCCAGCCACGGAGACGCCAGCAGGAGGAGGCTGCCAAGCTTCAGTCCTGGGACGGGAATGGGAGGGATTCCTGACCTCTCCCAGAACCTGGGGACTTCTGAGTGGAGACCATCAGCTGAGGTTGGCCACTATCACTCGGGGTCCTACACAACCTAAGAAACAGACCTGGTCTCCCCCACCCCTTTGTCCAACGTCCCCACCTGGTTGGTCGGCCTCTGGAGGTCTGCGCTCAGAGGTGACCAATGGCCCCAGTGCCCGCGCTCCCAGGGCAGAGGTCCTCTCGAGGGCCCCTCTGTTATCCCATTTAGTACCTGATAATGCAAGAGCTGGAGAGCATGACCCAGAAAAGTGAAGTTATGCAGATACACAGAAGAAGGCATGTTCCCTGGCCTGTGCCGGTTATTTAACATCAGACAAAACTGAACACGCATGTCGCTGGGGAACTCTCAAGCAAGCTGCCACACAAATCAACAGTAGTTTATTTGTTCCTCCATCTCTCCTCTGGGGCTTTCTGACTTCATTCTCCAGGCTGTGACTTCCTTATAGATTCGGCACTCACAGCGATTGAATAGAATGCGAGCAAGAGGCAAACGAAGCTCAACAATCAACTAGAACACTCAGAGGGGGGCTAATCCTGCGAGAGAACTCACAGCAGAGTCACCAAGCGGGCTTATCCGCCTGCTGTAGCAGCCACCACAGAAGACTTAAGAAGAGGAGTTGTCTGGTGTGTTAACAAAGAAGCTGTCCCCCATCTGTCTGGAAACAGGTGGTGTTTAAACAAAAGAATCGACATAAGAAGTTGGTAAATGACTCATCACTGAAACATGAAACCACTTTGTGAACTCCAGCCGTCATCTAATGTCAAACTTCTCCAGCAGCCCCAAACAAAGCTGAGGACAGGTGACCCTGCCACCCTCCCACATGCCAGCCCTCTGCCACCCGGAGCTTCCTGCACACACTGCCCGCTCTGACCGGCAGCCTCACCTCGTGCCTTTCGCCGGCTCCTGCAGGACTTCGGGCCTCGCCTGCGGGACTCAAAGGCTCCTGTCTTCAGCTCATTCCCTGTGCTTCCCCCAACCCCTGCTCTTCCCCACGAACACGACCCAATTTGCAATCACATCCTGTGTGACACCTGTGTCCCCACTGGTGCAGGCCATATCCGACAGGCTGTGGGACAGACAGCGGCCAGCTCAGCACCTGGAACCCACCAGTCAAGCATAGGACGGGTGTCCCACCCACAGATCAGTGTGGTCCCCTCCATGGAACACTGGGGGGACACGGGGGCCTCCACAGAACACTGGGGGGACATGGGGGCCTTCGTGGAACACTGGGGGGACATGGGTGCCGCAGTCCGGCTGGCTGCAGCAAAATAACCGGGGGGTGACGAACAACTTGCGTAGATTGATACAGCAGGAGTGGGAGCCGTTTATTGTAGGACAGGAGCGGTATTTATACATTCCACACAGCTTATCTAATTAGCATAAACTAGATACATCAGTCAACCAATAAGGAATCTCCACACTTAATGGCTCGCTTTTGTTACTTCTCAAACCACTCCCTCTGGCATTTTGCCAGGCACTATCCAGACTTGTTTATGAACTCTAACATTCCCCTGGCAAAATGCCAGGTGTTATTTTGACTTGTTTACAGACTCTAACACATGGGGGCCTTCGTGGAACACTGGGGGGACATGGGGGCCTTCGTGGAACACTGGGGGGACATGGGGGCCTTCACCTCAGGTACTTGAAGCCTTTGAAGAACAAAGTCCAGGGAGTAGAGCAAGTCACTCGACTGTGTCTGAGAACAGTCGGCCCAGGCTCCTGAGAAGTGGCCTCAAGTGTCTCTGGGAGTGGAAGACCCCAGACAGGAGGCCCTCAGCAACGTGAGCCAAGAGCCACTGAGCTCCGGGAAAGAGCACCCCTGGGTCTCTCACCTTCTCTGCACCAGGGAGGGGGGCACCAGAGGGCAGTGAACCTCCCTCCTGCTCCCAGGAAGAGCGAGGCTAAGAGAGCCACCAGGACAGCCCCGTCCCAGCCTGAGCTACACAAATACACACACAGCCGCAAGCACAGAAGACAGCCTGGGGTGCGGTGCAAAAGGAGCCCCCTTCTCCGCTCAGGGTGGGTGGCCTTGGTCCTATAGAAAAATAAAAAGCTGAATCTGCCCTGTCTCTGAGCAAACATAGTGGCCCAGCTGGACAGACTGCCTTGCTGTCCCGAGCGAGCTGTGTCACCAACAGAGACCACACACGCTCGCCTCTCCACAGGGTCAGGCGTTACTGAAGAGCAGGGGACCCACAGGTGACCCTCTTCCAGCAGTGGCAGCTCACTGATCACTTGCAGGTCACCTGGTGGGCAGCTGGGCACTCAGGTTCTGTTATTCCAGTCTTCGTGTGTAATGTCCAGACACTCCAGTCACACAGCACACTTTACACAGTCATATGCATAGGTTCCAGAAAGCTAGAGAAGGGTTAAGGCCACAGGGTCCCGAAGGCTGAACTGAGAGCAAAGGCAGAGAGCAGATATGGAGGCAGTCGCTGCAGGTGGTCAGATACGACTAGGAACCAGCCGAGAGCTTGTTCAGGGCACAGAGCTGTCAGAGCACAGGAGCCTATTCCAGGACATTGTGCAGATGGTGGCGGTTTCAATGTCAGATGGGAGCATCGTCCTGAGATGTCAGCTTGCAGTGGGACTTACGTGGTCCTCACAGGCAGGAGAGCCACACTCTGCTCAAGCCCAAGGACAGAAATGCAGAGGTTCATCACTGGGCGACGTTCCTGGGCAAGGCTCCTGATGAGTGACCCGGTGACAGGGTCAAGGTGCCACCGCAGCCAGCCTCAGGGTGCCCTCCTTTGTGGGTCTCGAGTGAAGGAACTGAATCATTTGGGGGCCTGCTGTGTTCAAAAGCTCATGGGCCAGGTTTTTCTTATATTTGATACATCATGCATCCACGTGCTTCTGGTTAATTTGATGGGTTCAGAGGTGGCCATCCTTATGAGCATGGTAAATTTACCGCTTCATACCATACGGTTGTGCCAGGCAGATGGTGGCTGTTCAGTGTACAAACAAGGTGTGGGGTCATCTAGCTCAGCACTTCAACGCAAGATGGATAAACTTATGGCAAAGTACTGCTTTTCCAAATAGAGCAACAAGGGTTTAAGTAAGACCTGAGGACTGCTGTCCTACACTCCATGGAGTCACTAGGGCAGGCGCAGCCTGAGGACTGCTGTTCTACACACCATGGAGTCACTCAGGGCAGGCGCGGCCTACTCTCCACACCCACCTTACCCTATCTCTTCCTAGACTCCTGTATTAGCCAATATTAATATGAAGCACGCTGCTTTCCAGCCACCATTTGGAATGTCCGTCATAATGAATGTCTGCAGAACTCCTAAAAGGCCTTTTGGTTGTTTCTGTTCCTCACTCTCAGACAGTCAGCCTGTCTCGTGTGTTGTGATGGAATGCAGCACACGACTTTGCTTCACAGCTAAGGAAGACCATCCAGGACCCTCCCTGCACCGCGGCCACCACCCCCTGCCTTCCTCAGTCCTGTCTTGGGCACCTCTGGGCTGGAATGCTGCTGTGTGCCCAGGCAGCCTGTGCCCCGCCCCCTGGTAAGCTCTGGAATCCTCTGCTAAGACCAGGTGCACTGTGCATCTGGGAGGGCGGTGTCACCAGCTGTCCCCTGGAACACTGTGGTTGCAAAGGGAAGCCAGGAGGAGAGAAGCTGCCCCCCACGGGGAGAAGTGACAAGCAAGCAAGTGTCAGCACTCCAGGGTTGTCAGCAACACCTGGTCTACTGCAGGGGCCGGAGCTATGAGCTACGTGATGTTGTTGGACATTTATACACAGGTAACCCTGAAAAATAGGGGGTGAGAAATCCCTGGATCTACCTCGTACCCCCATGTCTGGGCACGTGACGTCCGCTGCACGCACTGGAAGGCTGCCCAGCTGAGAACAGGGTGCAGGGGCAGTGAGGTGTGGAGCCCAGCTCTGCCAGGTGACCTTGAGATGTTCCTTAGCCTCTGGAAGCCCAGCTCTTCCTGTGGACATGGACAGCACAAGGCAGCGCGAGGGGAACGGTTCAGAGGTTCCTAAGTACTGGGGTTTGGGTTCTTATTGTCCCAGATCCTGAGTGAGAAGTGCCTCAGCCACTCCCTGGAGAGCCAGGCAGGGGGCCAGCCAGCTGCCTCCTTCCCTCCCCTTCCTCCTCAGGTGCAGTGTGACACAGCTGCCCCTGCTGAGTGGCACTGCCCCCCTCTCCCCATCCAGGCAGGGCAGTCTCAGCCACCCAGGGCACCTTCCAAGTGCGGAAGCCCTTCCAAGAACAGAGAGGCCACCAGCTGCTCTGGGGCCCATTCCCATGCCGTCTCCCTCCTTCCCAGAAGTGCTTTTTACGTCAATATCCTATTTAGGTAAAAGAACAGGGTGTCCCCAGGAGGAGGCTCTGAGGCTTCCAAGGTGCCCCGCAGGAGGCCTGCCTGCCCATTCAGTCTTCTCCATGCTTCTCCTCTTATTCAGGGTGTCTTCAATGCAGGTGACGGAAAGCCGCCTCAGATTACTGGGAGAAGACGGGAAAGATGGAATGAAGAGTCTGGAGACAGCCCGCATCCCGCAGGACACGACGGGAGCCCATGCCCAGAACTAAGGCCCAAAGACCTCTCTCTCTAGGCCTCGTTCCGCTTCCTGGGTGCTCACGACAGGCTCCGCTTCCAGCTCCGGCCCTCAGAAGAGCAGGGAGCAGACCCAGGAACAGATGCCCTCCCCCTCTCCACAGCTCCCACTAAAGGAGGACATGCGAGAACCTATAGCCAAGAGGGAACGAAATGCCAGGGTCCTCTCTTCTCCCCAAAAGAGGAGCTAAAGCCGGGCTGGGTGCAGCTCAGCAGGTTCCAGCCGGGCATCGAAGAACCCAGCACGTGGGCGGAAGCCCTACCAAGGTGAGCTCTCTGGGGAAGCCTGCATGACAGGCCACTGCTTGACCCAGAGGTCTTGGTGAGGTTTTCTGCTCTCTCCCTTCCGATGGCACATGGCAGGTCCCCAAGAACTAACTCCGACTTATGGACCCCATCACTTCCAGGGGCCAAAGAGGGAGGACAGAAGACAGGGGCAGACTTTGAACAGGATGCACTGTAGACATTGAAACTGCCAGTCACCAACTACAGGCCAGGCGCCCTGGGCTGGGCGTGAGCAGAGCTGAGCAGGCCTGAGGGAAGGACGTGGCAGGGGCCCACAGGGACAGCCATGCACTCTCACACAGGGACGGCACAGGGACAGCCTTGCGCTCTCCACAGGGACAGCCTTGCGCTCTCCCACAGGGACAGCCATGCGCTCTCTGGGCTCAGCATTTTTTGACACAAAAATTAAATAGCCGAGATTTAATGGCGGGTACCCAGAAAGAAAAGCATCAGAGGGAGTTCCCTTCCTGCAGACTGGAATTGTGAACTTCCCGTGCTAGAAGGGGACCCCTCTCCGCCCAGTGGTCACCTGTCCTGTCTGGGCCAGATCTTGTCTGTTTCCCACCTCATTCGATGCAGCCTGCGACAGGAGCGACTTGCCCTTTGGGGCCAGCACGGCCTGCAGCCCCCTCCCAGCCCCTGGTCCCCTTAGACCTGATCTTTAGCTGCAGGATGGCACTTCTGTTTTGGTCAGCCTGCCCTCTGCACCGACTCCAGAAGAGAGCCGTTTTGAGTGTGTCTGTGAGGTGCACACTTCTGTATACTTTGGGCTTATTGTTAACCCCTCTTAAAAAAATAACCTCTGAACTCTCATTTTCGAGTCTGTTGGTACCTCCCTGAGCCTCTTCACACAGCCTCCCCCAGTGCTGAGTGACACAGGGGAGGTGCCCGGGAACCCTGCCCAGGAGGCCAGAACTCAGGGCCCAACCTGCCAATCTAACGTGCCTTTCCAGTTGTGTTCTGATGAGAATCGGCTTGTGTGATTCTCGGGACAGCAAGTGAGGGGGGATTACTGTTACCCTCACCAGGAGACTGACCCCCAGAGCCTTAGTGACGTGCCTGCTACTTGGCAGAGCTGAGCACAAGTCTGCGCTCCCCAGTCCAGAGGCCACGCTCGGATCACCATGCTGATGGCCCCCTTACAGCTTAGGATTTGTACTCTGTCTCCACCGTAACTCCTGCAGGCTCCGTGAGCTCTGGCCCCGCTCCTCAGGTGGCATCAGCACATAAAGAGCTCAAAGACACAAAACTCCGGGGCCCAGGATGGAAGCCTTAGGTTCATGGGAAAGTCCCACTGAAACAGGAGACTCAGGGAAGAGCAGCAGGCTTGCTCCTCCTGTCTTCCTGGTAACAGCTGGTGTTTGTCCTGGACAGCGGGTGGCTACCTGGAGGAGAGGAGGCTGAGTCTTGATGGAAAAGCGGGTGATAGAATGCAGAAAGGCCAGTTCCAAAGGCTATTAAGCACGCACCCCACTGAGCCTCTCCAGTGGTGTCACCAGGGGTTTTTACATTTTAAAAAGCTCTAAAGTCCTCTGCACAGAAACAATTGATTCTCTCTGAATATCCAAAAGTAACAGAGCTGATCCTGTGAGAGAACAGAGTTACAGGAGCCATTTTAAAATCAGATGCACTGCCAGGTCTCACAGAATCTGTGTCCTGAGAGATGAAGGAGAAGTGAATCTTGGAAGGGACCCAAGGCAGCTTGCATTCAGCTCTCAAAGCCCAGGCCAGGTGCTCGCTGCTCTGCACCACACCAGGGAGGCACAGGGCAGGACACACCCTAGGTCTTCTTGCTCTAAATGTAGCCTCCCCTCCCACCAACCCTCTCTCAGAGTCCAGCATCCAGGAACAAGAAGGGATCCCAGAAAGAGTGAGCACAGCCCTTTGTATCCCCCCTTAAAAAAACAACCAAACAAAACAGAAATCAGGAGGGTGCAGACAGGTGAAAGGGTGGCGCAGGGCCACCTTGCTAGTAGAGACAGAGCAGATTTCTCCATCCCCGATTCCAACCGGTGCCCCTTGTCGCAGACTATGGTGCAGGCCCAGCAGAACTTGGTGTATGAAAAGCTATGAATATGGTCTTCCTCCTTTTTTTCTCAGAACTTCTGAGGCTGTTCCTTCAGAAACTAAAAAGGGACCAGTGACATTAGGTAGAAGGGAGCAGGGTGCACTGGCCACAGAGCTGGCCCCTGCATGGGCCACTGAGACCCCTGGGGACCCTCTGCAGATGGTGGGAGGGGAAGCAGGACATACCATGGTGGGGCTTGGTGCCTTCAATACAAAGTCAAGGCGCTGCCGTCTCTGCTGGAGCAGGAGGCCACCCCCAAGGCCGTCCCTGGAGACTCGGCCCTGCCTGGGCTCTGGAAGGCGCCAGAGGAGGAAAGCAGCATTCCAGGTGGAGATGCCCGCGAGGGCAGCCTATGTCCCCCAGGAGCTGGTCCTTCCAGGGACACAGCTGAGGCCAGGGAGCAGGTCCTTCCAGGGACACAGCTGCAGCCACTTGGGTGACATTGTTGCAGGGGACAGACAAGGCAAGACACAAATAGGCACAGGAAGCAGGTTTATGTTGCCATAGCCAGGTTCAGAGGGCAAAGCTTTCTCTGTAATCAATCAGTCCCCCTGAACCCCAAGTTCAGGCAGTTTCAGAATTTTAGACCCAGCGGGTAAGGGGAGGGCTCAGAAGGTCACAGCCTGCAGAAATTCACACAAAAACAGCTTTTTCTTTCAGTGTTCAAACACCTCTGTGAGGCTCCAGCCAAGGCCAAAGGCCGAGTTAAAAGAATCTGTATTTCCTTCTTTATCACACTTTACATTTGCAAACAACTTCTACAAACTACTACACTGGATAAATGTTTGTGAAACTAGTAAAGGGGTGTCCAGCACCCGGAGTGCCGGTCTCTTCCAGGCCGGGGGCCAAGTACGATACAACAACAGGAAGTTGGAAGTTTAACTACATTGAACTCATTTGCAGAGACTCTTTTGCTGAAAGTCCCAAAATCAATCATGGTGAGGATTTCTGGAGAAGCTTAGTTAAGATTTTCTGTGGAGGAGGCGGTGCCACTACAATGTCACCTTTCAGGGACGTAGAAGAAATAGCTCAACAACTCCATAACCTGGAGCTTGTTCATCTGGTGTATAGACCACACATTACACAAATGTCACAGAGAGGAGAGCCAGCGTGGCGATCTTCCAGCACAGCCTTGCCCCCGTCTCCCCTGCGTGAAGCCCCTGACTCACACTCCTCACTGTGGTCTCCGTGTGGTCATCTCCAACATCACCAAGGCCACTCGGCCTCCTACGGTTTGCAGAGCTGATCATCTTTATTTCTTTAGATTCCCTGTCATAGCACATTTTCTTTGAATCTCTGCAGGATGCTATCTCTGGAGATTTTGCACAGAACAGAATCATTCACCCCCTTAAACTCCTGCTGAGGTAAGTGGATCGCAAGTTGGAGGCCAGACTGAACAATTTAGCAAGGTCCTAAGCGATTTAATAAGAGCTGTCTCAAAATAAAAAATAAAAAGACCTGGGGATGTAACTCAGGAGTTAAGCCCCCTTGAATTTAACCCCCAATACCAGAAAATAAGTGATAAATAATGGATAAATATATAACAGGGGACTTATAGATGAGAAGGCCGAATGAAACAGACTGGGAATTCCGAGGGAAGTTCACTCCCTGGTCTATGCTTAGGCGTCGGGAGGCTGCGCCTGCACGTGTGGCACTTCCCATCATAGAAGCCCACCTCCAGGGTGGATATAGCAGGTCCCTTGTGGCCAGGCCTGAGGAAGTGACCTCGGGTCCTGCCCATCACGGGTCAGAGTGGGGACCCTCCACTCCTCCAGGGGAGATGGCGAGGCAGGCATGACCTTCATCCTTTCTGGGGGTCCGTGGGAGTGTGGGGCCAGGCCTGGGGTGCTGAGCTGCCACACCCAAGGCCACTGGCCACAGAGCGGGTGGTGCCCCTGGGAGCCCAGTGGAGCCTGCCTGAGTTCTGTGCGCGTGTTCTCAAGCTGATCAGTGTGCCCCTGCTCAACCTAGCTGAAGCAGCTCTTCTCTCACCATGGAGAGCACGAGCAAGAGATGGTAGGGAACCGGCCTCGACAATGCATTGCGTTTATTTCCTTCCTGGAAAACAAAGAAATCTACCATAATGTGAAATGAATTCCATCTCAAATCCTAATGTAGGAAGTGCACCAATTGTAAATAGTTCTTCCTAGATATCTCCCCCCAAAACAACAACAAACAAGTATCATTAACTCACAATAAGTAACCGACTCTTGGGGCTGGGTTGTGGCACAGGTGGTAGCGCGCTAGCCTGGCATGCATGAGGCACTGGGATCAATCCTCAGCACCACATAAAAATAGAATAAAGATATTGTATCCACCTAAAACTAAAAAATGATTATTAAAAAAAATAACAGTCTCTCAGACGGCAAGGAGTTTAAACAGAGCTGAATCTTCTTGAGTGCTTCCCACCTTCGCCTTCAAGAGAGGAGGGAGCTGTGCCATCGTTCAGTCGGAATTGAGTCGCACAAACAGTGTCACACTTCTGTTGACGTCAGGTGTCAGCAATCACAGTTGGACAAATCTTATCCAGTAACTCTGGGCCTGCTGCTGTCTTGCAGGGAGTGGTGTTTTACAAGACTGAACTTCATATTTTCATTTTTATTTGTGTAAATTCCTTAGCACTGAAGCTTATGAAATGTCAACCGTCTTTGTGAGTCTATTTGCTACCAAAGGATAATAGATATTTTATTATTTTATTCAGGGTTTGTTGGCATCTCTGACCTACATGATGTTTAGAAGAGTCAAGTGGTATCTGGAACTCATGGTTCTGTGTAGAAGGAGTGGAATCTGTATTTCTAAGCCAAGACAAGGAGACCCTGAGGATCTATTGTTATTGTTGTTGTCGTTGTTTGGGGGGTTATGAATTTTTGGACAATTTTATTTAGCAGAAAATGTACTTATACCAGCACTGTACCTATAAAAAATATCTCCACATAAATGATAAGCTCATAATACGGTTTGTCCCTTTGTCCGCCTTTCACATTTCACCTCCATCCCTGATCTTACACGCTCACCAGGTTGGTCAAGGGACGAGCTGCCGAAGCTGACCCGCTTCCCTGGGTGGAGACACAAAGGCCCCCCCATGGGAGCTGAGGCTGCGCAGGACCTCACTAGCCGCAGGACCACTGGGCACCTCCAGGAACTTCTGTCTCCACCCTCTCCACCCCAGGACTTGGGACTGAGCCAGCAGGCAGGACACATGGCCCCGCTCCAGAATTGCCCACCTCTCTGCCGGCTCCCCGCGGGACGCAGCCGTGCTCTGCTCCTACCTGGGAACTGTGCTTCTGCTCCACTCACTGTGACTGCAAAGCTCCCCTAAAAAGCAAAGCCTATTGAAGAAAAATAAGCAGAAGTGAATAAGCCGAGTGTGGTTGAGTGACGTCATCGTGGGTACAGGCTGAGGCAGGCCTTCCAGGACACTCCAGGAACACAGTTGGACACCACAGGACTCACAGGAGGACCGGAAGAGCCTGGGACACCAGGAATGCTGCGGAGCCTCCGCTGTCTCAGCAGCACTCAGGGTGGCGTCCCCGCTCCTCCTGACGTGTCCTCGGGCATCACCAACCAGGCACGGTCACTCCCGTGAAGGGCAGACGTGGAAGGCAGCAGGGACTTGGGAGCTGGACTCCGCGAGGGAACCCAATGAGCCTCTGTTCTCAGGCGCTGTCCAGAGGCCGTCTCAGAATTACCTCAGCCCTCACAGTCTTTGTGGAGTTCAAGAGAACAAAAGAAAGCTGGCGGAGGACAAAGGAGGTGACACGAGATGGGGAGATAGAGGCACCCTCCGGACCCAGTAGCTCCCTGTTCAGGGTCACAGAGGCACCCTCCGGACCCAGTAGCTCCTGGCGTGGCACAGTATCAGCCCTAGGCCAGAAAGTGAATGAGCGATTTTTCAAAAAGCACTGATCATAGTTCAGTAACATATCGTTTCATGAGCCTCCATATGTTTTGGCTTAAGAGAAAAGAAAAGAGAAAAAGCTCTGCATCCTGCAAAGCCAGAGACTCCATAGTCCTTTTCTTAAGAAATGATTTTACAGGCCTCCAAACGGACAAAGAGAGAACTTCAGACATCACACACACACACACACACACACACACAGAGCTTCATTTCAGTTCAGCAACACTCGCACTTGAAACTGTGATCTTGGAGAAATTTAAAGTCTATTTAGTATAAACAACACATGCCCATGTCAACATTTTCTTCTTAATAAAAATCACTGTGAAATGTTGTTAATAAATCTGAAAACTTATGATGAAACTTAGAATTCTTAGAAAAATATGATTTACCAAAGAATGGCCCCAAAATTAGATCACATGACTCCATATGGAGCCATTTAAGAAATCAAATTGGTGGACTCTCCCCACAAGGAGAAAACAGGCGCCGAGGATTTTACAATCAATGAACAGAGCATTCTATTCCGAAGCAACCTTTTGATTCCCATCAGGCTCACACAAACCTCACGCAGAAACACGGTGGGGACAACGGTGGAAAGGACCTGGGCACCAAACCCTAAACAGAAACATCAGAGCACCAATCCAGCAGCAGCCTCTAGAGTGGGTTCAGTCAGGACCACCCTGATGGCAAAGGGACGGTACCCACTGCCTGCAAGACTGTGCCTTCACCTGCCCATCACAAAGTTAAGGGGAGGAGTCATGGGATCAAAACATTCCCGACCTGGCGTCCCATTCCTGATGAGACTCTTAGCACCTGGGAAGGGAGAATTTCCCGAATGAGATCCTGGAACACAGACCCATAGCTCACCGTGGATCGGCACCGGATCGGCACCGTGCTGCCTGAACCTGAGGCCGTGCCGTCTCCTCGCCGCCTGCTGCTGCAGGGAGGGTCCAGCCGCAGCACGTGGCCTCAGGAGAGGGGAAGGTGTCGTGACCACCGACACCAGGCTGCCTGCGTGGAAGTTTACCCAGACACTACGTGCGGAAGTGAAGAATCGGAAAGAATAGGAAATGGATGATAAAACAAGAGAGGCCGGGCCGGGTCGAGAGACCTAGAGATAACGGATGGAGGGACCAAGAAGCCCTGCTCAAAGGAAGCACACCAAGGCCCTGGTGGGGAAGTGCCCGCCCCTCGCCAGACCAGCAGGAGCCCAGGGCGGGGCTCCCCGGCAGCAGTGACTCTCATGCCTCCTTCTGGATTGCTGCCTTTTCTAGTGGCCAGCTTTCCTCGCGGTGACCAAAAGACCTGACAAGAGGATTTCGGAGGAGGGAAAGTCCCTCTGGCTCAGGGCTTCAGAGTTCAGTCGTGGCGGGCTCACTCCACTCTGGACCCCGGGTGAGGCAGAGCATCATGGTGGACGGGCGGGCAGAGGAAAGCAGCTCACGACCCGGTGGCCAGGAAGCAAAGGGAGAGCCCACTCACCAGGGACAGATATCCTCCCAGAGGCACACCCCAGTGACCCCTCCTCCAGCCACACCCTGTCCGTCTCAGTACCTCCTTGTTGACCCACATGGGTGGACTGATCCACTGATCAGGGACAACTGTCGTGATGAACCCTGTCACCCCCGAACACTCTTGCGCAGTCTCACACATGAGCTTCTGGGTTGGACCTCACGTCTGAGCCATGACACCTTTTTTTGTTTTGTTTTGGTTTTCTGGCCTAATTCCTCTGGCTAGGGCACAGAAGTGGCGAGGCTGGGGACCTTGTCTTGTTCCTGAACATTTATAGGAGAGGCTCTCAGCTTGTCACCACTTCATACCATCACAGCTGGGGGCCCGTCACACATGACTGTGCTGAGGTACTTCTTTCTACACCTAATTTGCTGAGAAGTCTTGGTTTTGGTTATTTATCATGGAAAGGATGTTGGATTTTGTCAGATGATTTTCTGCCTCTATTGAAAGGATTTGTGTGGTTTTTACCTCTCGTTCCGTTGGTGGGTGCACCCTGTGAGCCACTTGGCTGATGTGGAGACATCCTTGCATCCAGGAGATAAATCCCGGCTGTATGATCTTTTTCTAATTTTTTGTTTGTTTTAATTAGTTACACATGACAGTAGAATGCACTTTGATACATCAGAGATGATGGAGTATAATTTCCCATTCTTCCAGTTGCACATGGTCTTTTGAATATGTGAAGGGAATATTTTTTCTCATTCTATACTTTAGGAAACTGAGGCTCAATGGCTAAGTAAACGTCAAGAGGGATCTGAAAACAGGAGGAAGCACAGGAAAAGAATCGTAAGGGAAGGTGGGAGAGGAGGGGAGATGAGCCGCGTGGAAGAGGGAAGAGGGGAGGGTCAGAGGAGGCCACGGCAGCCCAGGGAGGCGCGTGAGGAGGCAGGTCTTCACAGTCCCGGGGCTCGATCCCGCCCGAGAGGCACTGGAACCACCCACACGCCACCTAGGACAGGGACGCTCAGCCTCCACAGCCTCCCACTCCCTGAGACTCTCACTTGTTTTATCAAGTTCTTTCTTAATATACCACCAATTTTTAAGTTTGAAATTATCTCCAAGATAATAGTAAAGAAGACCTTTATTTGAAGGAATCGTCAGCCCCTGGACTTGTCAACCTCTGCAGATTTTAGCAGAACTGGCCCTCCAACTTCAGCAGAGCCCTGGTCCACACTGTGACCTCTCACCTGCGTGTGGCTCTCCCTGGCCCTGTCCTGGGCGGGTGGACCCTCCTCCTGTTCTCAGTCTCCTCTGTGAAAGCAGGCCCTTCCGTCTGTCTCTGACGGTGGAGTAGAATGTGCCTAGATGCCCATCT
Organism: Marmota flaviventris; assembly: GCF_047511675.1. NCBI lineage: Eukaryota > Metazoa > Chordata > Mammalia > Rodentia > Sciuridae > Marmota > Marmota flaviventris. The sequence continues at coordinate 143,392,471 of NC_092504.1, read as the reverse complement.
CCTTTAGAACAGCATCCAGGGGAGACTCCTAGGAAAGTCATGGGCGGAGAGGAAGTGCTGCCCTGAACAGTCCTCCCACCACATTCACGCCCATCTACTCTCCTCCACAGTCCGTCCTGCTAGAACAAGCAGGTGCAAGGCAGGAAAGCTACACAATATCTTCAGCACAACATCTCAGGGTGTAACATTGACAATGTTTTAATATAATAAGCATCATGCAAAAATTCGAGCAATTCTAAGACTTGGTACATCAAAGAAAGTCAAAGGCTCTGTCAGCACAGTGAGACACGCGTTGTTCTGGGAGGTGCCCGGTCTTGGCCAAAGCTTGCTTCCCCTGGGCTGCGATCCTGCTGCCTATTCTCTCCTCCCACCTGTCACCTGTGACGTGCCCTCAGCCCAGCTGCTTCCAGGGAAAAACAAATGAGCCCCACAACAGAGGTCTCAAACCAAAGCCCGAGAGGAAACGGAGCAGAATCCTATGAGCGTGCAGGGCCGGCGGGTGGACAGAGCACTGGGCTGCGGTGGCGGTGGCAGAGGTGGCGGTGGTCCTCTGCAGCTGGTGTTACAGATGGCTTCGTCTTGCCCCAGACCCACCGCCCTGGGGTGTGCCCAGGTGAGCTTGCTCGGCGAGGGCCTGGGTGGTGGCCCCTGAGCACTGGAGTGTGGCTAAGGGGTTACCTGAGCAGGCGCTTCCCTTGTGGATCAGGTAAGCGGGTTGTCAGGAGCTACCCAGGGGAGAGGAGTTTTCTCCCTGCACTGCTCTTATGAGATAAGGCTCTAAATAATCTTCCACTTACTCTCTCTCCTTGACCTCCCCACCACTTTCAGGTTGGCGATGAGTCACGATTTCCTTATGGGACTCTGTACGCGGGGGGTGTCTTGGGAATAGCTCCACTCTAAACAAGCAGACGTCACCTCTGCGCCTGCTCCTGAGTGTGTGCTTGTCATTCCATCGTCCACTCGGCGGGTGGGAGCAGCACCTGCCATCTGCCATGCATGTAACTAGGGGTACGTCCCAGGTCCCCGGTCCCCAGTGCACAGGAAGCTGGGTGACAAACCTGACAGAAAGAACGTGAGCTTTGTTCCCACGCTGTTAGTCTCAGGGCCTGAAGTAAAACTGGTAACAGGAAGGATTCCATTCTGCAATGTGTTCCACCTTCCATTCTCCCTCTGCCCCAGCCCCCTGTTTTTTAATAAAATCCCTATTATTTTTAAAGACAACATTCTGCTGGCATTTCTGATATCTCAAAGGAAAGGCTCTTGCATTGTGGAAGCCCTCACGTGTTCACACGTGCGCAGCTGCTCCCCGGCTTCTTGCTGCCTCGCTAACAATGGATTCTCATTTTGAATTTTAAAACTCAAACAAGAGCAATATTAGATGATAACTTGTCCAAAGAACTAAGGCAGACTATTGCTACGAAACCATGCAGAACTCCGTGGGTACAAACAACAGAGAGCCGCTGACTGCATTGTTTCCTGAGCTGTCACCAGGATGCGCAGGTCAGTCACCACAGCAGGAAGGAGGGCTCTCCTTCTAGGAGTAGTAAACTCCAGCTGTCCTGAGGCTTCAATCCGTGGCCCTCGGCAGGCTGAGAAGAGGCTTGCAGCCACTCCAGCTGAGCCTCCCAGGCAGCATTCACCAAAAGGAGTCCCCTGGGCAGATACAGTGGATCAGCTCCCTGTGGCTGCTCTGACCCATGGCCACAAGTTACCAAAGTGGTGCTGGGAGCCACAGGGGCCTTCTCTCACAGTGCTAGAGGCTCATTGGGCATTAGTGGGAAATCAAGGTCCAGGGGCCCATGCTCCCTGGCCAGGCAGCAAGGAGCAGCGACCTCCGTCCCTGGTCAGGACAGTTCCACCTCCTCTCTGTGCTCATCTTCCACCTCCTTCTGATAAGGACACCAGGGTTGCCCTCCTGGTATCCTCAATGGATGCCCCTGGGCACAGTTCTTTCTGCCACATGAGGTAACACGCACATGTCCCAGGGATGAGGACCTGGACACCCAGAGGATATCCAAGATGTTGAGCCAACGGCTGAAGGCAGAGCATCCAGTATTGGCATCAAAGCACAGAAGAGCCAAACCCAGAGGCAGCAGGGCATCAGCAGCGCAATGGAAACAGAGAGCAGTGTGTTGGCCACGTGGAATACTATTCAGCAGTGAAAATAAATGAATTACCAAGTCACAAAAGACACAGGGAGCCTTAAGGGCACGCTGCTGAGTGGGAGAGGCCAGTCTGGGAGGATTCCAGTCACATGACATTCTAGGAAGGGCGAACAAGGGTCTGCGACAAGGCCCATGGTCACCAAGCATGTGGGAGGAGGGCGAGGGGGAAGCTCAGGGATGCTTGGGTGGCCGCTCCACCTGTATGACACTGTGACAGTGGATACGTGGCATCTACAGAAGCCAAAGCTCTACAACCCAAAGGGGGACCCTGACGGGGACTCTGGACTTCAACTGTTCCACTGTCTCCACTCCCTCCGCAGCTGTGACACTCACTACACAAATGCAAAGTGTTGATAACGGGGGACTGGAAGGAAGGGGGAGAATACAAAGAAAAGCTCTTTGTTTTCCGCTCAGATTTCCTATAAAACTCAAAGTTCTCTAAGGTTATTTCTTAGGCCATTAATTCTTTAAAAGAACAGTACATATGGCAGCAGTCGTGATGATAACAGCAATAAACTATCAAAGTCAGCTCCCAACCTGGTCCCTCACTAATTCTTATGGGACACTGGGGACAATATCAGTGAATTAGTCATCGCACAGTGCCATGAGATCAGAACTGTAAATGTCCACAGCCATAAATAGCCAACATGCACTATCATTCACAAGGCGGAGAGTCACGCAGGAGCAGACAAGCTGCGGCCCTGCCCTGTCCCCCAACGCTCAGCCAGCCCTGGAATCAATAATCACCTCTTTTCCTTCACCAGCCTGACTCTGGGAGAAGCATGGCACAAGAGCAGGGGAAAGGCCAGGAAGGAGACCACAAGAACAGATGAAATCATCGACAAAACATGGCCCTGAGAAAACTACAACTCAGCCTTCATCCTGACATGACTGCTCTCTAAACCACCCCACCCCAACTCAATGTCAGAGGGCTGAAGAAAATCAAGTAGCTGACCTCCAACCCAAAAGTGCACAAATCCGAGCACAGCATAAATCCACGAGGCCATGCGGACAGCGCCTCACCAGAGACAGGGAGAAGGGCTTCTTCCACAGCACCAGAAGCAGATTCTTGGGATTGGGATAATTCTGTTCAGTGAAGCTTGAACAGTAAGTGATTTTAACAGTCCATTTGTCTGGGTACTTCTGGGCCATTGGAGCTTCCACTGAGATTGATTACAAGCCTCCAGCTGCTTGCTCCCCTAAAATGAAGTCACGAGGCTGGGGATGTGGCTTGAGGGGGAGAGTACTTGCCTGGCATGAGCCCCAGCACCAGAGGAAAAGGAAACTCAGAGTTCCCTACCCAGGGAGGGCTATTGCAGGAACCACCTCCTGTCTCCTGAATGACATCTCACCAATCAGAAAACGTGAATCGTTATGGAGCATTTTCAAAGGGAAAATAGTCCCCAAAACGGAACCTACTGAACACGTGCATTCTCAGCAGCCTCTACACAAAGTTTCCTAGGAACAAAGAGTGATTTCAGGCCAGATGTGCGTCTGAGTGGCCAACCTCTGCTCCTGCCTCCAAATCCTGCCCATCCCCAGGGAGCAGCCCCCTCAGGGAAGAAGAGTCTGTCTGTGCAGGATTGTCACAGCAGGGATTCTGCCTGTGGTCTCTTTGCAGAATCACATCCTGTGAAATGCTGTTTTCAGCTCTGTCCCTTAATTCTCTGGAGTTGCTGTGCGCATCTCTTGAGGCCTGGCTCCCAGGAGGCACCTCACTCTTGGACAGGTGCAAGAGCCACTGGCTCCAATCCCCTCGTCTGCCCCCTGTGCACAAAACCAAGCCTCCCCACAGTCCTCATGCCAGTTACTGTACCCTTCCTGCTGTGCCAGGGTACAGATGCTGTCTGTAGAAACACTCCTTGTCTCCTTCCAAGTCATCTCAGCCCTCCTGAGAACACCTGAAACACTAGCACGGCTTTCCTCCTCCGAAGGACGCTGCTTTAATTATCACAAAATACCAAATTACTTGTTTGGAGGGCTGAGTGGCACTCCCTGCTGAGCCAGGGCTCCCAGGCTGCCACAGAGATTTGAAAGCCCAGCACCACAGACACAAGGCACAACAGGCAGGCCGAGCCACTCCGAGGTCCAGGCTGGCCAGTGCTGTCTGTCCACCCTGCTTCTCCCATGGATGAGCACAGGTGAACCAGGAGAGAGGGACAGCCTGAATCCGCGTGGTGAGGGTGGACAGAGTGATCACTTCTGTCCCAGGGCGCCTGCTACTCCAATCTCAGCCTTTGCCTGTGTCCACGAGCAACGTCTTCAGATTGCCAACTCTATCCATCAGTTTCCGCAGCTGGCCTGGCCTCCTCCTGCACGAGTGCTTACTGCCCACTGCCAAGCAGCCCGCTCCAGGCAGACGGGGGTCGGGGGGTGGGCAGAAAAACAGGCAGAGCCGCCTTTCCCAGGGCTCTGAGACAGGCGCACTTCCTGCTCCCCCTCACAGCTGCTTCTGGAACTTTCTCTGAACCCTTCCTGCCTCTAAACTCTCACCCAGCTGAGCTCTCTCCCTGTCACATGGAAAGGAGATACCAGTTTCAAATTCTTTTGTTTTAATATATCTATTGTTAGTTGGGGATGGACACAGTACCTTTATTCTGTTTATTTGTTTTTATGTGGTGCTGAGGGTCGAACCCAGAGCCTCACTCCTGCAAGGCAAGCGCTCTGAGCCCCAGCCCCAGCCCTCGAGTTCTTTTTAGCAGGGGCTTAGAGGTTTGTGATCTATGCTGATAACAGACCCCCAGTAGGTAAAATCCTGTGTGCCCCAACACTTTGTATCCCCAGACCCAAGTCGCCCACCCAGCTCAGGAGGGGCTTCTGATTAACCACTGTGAGTGGCCATCCAGGTGCCCTGTCTGCACTCAGTGGCTTTCAGAGGGTCCAGACGGGAACCTTCATGCACATGATCAAATCTCACTACAGGAGAGGGCGGTCTCCTCGCCCTCCCTCACCAAGCAGAAGTGACTCCCGGGCTTGGTCACGTCTGTCTCCAAGCACAGTGAGGGCTGAAGTGCTTGCCTTAGACATAGGCTAGAGTGGAGGGAGGAGACCCTGGCCAGGGACATGGCCACGCTGGACATCCAGAGATCTATTACAATGACCGGGACGTCTCAAGGTGCTCCTTCACACCACGGAGAGCTTGTTCTTGAAGCTGGGCTGCTCTTAGGATCAAACATCAAAGCTTGGGACCATCTTTAATTGACAACAAATGGAAAGAGCCCTGCGTCCATCTGCAGTAGCGTGTGTGACTAGATTGTGGGTCTGTACACTGCAAACTGCACCCAGCAATGGAGACAAACCACAGCCACGGGCTACGGGTGAACCTCACCAACTAAGGCTGAGCAAACAACTCAGCGTGACGGTCCCATGGGTGAGACTGGCTGCCCACTCGGGCAGTCACAGAAGGCTTGCCAGGGGATCACAGGGCACCTGCTATTTTTGGACCCGAGGGCTAGTTTTGCAGGTGTGCCCTGTTTCTCAAAATTCCGTGGTTTGGAAACTTGAATTGGGGGTATTTTTCTGTATGTATTTTATACTTTAATAAGATTTACCAAAAAGAAGTTAAAATAAAGCTATCATTAAAGGGGCTACATAAATTTTAAAACCTAAGGTTACAGAATAATAATGCCTAGATGAGAAACAATAGAAGCCATTTTAGGAGCCTTCTCCTGAGGCTGCCCAGATAAACTGGGACATCTGCAGAGTGAATTTAAAACCTAGCAACGTCTAAAAATCAGCGCTCATGAAATACTTCATCTGCCAAAAGAAAAATTGGATGATAAGAAAATTAATGTGAAAGGAGGGCTATTTTCACTGTCAGCTCTGCTTGACAACAGATTGTAACATCTGTGGATTGGCTTTAAGTTATAATGATGTTGATTGGCGTGTGTTATAATGACGTTGACAATCTGAGGCTCGCGCTACCTGTGGTACATTATGCATTAACTCTAACACTAAAAGGAGTTTGAAGACGGACACCTTTGGTATGCAATCAAGTTAGAACATCTTTGGAGTGTGTGCAATATCACAGAAGAGCTTAATAAACTTCCACAGCTAAAATAAAAAAGGCTTTTGGGATATTGTCAGGAACCAGGAGAAGTGGCTGAAAGGACAGAAGCCATCACAGCGTCTGGAGAGCCCCACGTACGACCATCCCCGACAACACTTGGCGGCACCAGCTTGACTTCCACCGCTGTGTTGAGGTAAAGTGGAAATTCAATAAGCTGTGTATATGTGAGGTGTGAAAGTTAGTGAGTCTTAAGTATACGGCCAGTGGGGACAAGGAGTGATCAGGTAGCCCTCACTGTCCAGATCCGTCTAGGACGTTTCTGTTCTGTCTCACTGATCACTGCTCTGACGCGGCCACTTCTCGTGATCACTCTGGATGCCACTCATTCTCTAGTAGTCGTTAGACGGAAGCTGAGGTTCTGGCTCTGAGATGCTTTCCTCTCAAACAGGCATTTGTGGGACTAATTCCTGCCAAGTGCTGCATTTGATGCACCTACAACTTTAGACACGGTGCTTTCACTGTTAAATCCCGTAGTTCCCAGTGCCGACGGCTCTGCCAGATCTCTTTCTGTAATCAGGGTCCTAACTTTGTTCCGTTGTGGTTGGAGAAAATACTTTGCGGATCGGAATCTTTTTAAGTTCATTGCACATAGCCCAAGGAAGCTCTGTCTGGATAAATGTTTCATGTTCACAAAAAAAAAAAAAAAAAAAAGGCCTGTGTTTCCAGCTCGAATGCCCTGTGACTGTCCCTGGATAGTGCAGGGCGGCCTTCTCGCTGTGCCACCGTCTACGCGGTCATGGGGAGCTGCCTCAGAAAACACTGGGTCCCAACTCAGACCAATGAGAGCGTCATTTACCTGGCCAGGGACTGTCGCCCACCGGTAGAGACGGAAGCTCTGGGGGACAACAGCAATTCCCTGGCCTGTATCCTGGGAACTTGGAGATGAAAACCAGCTCAGGGGCTTGGTTTGTATTATAGTAAAGAACAATTATAAGTGAATTTGAGTGCATGGAACCTTGCCAGATTGCAGGTGGACTCCCAGCACATGGTGAAATTCTGACTACCATCAAAGCCTTGGATTTTTCATAAAATAGAGAAATATCAAAGAAGAGTTGGGTGTGGTAGTTCCTCTGTAATCCCAGCTACTTGGGAGGCTGAGGCAGGAGGACTACAAGTTTAAGGCCAACTTCAGCAATTTAGCAAGACCCTGTCTCAAAATAAAAATAAAAAGGACAGGAATATACCTCATTTATGGAGTGCTTGCCTAGCATGAATGAGGCCCTAGGTTTAATCCTCAGCACTGCAAAAGAAAAAAAAAATGTATATATATATATATATATATATATATATATATATATACATATATATACATATATGTGTGTGTGTGTGTGCGCGCGTGTCTGTCTAAGGCATCTGTAGAGAGCTCAGTGGAGAAGGATATACACTAGAGTCCTCATAACTTTAGTTTACTTGCTTTGACCTCCTAAAGAGAGTGTCCCTGAATAGACCTTAAGAAATAAATTCTTGGCTGTCCAAGATCTAGAGTATATAATATCATTCATTTATTCAAAGAAGTTTAAATATTGCTTATTCTCAATAGTAAAATCTCCTATAGTATAGAAACCCCATCTGCAGACATCGAAGTGAAGGTGACAGAGGAAAAGCTGGCGTCCTGTTGTTTCTGTTGTGACAATGCCTGGGCCTGGGTTCCTGGTGAAGAAAATTAGTTATCTTAAGCTTTCGGTTTTGGAGGCTGGGAGTCCAAGACCAGCCCCATCAATTCTGGCTCTGGTGAAGGCTGTGGCCGTGGCACACCATGGTGGACGGCACGCCAGGGACACCTGAGGGGGAGCCGCTGGAGGTGGGAAGCCAGGGAGCCCCTCAGGCCCCACAAGAGGACCAGTCCCTTCCAGGGGAGCCCTCCAGAGGGTCTCCTGACCTCAGGCCAAGCTCGGCCTCTGCAAGGTCCCTGCCCCACCTCCGAAAGTCGCCTCACTGAGGACAAGCTCCCAGCCATGAACCTACCAAACACAAGGAGAGGATTGAAGTTCACCACGTTAAAATCACTTGTGTTGGGCTGGGGATGTGGCTCAAGCGGTAGCGCGCTCGCCTGGCATGCGTGCGGCCCGGGTTCGATCCTCAGCACCACAGACAAACAAAGATGTTGTGTCCGCCGAAAACTGAAAAATAAATATTAAAAATTCTCTCTCTCTCTCTCTCTCTGTCTCTCTAAAAAAAAAAAAAATCACTTGTGCATCAGAAGACTCTTCAAGGGAGTCAACAGACAACCCACGAATATCAAAAAGTCACTGCCCATCACCCCTGGGGTGAGGGCTGCTACCCAGACTGTAGGAAGTCATGTGACTCAGCAGCAATGAGAGCAAGCACCCAACTCAAAACTGCGCCCAGGACCCGAAAACAAACGTTTCTCCAAAGAAGATACGCAGTGTCGATGAGCACAAGCAAAAGGGACTCAGTGGGACCAGCCCCCAGGGAAACAGACAGCGCTCAACGCCATCAGGACCACTGTTGTCCCAGGAGTGGAAACCGTCCACGTGTGGGGACCTGCAGACATCTAAATGCTCGTTCTCTGACAGTGCAGTCACCGTGGGGAAAAGGGGGCTCCTCAAAAATTAACCTGGAGCTAAACCACCCGTCCAGCAGCTGTCCCTACAGGGCTGTTCTAAGCTCGCCTATCAGCTGATGCCTAGCAGGACATCCTCTCCTGCCCACCTGTACCCTTGAGGCGGAATCTCTGAAGCCCCAACAGAAACTCAAGGACACAGAGGACTCTGCGGCCACAGCCCTGGGGAATTTTCAGGCTGGGACAGTCTTGTTGCCTGGCCACAGCGTGACCCCAGTGGACCTAAGTCATGGCCCCTGCCCCCGACACGTGGGCCACACCTGCACGTGGATGTCAGGTGCCTCGTCTCCAGCTGCAGGACGCTGCCCCAGGTGAGGCAGAGGGAAGACGCTCACCTGCTAAGTTTCCAGCAGCAGCAGCGCTCAGGCAGCCTGACTTGCCAGAACTCACACAGCGGTTCATTCAATTGGATCCAAAAGATAAAAACTGAAAACAACACCCAGCAGGACTCAGGGTCCGGTGTCTCTCACTTGACCAAAGTGCCAGGCACCACCTCCAGGCCACTTCAGGCTTAATGATCCCATTTGGGAAACATCTGAAAGGCTGAAAAGAAAACCTCAGATCAATCGTGTCATGAAAATTCCTCTCTGCAGACAAAACCAGGCGGGAGTGAGGACGGTGGCTCCAGGCCTGACCCGGGAGGTGCGGAGGAGCAGACGGCTGTGGATAACATGAACTCACAGACTCAGGCTGATTGTGGCTCATAAATTTTTTTTTCAAAACGTCTACTCTTAAAAATCAGTGCCTACAAAAGACAGCCACAGACTGAAGGTGAAAGGTTGGGAAGAATCATACCACTCACATGGACTGCAGAAGCAAGCAGGGGTTTCCATCCTCATATCAAATAGATTTCAAGCTAAAGTTAATCAAAAGGGATAAAGAAGGCCACTACATACTACATACTGCTTAAGAGAACCACACACCAAAAAGACATAACAGTCATGAATGTGTATATGGATGCCCTAAAAATGGAGCATCTACATCCATCAAACCAACTCTTCTCCAGTTCAAGAGTCAAATAGACCACGATACAACCTTTTTCACCACTGGACAGATCTTCCAAACAAAAGCTGAACAAAAAAACTATACAACTCAGTAATACAATCCATAACTTAGACTTAACTGACATATATAGAATATTTCATCTTTCAATGAGCAAATACACTTTCTGATCAGCAGCTCATGGATCCTTTTCTAAAATAGACCATATATTATGCCATAAAGCAACTCTTAACAAATATAAAAAAGTGGAGATACTACCTGGAATTCTATGAGATCATAATGGAATGAAATTAGAAATTAATGATAAAATAAAAAATAGAAGCTACTCCAACTCCTGCAGACTAAATAACATGCTACTGAATAAACAGTGGGTTGCAGAAGACATTGAGGAGGAGATTACAAAATTCTTAGAGGTAAATGAGAATATTGATATAATGTATCAAAATCTCTAGGACACTATGAAGGCGGTTCTAAGAAGAAAGTTCATTGCATTGAGTTCATTCCTTAAAAGAAGAAAAAGTCAACACATAAATGACCCAACATTACATCTCAAAGCCCTAGAAAAAGAAGAACAAATCAACCCCCAAATCAGTAGAAGACAGGAAATAATTAAAATCAGAGCTGAAATCAATGAAATTGAAACAAAAAAAAAAAGAATGGAAAACATTGACAAAACAAAAAGTTGGTTCTTAGGAAAAAATAAATAAAATTGACAGACACTTAGCCACGCTAAAGAGGAGAGAGAAAACTCAAATCACTAACATACATGATGAAAAAGGAAATATCACAACAGACACTACAGAAATACAGAAGATAATTAGGTATTATTTTCAAAACTTGTACTCCAATAAAATAGAAAATATTGAAGGCATCAACAAATTTCTAGAGTCATATGATTTGCCCATATTGAATCAGGATGATATATACAGTTTAAACAGATTAATTTCAACCAGTGAAATAGAACAGACCATCAGAAGCCTACCAACCAAGAAAAGCCCAGGACCAGATGGACACAGAGCCAAGTTCTACAAGACCTTAAAGAAGAACTAATACCAATACTCTTCAATTTATTTCAGGAAATAAAAAAAGAGACAGCACTTCCAAACTCATTCTATGAGGCCAATATCACTCTGATTCCAAAACCAGGCAAAGACACATCAAAGAAAGAAAACTTCAGACCAATATCTCTAATGAACATAGATGCAAAAATTCTCAATAAAATTCTGGCAAATCGAATACAAAAACATATTAAAAAGATCATGCACCATGATCAAGTGGGATTCATCCCAGGGATGCAAGGTTGTTTCAACATATGGAAATCAATAAATGTAATTCATCACACCAATAGACTTAAAAATAAGAACCACATGATCATCTCAACAGATGCAGAAAAAGTATTTGACTAAATACAGACCCCTTCATGTTCAAAACACTAGAAAAACTTGGGATAACAGGAACATATCTCAACATCATAAAGGCTATCTATGCTAAGCCCCAGGCCAAACTCATTCTAAATGGAGAAAAATTAAGAGCATTCCCTCTAAAAACTGGAACAAGACAGGGATGCCCTCTTTCACCACTTCTATTTAACCTGGTTCTTGAAATATTGGCCATTAGACAGATGAAAGAAATTAAAGGGATATGGATAGGTAAAGAAGAACTCAAATTAGCACTATTTGCTGATAATATGATTCTATATCTAGAAGACTCAAAAAATTCCACCAGAAAACTTCTAGAACTAGTAAATGAATTCAGCAAAGTGGCAGGATATAAAATCAACACCCATAAATCAAAGGTATTTCTGTATATCAGTGACAAATCCTCAGAAAGGGAAATGAGGAAAACTACCTCATTTACAATAGCCTCAAAAATAATAAAAAAAAATTAATAAAATACTTGGGAATCAACAAAAGAGGTGACAAAAACTATAGAACACTAAAGATAGAAATCAAAGAAGACCTTAGAAGATGGAAAGATCTACCTTGCTCCTGGATAGGCAGAATTAATACTGTCAAAATGACCATACTTCCAAAAGCACTATACAGATTTAATGCAATTCCAATCAAAATCCCAAGGATTTTCCTCATAGAAATAAAAAAGGCAATCATGAAATTCATCTGGAAAAATAAGAGACCTAGAATAGCCAAAGCAATCCTCAGCAAGAAGAGTGAAGCAGGAAGCATCATTATACCTGACCTTCAACTGTACTACAGAGAGACAGTAACGAAAACAGCATGGTATGGGCACCAAAATAGACTGGTAGACCAGTGGTACAGAATAGAGGACACAGAGACTAAGCCACATAATTACAGTTATCTTATATTAGTCAAAGGTGCCAAAAACATGCACTGGAGAAAAGATAGCCTCTTCAACAAATGGTGCTGGGAAAACTGGAAATCCATATGAAACAAAATGAAATTAAACCCCTCTCACCATGCACAAAACTCAACTCAAGGTAGATAAAGGACCTAGGAATTAAACCAGAGACTCTGTGTCTAATAGAAGGAAAAGTAGGAACAAATCTCCATCATGAGATTAGGTCCTGACTTTCTTAATAAGACTCCTATAGCACAAGAATTAAAATCAAGAATCAATAAATGGATGGACTCAAACTAAAAAGCTTCTTCTCAGCAAAAGAAGCAATCAGTGAGGGGAATAGAAAGCCTACAGAATGGGAGCAAATTTTTACCCCTCACACAGCAGATAGAGCATTAATCTCTAGGATACATAAAGAACTCAAAAATTGTAACACCAAAAATAAATAAATAGCCCAATTGATAAATGGGCCGAGATACTGAACAGACACTTCTCAGAAGATGATATACAGCCAATCAACAAATACATGAAAAAGTGTTCAACATCTCTAGCAATTAGAGAAATACAAATCAAAACTACTCTAAGATATCATCTCACTCCAGTCAGAATGGCAGCTAATAAGAATACAAACAACAATAAGTGTTGGTGAGGATGTGGAAAAAAGGCACGCTCATACATTGCTGGTGGGACTGCAAATTGGTGCAGCCAATATGGAAAGCAGTATGGAGATTCCTTGGAAAACATGGAATGGAACCACCCTTTGACCCAACTATCCCACTCCTTGGTCTATACCCAAAGGACTTAAAAACAGCACATACTACAGGGACACAGCCACATCAATGTTTATAGCAGCACAATTCACAAGAGCTAAACTGTGGGACCAACCTAGATGCCCTTCAGTAGATGAATGGATGAAGAAAATATGATATATGTACACAATGGAATATTACTCAGCATTAAAAGAGAATAAAATCATGGCATTTGCAGGTAAATAGATGGAGTTGGAGAATATAATGCTAAGTGAAGTCAGCCAATCCCAAAAAAACAAATGCCGAATGTTTTTTCTGATATAAGGATGTTGATTCATGATGGGATGGAGTTGGGGGGGAGCATGGGAGGAATAGACGAACTCTAGATAGGGCAAAAGGGTGGGAAGGGAAGGGAGGGGGCAGGGGTAGGAAAGGCGGTGGATGCTGTGGTCATCACTACCCTAAGTACATGTATGAAGACAGGAATGGTGTGACTACTTTGTATACAGCCAGAGATTTGAAAAATTGTGCTCTAGGTGTGTAATGTGAACTGTGATGCATTGTGCTGTCATCGATAACAAATTGGAATAAATAAAATTTTAAAAAATCAGTGCCTACATTACACACCCACACATCAAATGTATAAATCCTTATTAGGAGACGAGAATCCCATCAGTCATCCTAACAGAAAGAGTCTGCCATGGAGGACTCGACTACATAAAAGAATTTTTAAAGGGAAAACTAAAAATTGGGGGGAAATTTTGAAGAATGATAAAATGTGGTGCAATCAGCAAGTGCAGGGGAGGACGGCACCACCTCTGTGCTCCACGGACTCAGAGGAGGCTCCCGTTACTGAGATCAGACACTGGACGGGGCCGTGGCTGGCACTCAGCTCTCCTCCGGTCAGCGTGGCCCTCAGCCAGAGGCGGCGCCTGCGGCCAGGCCTCAGTCCACCAGCGGGAAGCCCAGGGCCACTGCTGGTGTCTCTGAGGGGCAAGAGGAGTTGGCTCTGCCAAGGCGAGGCGTCTGCAGACTGGTTCCACTGCTTCTGCGAGGACCACGCCTCTGTGCAGTGGAAGGAAGGAGACCAGGCTGATGCTTCTGGGAACCCCGGGTGGCAGCTAACCGGGAGGACTTCCTGCCTTCTTCTTCTTCTTTTTTTTTTTTTTTTTGGTGCTAGGGATTGAGCTCAGAGGCACTCCACCACTGAGCCACCTCCCCAGCCCATTTTGTATCTTATTTAGAGACAGGGTCTCACTGAGTTGCTTAGTGCCTCACTTTTTGCGGAGGCTGGCTTTGAACCCACGACCCTCCTGCCTCAGCCTCCTGAGCCGCTGGGATTATGCCCCACTGTGCCCGGCAATTCCTTCCTTCTTTTGCCCCCAACTTTGTGCTTTCCCCCAGGACTCCCATTGCCAGGGTCTAACAAACCAGTGGGCAGAGAGACCCTGTGTGCAGAACCCAGCCCTCAGCTCACAGCAGGGCAGATGGGTGGGATCAGACCTGAGTAGCAGCTCATAACCCCTGGCCCACCCACCCACCCTGCTGCTCGGCATTCTTTCCACATGAATTTGAACTTGCACACAACAAAGAGAGCACCTTCTTTGTCCTGCAATTCTCCTGCAGAAAATGAGCGCGTCCTCGTCCTCTCCCCAGGATAAGGAGTGCACGGCCAGGACGTCACTGCACCCCTGGGCTGTGCCAAGGTGCCTTGAGCTACATGTAAAAGCTAGTGTCTACAGATCATGCAGGTATGAACAGGGGATGGCGGATCCCACTGGGAGGGTTGATGAAATTGCACCAATAGAAAATAAATCAAGGGCTGGGGTGTGGCTCAGCGGTAGAGCACTCGCCTAGCACGTGGGAGGCACCGGGTTTGATCCTCAACACCACATAAAAATCAATAAAACAAAGGTACTGTGTCCAACTACATCTTAAACAAATTTTTTAAATAAATAAATGAATTAAAACATCTTAAAAATAAGAAAGATTATGTTGCGAGGTTCACTTCTAATAAAAGTTGCATAAGAGTCTAAACAAAGGGAACTAAGACAACCATGTGTGTGTGTGTGTGTGTGTGTGTGTGTGTGTGTGTGTGTGTGCAGGGAGAGGGGAGGCGGGAGGGGAACTATTCTTGAAGAGTGGGCATGGGGGACTTGTTACCAGACCCCAGAGCCAGGAGCCAAGGCCACGCCTGTTATCCCAGGGGCACTGGAGGCTGAGGCAGGAGGATCTCAAGTCCCAGGCCAGCCTGGGCAATGTAGCAAGACCCTGTCTCAAAATAAAAAATAAGAAAGGACTGGGAGGGTCTGGGGCTGGAGCTCAGTGGTAGAAAACACTCACCTCGCTCGCTCCTGTGGGGCCCTGGGTTCAATCCTTAGCACCACATAACAATAAAGAAAGAAAATAAAGGTATTGTGTCCAACCATAACTGAAAATAAATTAAAACACAGAAAGGAAAGGACTGGGAAAGTGGCTCGGTGGTAGAGCACCCTGCAGTAAATCCACAGTACTAAAAAAAAACTCACTGAGAATATGCTGTCCAAGATTAAGAGGAATCAAAATAACAAACACTAGTATCTGGAAATCATATCAGAGCGATCAAAGGGAGGGCCTGGGTTTCCATGCACCCAACAGAGCTCACAGTGAAGTAGGCATCTCCACCGACAGCCATTTCCATGGCCAACAAAGGAATCAGCATGTCCTCGCACCGAGAGGTGCACCTAACAACGCGATCATTGTGAAGCCAGATTTAAAGTTAGGTAGTCAGTGTAGTTAGGTAAATCGGGTCTAATATGGGTCTAATATCAGTGAAATCTAAAATGGAGGCCGTGCGGAGAATGACTCAGGGAAAACACAGGACAACTCATGGAATGTTAATGAAGTCCTGAAAAGGCCCTAGGCCAAAGTCCACCTCAAAGAAATGTTAATGAACAGCCCCCAGCAAAAAGGTGCTGACTCAGAAGTCCTTCCTGACCAGATTACTTCTTTGGCCCACCTGTGTCCCACCCCTCGGTCCTTCCCACCTACATTCCATCACTGAAAGAACTATAAAAAGGGGAGACAACATCCCTTCCACGGATTCCACCTCTTGGGTCCCCTTCTTCCTCCGGGAGAAGTCTTTTCTGCTGTCCTTTAATAAACTTCTAATTTCTACTCTGACCTTGCCTCGGCGTGCTCTCTGGTGTTATTCTTCAACATTGGGGAAGCAAGGACTCCTCACCGGTCAACAGCGGTAACAATTGGTTGCACTTGGAGAACACGCAGCTGCTGTCCTCATCTAGCCACCTTCGGGTCGCTGTGTGCAAGACTGGGCTGTCTCTGTGCTGACCACCTCAGCGCCAGCCCCTGGGCACCACCGGCGCCCCCTGGAGCGCGTCTGGGAAGGCCTTGCTGAGCTGGGCCTCCGCCTCCCTCCCCCGTTCCTGGTCCAGCAAGACTCGACCCCAAGACGGGAATATTCTAACTCCCTTTCCTCCTACGCTTGAACTGCAGTCACTCTGTGAATAAATGAAATAGAGGCGCAGACTAGCGCTGAGTCTCCAGGGACCGACATGACGACCCTCCAGAAGAGAAGGCTCATTTTAAAGTTTGACTCAACTCCACTGCCTATTAGATTACTTACTGCTCAGGAATTTTGTGCCAGATTTCTGTCTATAGATGTGTCTGATAACCCAAGATGAGTTATTCTGCTGCTCGTGGAGATCTTTGCCTGGGGCTTCAACGGTGTGGGAGTTCAGGAGGCTGGTCACGTTAGTCGGGAGTGGGACGATCAGAGTCGAGTTTGACCGGAGAAGCCCAGCACCAGGAAATGCACCTGAGACGCATCTGCCACGGGCACTGTCCCTGCACAGTCCCAGGGTCTGCACAAACCATCCAGGGGAGCCTCTGGTTCCCTGTGGGGTGCCTGAGACCCGCAGGGCAGCCGCGGGGGAGGGGGGGCACACAGTGGCTGGCCAGGGCTTCCCTGACTCCTCCACTGCAGGAGGGCCGGGCCCCCCACATGGCTGGCAGAATAGGCGGACTCCCGAGCAAAGGCAAGGACTTCAGGGATGCCCTGTGTATCCCAGCTCCTCTTGAGCACCAGGGTCCCTGGGGGTCCTGAGAGACCCCAGCTGATGCCACCGCGCAGGGCACCTGCACCTCAGCTGAGGAACACTGAGTCTGGGTCCACCCCCAATGTCAGCAAGCCTGCAGGTCACACTCTCATCCACAGGTGCTGCCTGTGTGCACCCCCCGGGAGGCCCAGGTGACAGGAGTCTGGTGTCCATGGCGAGCTCTGCAGAAGGTGCAGGGCACTCAAGCCCCGGGGATGGCCTCTGCCAGTGCTCCTGGGGCTGAAGACGACACACCTCCGCTTCCCCCTGCCAGCCTCCACCTTGGTCAAAGCCGAGTCCTGCAGGAGACACCAGTGGGTTCATCATGGGGACACACGTGGGGCTCAGGAGCAGCAGCAAAAGAGGAGGAGGCAGGAGCTCTGGCGGAGGCAGGCCAACCCTGCACAGTGCACCACGAGAGCAGCAGGGAAATAAGGAGCCCAGGCTAATGGCAGCCCCTTGGCGGACTTCAGAGAAGAGGAGCCGCTGCCTGTTCCAGCCTCCTTTCCAACACCCGGGAAAGTACCATCCTGAGCCTGCCCTCCCAGGCTCACTGAGGGACCAAACACTCACCAGCCCTGACCCACCCTCCAGGACTGCAGAGGGAGACCCCAGACTCCAGCCACACCAGAGTCCACCGTCCCAGGTCTGCAGGAGAGAGACCCCAGACTCCACCACCCCTGAGCCCACCCTCCAGGACTGCAGGAGGGAGACCCCAGACTCCACCACCCCTGAGCCCACCCTCCAGGACTACAGGGGGAGACCTTAGACTCCACCACCCCTGAGCCCACCCTCCAGGACTGCAGGGGGCAGACCCCAGACTCCACCACCCCTGAGCCCACCCTCCAGGACTACAGGGGGAGACCTTAGACTCCACCACCCCTGAGCCCACCCTCCAGGACTACAGGCGGAGACCTTAGACTCCACCACCCCTGAGCCCACCCTCCAGGACTGCAGGGGGCAGACCCCAGACTCCACCACCCCTGAGCCCACCCTCCAGGACTGCAGGAGGGAGACCCCAGACTCCACCACCCCTGAGCCCACCCTCCAGGACTGCAGGGGGAGACCACAGACTCCACCCCCCTGAGCCCACCGTCCAGGACTGCAGGGGGAGACCTTAGACTCCACCACCCCTGAGCCCACCCTCCAGGACTACAGGGGGAGACCTTAGACTCCACCACCCCTGAGCCCACCCTTCAGGACTGCAGGAGGGAGACCCCAGACTCCACCACCCCTGAGCCCACCCTCCAGGACTGCAGGGGGCAGACCCCAAACACCAAGTCAGCTTCGCCAAGTAGCCTGACCCAACTCAGCACAGACTGTGGAGGGCTCCCTGCTGGCCTCCTTTGAGTGTGGGAGCCTCACTGTCCTTCACCAGGCTGCTCGCTCCCCCCACCCTCTCTTCCCACTGGGAATGGCCGAGAACCAAAGGGACAATGGGAACCTCTAGCTGCTGCGTTGCTCCGGAGTCCCAGGACTTTCCTGTTCCATGCCTCCTCAGGACTCACAAAGAGCATAGGATCACAATAAAAGTCATTACGGCAAGAGAACAGGAGCCAAAATCAGCAAAGGAGAAGTCCTATAGGCAAGTCCAGGAGAACCCCAGGCAAGCAGCCGAGGGTCCTCCACTTTTGAATGATTGTACAAATCAATCATATTACATATATTTTACATCCTGATTCTTCACTCAACAACATACAGACAGGATTAACTTGCATTATCTGATGCAGCTGGAGTTCATTTCTCTTCATTGCTGCACAGTATTCCACTCTGTGACATGTGCTCATTTAACTTTATGAAAGACATAGGAGTCATATCCAGGTTTGGTTTTTTTTTTTTTTTTTTTTTTTGACATTTTGTAAAATTCTACACTCTATCTTCATTGTTTAACATTTTACATAAGTACTTCTTATTATAAAAATATTATTTCAGAATATCATAGCAAATTTGGGGCTAGGGTTGTGGCTCACTGGTAGAGCTCTCGCCTAGCACACATGAGGCCCTGGGTTCGATCCTCAGCATCACATAAATATAAAATGAAGATATTGTGTCCACCTAAAACTAAAAAATAAGTATTTTTTTAAAAAAGAGGGGTTGGGATTGTGGCTCAGTGGTAGAGAGCTTGCCTAACATGTGCAGGCTCTGGGTTCAATCCTCAGCACCACATAAAAATAAATAAGTAAAATAAAGATATCGTGTCCAACTACAACTAAAAAATAAATATTAAAAAAAGAGAATATCATAGCAAATTGGTATACAATGGTGGTACATATGCACCACCATTTATTTTACCACTCCTCTAGGGTGTTCAATTACATTGTTTCCCACCATTTGCTACCATAAGTAATATCATGGTGAACATTTTATACATAAGGAATTTAATCTGTATTTCCTTAGGCAAGTTCCAGAAACCAGAATTACCACGTCAAATACCATAAATATTTTACATCAGTTTCCCTGCAGAAGAGTGATACTAATTTGCTCTTTTGTCAGGAATGAATAGGAGCTTGTTTCTCCTGCCCTGGCCTGCATTAAATCCCCCTTTCTCTCTCTCTCTCTCTCTCTCTCTCTCTCTCTCTCTCTCTCTCTCTCTCCCTCTACCTCTATCTCTCACTCTGTCTGTATCTCCATATCTCTCTCTGTCTCTTTATGTCTGTAACTCTCACTCTGTCTCTATCTCTCTCCCTCTACCTCTATCTCTCTCTCTGTCTCTATCTCCATCTCTCTCCCCCCCCCATCTTCTGTATTCAAGGTTTTGATGTAAACTGACTACTGTTTGGTCAAGAACCCAAAAAGACTTGTGATGTGTACAAGAAATCTCTAGAAGCGGCGTCAGGCTTGGCAGTGAGGGATGGTAACTAACTAGCCCGCGGAGGTGCAGTGGGGCAGTGGAAGGCCGCGGCCTCCAGTAGGGACTGGCCAGCCGCCCCACGTCTCCTCCCCATATCACACTGCCTGAGCCCACCACCCCACACTACCCAATGTCCCCCCTGAGCCTGCCACCTCCCTCCCCATCCAATGCTGAGTGGAGAAAACTCCCAGGACACAGGAACAGCATGCAGCCAGGAAAGGGAGGGAGCCTTGCTCCTGATGCCCACAGGAGCAGTGGCCGGAGCTGAGTGGCCAACAGGGATTGAGGGCACGGCTGAGCATCCTGGCGTGCGTGCTGCCTGGCGGGTTCTTCACAGGACGCTCTTGCGGTAGTTCAAGGCCCTAGCACCTCAGACGAGTGATGGGCCAAGACTGAGGAGCAGGGCCCGAGTCTGAACATCAGCCTGGGACCCTCAGGAGCTCAGGGACTCCCTCCCGCTGCCTGGGGCTGGGTACGGGGGCTGCACAGAACCCAGGCACTAGAGCTCAGGTCTGCATGCAGTCCCAGCGTCTACTGGGCCCAGACTCTGGTCCTGGCACACACCACAGTGGGCCCGTGGCTCATCCATGTCACATCTTGCAAACAAAAAATTGAAAATTCAATGCGCACCACCATTAGCAACCAGGGAAATGCACATCCCACCTGCACTGAGGTTCCTCCCCCAGGCAGCGTGGCAGTCGGCAGGAATGCCAACAACATAACCGCTGGAGAGGACGTGGGGGAAGAGGAGCAGGTCACACTGCTGGTGGAGTGCAAATTAGTGCCACCACCTGGAAATCAGCACAGAGGCTCCTCCAAAGACCAGGCCTGGAACCACCCCCTGGCCCAGCTTCCCCTCTCCTGGTACTGACCTAGAGAGGCAACGTCGTCCTCCTACAGTGGTCTGTGCACACCGTGTTGACAGCAGCTCAACTCACAGGGGCCAGCCTCTGGAAGCAGCCCAGTGTCCATCACCAGAGGAATCAATTAAAGGAAATGGGGTGTGTGCACACAGTGGAGGCTACTCAGCCATAAGAAAATGAGATCATCCATCTGGGGGACAATGAGTAGAACTTGAGAACATTGTTAAACGGATTAGCCAAACTCAGAAGGTCGAGAGTGAGATGGTGTCTCTCCTATGTGGAAGCTGGAGAGGAGAGAGGAAAAGACAGGTCGAAAACGAGAGGGAGACCAGTGGAGCAGAGGAAAGGGACCAGAAAGGGGAGGGGGAGGGAAAGGGGATGCGCTGGGGAGTGATTCTGGCCAAATTACAGTGTTACTTTTTGTCATGTATGAATAGGTAACTACGAATCCCGCCATTATGTATAACTATGATGAATCAATGAAAAGGTGGGAAAAGAAATTGAAAATTGCTCCTTGTTAACATTTAGCTAATTTGAGGCTAAGCTGTATTTGTATGTTTTAAGTACAAGCCCCACACCTTTCATGATGGGAGTGAAGGATGGGGAGGGACAAAGAAGCCAAGACACAGGAGCGCTTGGATGGCCTTGGGCCTGCATCCAGCTCCACTTCCCAGGAAGGAACCTGAGACCCAGCTGCTGACGGAAGACAACGGGCTGGGAGTGTGCTGGAGCTGCCCCTTCAAGGGGCCCACAGCCCCCTGTGGAATCTCCCCACCTGGTCCAGGCCACCATGCACCTCATTAGCTACACATGGTGCAGCAGCCTGGTCCCCACGGAGGACACAGCCTGTAGATGTGCACCTTAAAACTGCACACTTACAGAGCAACGACTGTCATAAAGGTCTAAGATAGACCTTTTAGATCTGGGGGTGTAGCTCGGGGTGGACACTTGCCTGGCATGCACAAAACCCTAGGCACAATCCCCAGCACCAAAAATAAATAAATATGCAAATAAATAGATAGATAGATAAATGTTTTTTGAAATCTTTATTTTATGTCCTATTTCAGCTAATTAGCAGCTGAACTGGATAGTACAGATGCTTCACATTTACCCCACAATAAAATGCAGAGATTTCACACTATAATACTCTTTTACTTACATCATGTTAGACCTGAGTCTAAATTCCTCATCTTGCATATAGTAGAGATTTCAGGCTTCATTGTGCTTTGCAAGCCTCTCTGCCTCCCCTGGTACCACACAAGGAACTGGCAGGGCTTACAGAATCCAAAAGGAAGGAGGAGGCGGAGGAGGAGGAGAGGAGGGGTGGAGGAGAGGAGGAGGAGGAGGAGAGGAGGAGGAGGAGAGGAGGAGGAGGAGGAGGAGGAGAGGAGGAGGAGAGGAGGAGGAGAGGAGGAGGAGGAGGAGGAGGAGAGAGGAGGAGGAGGAGGAGAGGAGGAGGAGGAGAGGAGGAGGAGGAGGAGGAGGAGAGAGGAGGAGGAGGAGGAGAGGAGGAGGAGAGGAGGAGGAGGAGGCGGAGGGGTGGAGGAGAGGAGGAGGAGGAGGAGAGGAGGAGGAGGAGAGGAGGAGGAGGAGGAGGAGGAGGAGGAGAGGAGGAGGAGAGGAGGAGGAGGAGGAGGAGGAGGAGAGGAGGAGGAGGAGGAGGAGGAGGAGAGGAGGAGGAGGAGAGGAGGGGTGGAGGAGAGGAGGAGGAGGAGGAGGAGGAGGAGAGGAGGAGGAGGAGGAGGAGGAGAGGAGGAGGAGGAGGAGGCGGAGAGGAGGAGGAGGAGGAGGCGGAGGAGGAGGAGAGGAGGAGGAGGAGGAGGAGGAGAGGAGGAGGAGGAGGAGGAGGAGAGGAGGAGGAGGAGGAGAGGAGGAGGAGGAGGAGGAGGAGGAGAGGAGGAGGAGGAGGAGAGGAGGAGGAGGAGGAGAGGAGGAGGACGAGGAGGAGGAGAGGAGGAGGAGGAGAGGAGGGGTGGAGGAGAGGAGGAGGAGGAGGAGAGGAGGAGGAGGAGAGGAGGAGGAGGAGGAGGAGGAGAGGAGGAGGAGGAGGAGAGGAGGAGGAGAGGAGGAGGAGGAGGAGAGGAGGAGGAGAGGAGGAGGAGGAGGAGGAGGAGGAGGAGGAGGAGGAGAGGAGGAGGAGGAGGAGAGGAGGAGGAGGAGGAGAGGAGGAGGAGGAGGAGGAGGAGGAGAGGAGGAGGAGGAGGAGAGGAGGAGGAGGAGGAGGAGGAGAGGAGGAGGAGGAGGAGAGGAGGAGGAGGAGAAGAGAGGAGGAGGAGGAGGGGAGGAGGAGGAAGAGAGGAGGAGGAGGAGGAGGAGAGGAGGAGGAGAAAGAGAGGAGTGGGAGGAAGAGGAGAAGAGGAGGAGGGGAAGGAGGAAGGGAGGAGATGGAGGAGGAGACGGAGGAGGAGCTTCGGGGCCTCTGTGGCAGGTGCTGTTCTGCTGGAAGATGCAGCTGTGGGGTCACTTGAAGGAGCAGCCCCAGGGCACTCCCTCGGGTGGGCCCTTACCCTCCAGCAGCTGCCCCATCAAAGGCCCTGCTCCTGCCAGGCTCCTTGTGGGAAGGAGGACTGGGGGACGGGCCAGCGCCTCAGGAAGGCACCCTCTGTACCCCTGTGGCCCTCCATCGACCCTGCCTAACCCTCCATCCCACCCTCCTCCCCAATCTCATGAACCAGGGGCTCCCCACAGCTCAGGCCTGGAGAGCCCCAGTGCCCACGGCCTTCCATGTCGGCAGGGAAGTGACATCTCTGCTCCCTCCTGCCAAGCCCTCAGCAGCAGTGCCCCCTTTCGGGCCACACCACATATGGACGAAACCCGAAACCCGGCAATGGACTGCAACAAGCTAAAACTGCTGTTTTGCACAGGACTGCGTTTAGCGGAGAGATGCTGGCTTCATCGTGTCCCGACCTCTACAGGAGGAGTGGTTGGCTCCCCTCACGGACAGGACCCCGCGGATTATTCAGTGAATACTGGCTACATGCTTCCCACATATGCTGGTGGCCCTGGGGGCAGGGACATAAATCCCATGCCCACCCATCACCTCCTCTGCCCCTGGGTGTCTTCAGAGTTTGGAACTCTACTTCTCGTTGAAGGGCACACATGTCATTTACTATAAGAGGAGACAGAAATCAAGCCAGCAGCTCAGCGCCTGCACTAGTAATTGATGGAGAAGGGACTCCCACTCAGGCAGTCTGGCTCAAGAGCCCTGCTCTTAATTAATTCCCCAAGGAAACCCATCTGTGTCTCTCTGCACAGCATCCACACGAGCAGATGGCTCCACGGCCCTTGCCAGTCCTGCTGCTGGCTAATTCACCTAATTCACCTGTACCCAATTCACCTGCACTAGCACCCAGGCCCCTCCAAGACCCTGGTCCTCCCTTCCCCAGGTGAGGCAAAGACCTTTAGCACACCAAGCACTGGAAGATTTCAGTGGGCTTCCACACCCCAAGTATGCTGGGAAATAACTTTATTTTCAAAATGATAAAAATTTAGCTAAGCTTAGAAAATTGATCTGCTCCAAATTTTCAGGTACAGGGTGGAGATGTAACTCTGTGGTAGAACACCTGCCTAGCAGGGAGGTGACCCAGGTTCAGGCCCCAGTGCAGCAAATACATAAATCTTCAGATATGACAGTTCCATCAGTCTCCTGTCCCCTCCATGACAGCAGCTCACTCCCCGTGTGGATCTCCAGACCTGCACCAAAGGTGGTCTGGGCAAGGTTGCCCAGGCAGCGCAGCGCGGATCCTCTCTCTGTCAGACGCTGAGCCCCCCTTAGGCAGGGATTCACCCGCCTCACAGAGATGGGCCTCAGTGTCGACCAGTATTGGAAACATCTTGAGATTGCTTTGCTCCTAAAATTCTTACAAATATAAATATAGTCGTATTGGCTGTTATAATCCTTGTTTTGGACAAGGAGAAGTGGAAAAAGCATGACCTTATGGTTTCTGTAGTTTCAGATTTAGATCTGCAAAAATTGAGTCCTGCTTGATGATAAATGTACTCAGTATCTTAATTAGAAAGATAAAGAATCACATTTCAAAAACCACACGTATCTATTCCTTCAACATCAACAAAGATCTTCCCACCAAGGCTCCCTCCAATATGTGGGCTTGAGTTTAGTGTTGATCAAAATTAGGAGAAATTACATGAATTGCCAAATCATCAGCGCCGAGCTCACAGGACTGTTTCAGGTGGAGCGGGGTCAGGCCCGGCAATGGCCTGAAGGAGGGTCTGGAAGGTGATTCCAAGTCAGAGCTCAAGTCCCTCCCGCTGCAGACCAGGACAGGGGCGGTCTCCTCGGCCGGGGCTGGCCGCCCGGGAGGCTGCCTCCGGAACACTGAGTAGGTTCCCCTCGGGCAAGAGAAGAGCGGAGTGGGGAGGGCGGGCGCCTCCGCCAGGGGACCGGCCTGGGCTCGGCGGGGACTGGCCGACCGGCCGTGGGAACCCTCATCTCACACGTCAAACCTGCCCAAGAGGCCAGGGCACGCTGCAGGAGGCCCTCCTCACGGGCACACGGAGAAGGCCTGCAGGGCCCGCGCCTGAGCGCGGCGGAGAGGACCGCGCACGCGACAGGTGACAACTGCGCGCGAGTAGAAGCGCGGCCTGAAGGTGCGGAGGAGAGTGCGTGCCGCCAGCGCCACCCCGTGGGCGGAAGGCAGGTTGCCCGGACCTGGGGGGAGAGGGCGGGGCACGGCCACCAGGGGGCGCGCGCACCACCGCGCACACACCACCGAGCACACACACTGCTCCGCACACACACGAAACACACCTCTCTGCACACAGAACACATACCAAACACGCCACTGCACACAGTACACACACCACTCCACACACACCAATGTACACACACCAATGCGCACACACACCACTCTACACACCACGGCACACACTACCCACACCACTCTGCACACACACGACACACCACACACACCACTGCACACATACCACTCTATACACACACACCACTCTCCACACACTCACCAATGCACACACACCAATGCATGCACATACACCAATGCCCACACACACACCACTCTGCACACACACCACGGCACACACTACACACCACTCTGCACACACACGACACACACCACTGCACACACACCACTCTGCACATACGCAACACACACCACTGCACACTACACACCACTGCACACACACACCACTCTGCACATACGCAACACACCACACACACATACACATACACACTACGCACATGCACGTATACATATTGCACACCAGCATACACACACCACACAAATACGCCGCACATGTACACATACCCACACACATACACACACACCACATACGTTACACATCACATAGAATAAAGGGAAAAACCATCCCCAGAGGTTTCTGGAAATGGAGAGCAGGCACAGGTGGGAACCAGGTGAGGAGCCCCCATGTGGCTCTTCGGCTAAGGCTGGCCCGGGGAGGCCGGAGGCTAAGAGCACTCCTGTCCTGGCACAGAGGAGGGTGTGACCAAGGCAAGCCCACTGCCTGGAGCCCCCAGGGTGGGGATCAGCGTGGCGTGCCCAGGTGGGCGCCCCACTCCCGAAGCCCAGGAAGTGAGGGTGTGGGGCTCCCGCAGATGGTGTCGTGAGATGGGGGCCTTCCAGTCCCCCCGGGGGTCCCAGTCACCCCTGAGGCCTTAGAGGGAAAAGGGAGGTATTGTAGGGGGAGGGGAAGGAGACGCCCAGCGGAGGTTGGAGCTGAAGGCTGGCTGGCCTCCTGGTGGAGAGGCCCAGAGCCAAGGGACTTGAGGAGCGTGGGATGCAGAGCCGGCCCAGAACGTTGGCACTGGGCTGTGAGCCCCAGAACGACTCCAGTCTGTGGTGGCTGCACTTGGTGCGTACACAGAAGACCACAGGTGCACTCGGGCAGTGAAGGCTCCCAGCAATCCAACCTGGGCACTTTCCATAAAACACAGATGACCACAGAACTCAGCAGTCCTGTTCTTAGTCACCCAGGAAATAAAATGTCCATCCACATGAAGCTGTGTGTGTGGCAGAACTGCAGAGGGTCCCCACTGGCTCCGCCCGGCCGAGCAGGGTCAGCACCTGTGACCTGGCTGACTGACAGGTGTACCCCAGCTCTGATTTGCACGATTCTTGCAGGAATGGGGTGCTCCATCTTTCCAAGCACTTCCCGACAACTTGGAGCTGCCTGCTCTTCATGTCTGCAGCCTCATTTCCCGGGACTTGGTGGACTTTCCCCAGATGCAGGGGCTCTGAACAGCCCGGGGAACTCCACCTGTGGGCTGCAGAGTTTCTGAGGTGACTGCCTTCCCTCTGATTGCCTGCGGTGGCAGTCACCTTCAAACAGCGGCCTGTGGGCCAACAGCTCCCGATTCTGTGCCCTGGCTCGTCCGCTGGCTGGAGCTGTGTCCACAGCATAGAGCAGCTGCAGCCCAGGCGCCACTGCCCGCCACTGTCAGGACCACTGGCCTAAGCAGGCTCTGCCTTGGGCCACTGGGTCGATGGCCTGTCCCACAGCCAACTACTGCCATTAAGGCCCAGCATCTCCTCTGCGTGTCCTCATGGAAGTTCCAACTGCCCTCGCCTCCAGCTGTCACACCCAGGTAAGGGACCCAAGGACACTGCTGTGCACCTGGCTTTTGTCACTGGGGGTGACTGTCTCGGAGGCCCTTCCACCACACAGGGGAGAAGCCGCATGCGGTAGCACTGTGCCACCACGTGCGTGTACAGAAGGTGATGTGACCCGCCCTCTCCCAGACACCTGGGTCACACCTAGGTCACTTTCACTCTGTCACAGTAATCACCTTGGGCATGTGCCCTGTCCTAGATGTGCAGCCCTGGTAGGATAAACGCAGGGTGCCGTCTGCGAGTCAGAGTCAGAGCATTTGTGCGTCTGGTAATGTCGCCCAACTGCGCTCCCCAGGGGCTGGGCACGGGCCTGTCACTGCCGTGTCCAGTTCCTGCCAACAGCAGCTTGCTGCCCGGCTTCTGGACTTCTGACAATCTGGTGGGTGAAGAGAGGAGCCTCGGGGATTTGAGTCTGTCTCCCTCAAGTTCAAGCATCGTCCGTCTGTTCACAGGCCTTGTGCACTTTTTGTCAAGTTCTGTTTCTCTTTTTAAACCAGAATACTGTTGTTTGCGACTCTCGAGGCGTCTTTGTGTAGTAAGAACAGCTCTGTGGCGTGAGCTCCACGTCTTCCCATGCTCATGTGCCTCTGGCCGCCCCTCCATCTTCCCTGTCCTTCCTTCTCTGCCGTGCGTCTTTGGTCATGCAGACACGTCTGCATTCTAGACAGTCAATACCCATCTCTCCTCTGACCTGGATGAAGGCCCCTCATGTCGGGGTTACTGTGGCAGACGAGGCTGCCACACCGAGCCCCCTCCCACCCCAGTGACCCCTCAGGCCAGCCTGGCTTTGCGGGTGTGCCCAGCCTTGTCCAGGATGCACCTGACCAGGAGCAGCCCAGGGCAGGACCAGGTGAGCACTCCTGCCTACCACGGCTCCTCTCCCAGGCATCGGCCCCAAGCTCCGCGTCACCAGGCAGGTGTGGTCGGCTGGAAGGCAGCCCGAGTGAGGCCGCCCTGGCCGTCCTGCTTCCCCTGCTTCATTATTGTAAGCCGTCCACTCCCTGACACCTGTCAGCTTCCGGAGAGACTAAAGGCATCACTGTGAAGAAATCCTCCTGTGTCTCCCTGTCCAGCCTTGGTTTTTAAGTCTGGTGCGTTTTGAGAGGACCTCCTCTGTACACCAGTTACGGACCTAACTTTCTTTTTCTCAATGGCTGCCAACTGCTTCACACCTTTTATTTTAAAACAGAACTCCTTCCTTACACAGCAAACCCGGACCTCGCGTCCACCTCTGGACCTGCTGCTTCACGACTGCTGGTGCCACCAGCTCTGCATGGCTAACTCGGGCCTCCCGGTCCATCGCCTCGTGTGAAAGGAGAGTGTGCCCTTGCTGCACTGTTTCACTAAAAAGCCTCTGTCACGTGAAAGTCAGAGTCTAGTCTAGTCCCAGCAGAGCTTGCTGGCTTCCCAGCCAGTGCACAGGAGCCAGGCAGAGGCTCACAAGTGCTAAGCAGAGCTGGTATGGACGGTCGTTAAAGCCTGACACATTGTCCGACACCTCTATTTAAAGCCGTGGAGCTATTAAATAAAATTTTTTAAAAGACCTCTCTTAAGCTCGGTGTGGTGGTGCACACCTGTAATCCTAGCAGCTCGGGAGGCTGAGGCAGGAGGATCATGGGTTCAAAGCCAGCCTCAGCAAAAGCAAGACTGCTAAGCGGCTCAGTGAGACCCTGTCTCTAAATAAAATATAAAATAGGGCTGAGGAGTGGCTCAGTGGAGTGTCCCTGAGTTCAATCCCCAGTACCAAAAAAAAAAAAAGACTCTTAAACACACCATCTTTCACACGAGGGAAGGGTAACAGTACAGCTCTGTATCAGACCCGCCCAGGGAGCTGGGGGGGCAAACCCAGCGTCCCACGTGTCCTTCACATACCTGCTCCATCCTCCTGGCTCTCCTGGAGCCCTGAAGGCGGGGAGGGGAACACCCTTACACTTTCCAGCTTTAGAGGGAGACTGACCGACTGTGGGTTTTATTTAAAAATGCCTCCTTAATGGAATCACTTTGCTTTGAAGAAACAATCCATAAGAGCTTAAGTGCAAAAAGAAAAATGTCACCAGCTCAAGTTTGTGTGCAGAAAGCTGGAAGGTGAACAGTGGGAGACGTAAACTCCTTTCTGAAACGTGCTGTTTATTTTGATCTCAGAGGGGGTACTTGGTAACAGGGAAAACCAGTTCATGGAGACACAGGGAGAGCCAGGCCCTGTGTTTTTACGTCAGGTTTTTCAATCAGCCTTTCTCCTGGGCAAGTGGCACAGAGCCCTCAAACTAAGGCCCAGGGAGACCCGGGGCACACGGGCCCCACGCTGGATCCACTGCCAGCCAGCGCCAAGCCGGGTTCTCAGCCTGGAAAAGGACGTCTTTGTCCAACAGACTCACGAGCTTTCTAAACACACCACAGGACTCAGGAAGGACATCTTTATTGGCCGTTATCTTTGGAATACAACCACCAGGCTCTGCAGGTGTGACTTAGTACATGTACTGGATTAGCAATGCTTCTAGGGTTCACAAGGTCAAGGCCAAGGTTCTGATGAAGGTAATCTGGTTATCAACTGAGTATAAAGGAAGCTATAAAATGGCTCAAAGCAATGTGGCCTCTTAGAGGAAGATCCCAGCGACTCAGACGCTCAAGGAAGGACCCCGGAGACTCGCAGGCACTGCAGAGAGACGAGGGAGGACCAGCCGGAAGCCCCACATGCCTTCTGTGCACCTGGCCAGGGACTCCAACCGCAGGGTCAGGGCGGGCACTGGGCACGGGGTCGGCTGGCCAGGCTCAAGCAGGCAGAGGCGGGTGGGCGGCGTCTCCCCAGGGGCGGTCAGTCGTCTTCCCCTCCACAGAGCAGCAGCAGGGCCTTCTTATAGTCCCCAGAAGTGTCGCCCTGAAACCCCAACGACCTCGTTAACCACCCGACTCAGAGGACGCCCAGGAAAGGGTGCCAGGGAGCATCTGGCAGCAGCTTTATTCCTATGACTGCTCAGGGTGACGTGTGACTCGCACATGGGGAATGTTGACGGAGTTTCCTACCCCCTAACCCTGTTGGACTTTCTGACCTTACACCTTAAAGGCACAGTTTCCAAAGACAAGAACATGTTCTTCTCTCTAGCAACACAGGGAACAGGGAACCTTGCCCAACTACATTGACGCCAAGCTTCCCAGAGGAGCCTGGTCTGCAGCCCTCACGCTGGCTGGAGGGCCCAACACCAAGGCAGCCGGGATGTGAGTACCAACAGTACCAACGGGTCGAGCTGCAGAGCCTGGGCAAGCTCCCGGGCTCCTGGCACAGCCTGCCGACACACGTTAGCCAAAGCTTTCTGAAATTCTGCTGTCCCCAAGAGGGAAGCGGCCAGGGAGCCGAAAAGGGAGGAATCTCACTAGAGGACACCCAGCGCCTTTCTTTCAACAGAAGGACGTGTAAACCGGGCTGCTGGCTCACCCCAGGCGCACTCGGGCTGGTTCTCTCCGGGCTGAACTTGCTCAGTCACCTGTCACCACCACCTAATCACGCTCTGAGGTTACAGCAGTCTGTGAGGGCACCCCACTCCCAGGTGGCCCCTGGGACCACCCCACCTGGGGAACACTGCAGAGCTCCCGGCTCTGGCCTACCACGGGATTCTGAGCTGCACGCAGCCCCTGTCCTGCCTGTCTGGCACAGGACGTGCTGGTCTGTCCCGGACCTGAAACCGGATCCAAAGAGCAGTTCTAGTACCTTGATCATGGAATACAGTGAGGTGGCAAAATTCTTCCGGAACTCCTTCCGAATGTTGAACAGATCGATCTCACTCCTGGACACCAAGACTCTGATGAGGGTGTGGTCATCTGTCCCGGCTCCCTTTGAAAAATAAAAAGGGCGAAAGCAGCTCTGAGCCCGAGCTGGGCACGTGGACAAAGTCAACAATTTGGTAGAACTGGGCTCCGTGTTTTAGGGGAAAACTCCTAACGCCTGTCGTCTGAGACATAATCAGAGCTGGAGGACGATAAGAAAGAGGGTGGCACCGGTCAGAAGACGCAGCGTCCACTCACCTTCATGGCGTAGTAGAGGGTCTCTGCAAGGTAGGCAGGTATGCTTCGAATCGACTTCACTGGAAAACAAGCCAAGTGACGTCAGGTGCTCCCGGACTGCAACCACCCGGGCACACACTGTGCTCCCAGAGCAGCACGGACGCAGCACAGCCGGGCCCTCGTCCCTCCCCACAGGCCTTCAGAGACACGGGAACGGCACAGGAACGGGCCGGCTTTCCATGCCCCCCTGAGCACTGCTAGACAGAGCAGCCGGGGCCGCTGCCACGCCAGAACCTTCATCACCAAGACTACACAAACTACTCAGACGTGTCCTTCCCAAGACACTCGGGCGAACGGCGCAGGGCTACTTCTCCCCTCTTTGGAGCCTTGGCCTCTCTTCCTGTATCTGCCTAGCACACCGGCAGCATGCGAGTTACCCGGTTCTAGGAACACGCCACGGCTGACTAGGGAGCCGCTCGGCCCAGAGCCCACTGTGGCTCTGGAGACCTGGAAACTCTAGAAATGGTCAACAGTGACCGTCCTTCAACTGTGAGTTTTGTGAACTCTCCCTTTCCCAATGCCTCTGAAAGATAGCCACTACTAGCCATAAGTGAAAACTGTACGTGAGCTCTAATAGTGAAGGAGCCGTCCAAGTTCTCACGAACTGGACATTCAGAGGAAACTCAGTGCTCACACAGGCCACCTCTTCTCGAGAACAGGACGGCCTGACCTCAACCCTGAGGCTTGGCACCAACAGCAGACAGAGGCTCTCTGCAAACCTGTGTGGAACCAGGACCCTGGGAACCACTCCCAAGCTGGGCCCCCCCTGGCCTGGAGGGACGCGATACCACAGTCAACTGCACAAAGTCTGCACCTCAATTTTCCAGATTGTACTGAACATGTGGT
Organism: Marmota flaviventris; assembly: GCF_047511675.1. Taxonomy (NCBI): domain Eukaryota; kingdom Metazoa; phylum Chordata; class Mammalia; order Rodentia; family Sciuridae; genus Marmota; species Marmota flaviventris. Next base: position 143,360,268 of record NC_092504.1, on the reverse strand, counting down.
TGAAATAAAACTCTAATTTTTTTAATATGAAAACCACATCCTCTATTACATTCTGGGTCTCTCTTCTAACAGATGGTGATGTCTCAGTCTGCCTCGGGGCTGTGAGCACTGTACTGAGAGAACTCTAAAATGCCACAGGTTCCAGCCTCTGAGATGGTGTCCCCAGCCCTCCAGGTTCCCAGGGAACAGTGAGGTCCCCATGTGGCTTCAAACAACTCCTAACAATTTCCTCTGGATCCCGGAGCACCGGCGAGCAGGCCAGCGTCACATGAGTGGGAGACAAGACTCTGCCCTCCCGGTGCCGTGCCAGGCTCCTCTTTCCATGAACCATGCCCCACACCTTCAGATTCAGCCTCAAGCGAGCAGAACCCGTTAGCCGCTCTCGCCATGGACATTACACACTGTGAGGTCACCTACCAACGGCAAGCAGCAGCTGCTCCAGGTGTCCAGAAGTCTCCCGGTCGATGGTCTCCTCAATCTGGAACCCCGATATGGTCATGTACTTGTCAAACACTAGGAAAAACAAAAGGAGTTTTGACTCACACAACCATGGATCCTTCCAGCAATCAGAGTTCTCGCTGCGCGGCTCTTCTCCTACCCAGCGCCTTGTCTCTGAGGGAGCCTGTGCTCGGGCTCAGGTGCCAAGCCAGCAGCGACAGTTCACGGCGCTCTCTGCCCACTGACCTCCCAGCCCCCTGCCAGTCCGGACCAGAGGGACCTCAAGGAGAGTCTGCTGTGGGGACTCTGAGATGTCCTCCTCTTCCTTACAAAAAGTGACGGAAATGACTGGTTTACCCCTTTCTTTTCTTCTCGCTGTGAAAATGGTTAGTTCAGAGCTACAGCAACTGTCTCGTGACGACGAGGCAGATGGCATGAGAAGGAAACCAAGACACCGAGGACAGCGGGGTAGGAAACCAGGACGATCCCAGGTCCTGCCAAGCCCGCCTCAGAATCCACCTGCAGAACTGAAGCCACCATGTGGGCTCCGTCACCTGCTCCTGAACACATTCTCAGCTGAGAGCATAAGTCCCGGAGACAACCCAGAAGCGGGGTCTCAGATCCACCATCCTGGAGGAAACACCCGAGTGAGCCGCCACTCATGGTCTGTGACTGAGGGACGCCCCAGAGCCCGACCCTCACCACCCTCCGGAGACGGGGGCTTAAGCTCCTGGTTCCGTAAGTCACAGCAGCGGTAAAGGGAGTCAGCAGACCTGCCCAGGTGGCACAGGGTGCCTCAGAGACCAGGGCAAGGCCACAGGGCAGCGTGTCCGCCACCCAGCCTCTTTCACTCACCCCTTCTCAAGTGCGACACACTCCGTGTTCCGAAGATGGTAATGAACTTCTCCTCGTCGGTGCCCCACTTGAGCTCTCCGGCCTGAAACAGCACCTGCAAGCATTCCCGCCTCCGTCAGGAAGGCTCTCTGCGACCCCCAGGCCCTGAGCCACCGTGCAGCTTCCTGCAGACCACACGTGCTTGCCGCACGTCTGGCCCTGTCCATTCCTCCCGTCTCCAACTCTCAACTCGGCCTCCGGGGTTTGGAGCGCCACTGGGGCTCGCCAGGATTCACAGGTCAGGTCGAGGTGACAAAGCACAGCACCAGGCAAGACTAGGTCTGCCCAGAATGCCTTCTGTGACTTCCAATTTTGGGGGGAGGAGATTTCTGATCATCTCACTGCGGTCCATCCACTTACGTTTGGGAAATCCTAAGCAGGAGTTCCAGGACCTGGAGGATCCAGGATCTGCTCCTGTCTGACTTGGGCTACGCTGTTCAACAGGCAGCCACCGGGCTTTCTCTTTGCCACTGAGTTACCAGGCTGGCCGAGGGAGACCCCTGCTCCCCTGGGAGCCCCATGCCGTAGCCGTTCTCGGGAGGCCCACCCACGGCTGGCTCAGTGGGTCTCCTGCAGCCATCTGAGAAGACCTGGGCCTGCTTCTCAGGCCACCACTGGAAACCTTCCAGAGCGCCCACTCCTGGAGCGGGAACAGGAGACTCAGCCCGCCCCCCCCCCACACACCCACAAGGAATTAACGCTGGGAAAGTAAGAAGGCGCCTCAGCCCTGAACAAAGCCCCCCCAGGGGAGTGCGACTTGGAGCTCAGCTGGAAGGTGGCTCAGGAGGGGTCCGGCTGGGAACACTGGACTGCTGTGCAGAGTGACAAGGCCAGCTGGGCTGCCCTGCTCTTGAGTGGGGCCAGGGCCCGTCCTCACCCACTGCAGGAACGGCCCCTGGCTACGTGGACGGCTCACGCACTGCTCACTTCCCTGCTGAGGGCCCACTGAGTGCTGTGAGCTGGGCAGCTCTGCGGCCCCTGAAGGGCAGGGGGGCGCTTCAGCGTGAGGGGCAGTGCAGTGGCAGAAGGCCTGCGGTGCAGTGGGCCTTCCTGTGCGGGCCACCTGACCCCTGGAGGTGACTTGGGGCTACCTGCAAAGTGCCCGTGCTGAGGGCTCAGCAGGAGAAGCAGGCCGAGGCGCAGGGAGAGCGCCGGGAGAGCCGGGGCAGGGGCGCGGACGTCCACATTAGGAACGGGCTCTACCTGGGGACAGTGGACCCAGGAGGGTCCTCGGAGCTTACGCAGGAACAGGAAGCAGGCCTGCGTCTGGCAAGGCGGGTGGGTGAGGGTCAACAGGCAGCAAACCGCCCTCGGCTCCTCCCCGCAGCCAGGCAGAGAGGGCAGCACTCACACCCCCAACACAGCTGCCCAAGAGACGGGGTGCTCTCCTCACTGCACCAGCACGTCAGGCCACAGGCCAGCGGGCCACTGTGCAAGCCCTGGAGAGGGCCCACGGCGCTGCCCACTTCCCTGAGGACCAAGACTGCCACAGGAGGGGCAGGGGGACGCCAGGCGACTCGGGAACCCAAGCAGCCCCTCGTTCCCCACCCCCGGGCCTCGGCTCCAGGTGCAGACTTCCTGACACACAGCTCCTGCACCTGGACACCTCGTAAGCCACACGGAGACCACACAGGGTCTGAGAGTCTGCCAATGTGACATTTGGGAGCCACTAACACCTGGCTGACAGAAGAGAAGTACCGGCCAGGCCCGGCAGTGACATCTGCAGCCCAGCCACAGGAGCCCGAGGCCGGAGGGCTGCAAGTTCCAGGCCAGCTGGGCAACTGGGCGGGGCCCCGTCTCAATAAACAAGGGGTCTTGGGGTGCAGCTCAGCAGAGTACTTGCCTAGCAAGTGTGCGGCCCCAGCACCACAGAAAAACAAAACGGAGGGACGACATTGTTTAGAATTCTTCCAAAGGACAGGCAGGAGCACTGCAGATGCTAGGTGACCCGCCACCACTCATGGGACAGGACGACACACACCTTCAGACGCGATCCTTCCTTCTTACCCCTTCCTAAGAGACCTACTGCCCCGTTACCAGTGGGGTCAATAACACTGGGTGGTTGCCGTTGTTTTTTTGCAAAATTCTTTGTTTTTTGGATGTTTCATAACAACAAAAAAGGAATGATATGTCTAGGTGGAACTCACTGTACTATTTCACTTCATGTTTGGATAAAATATTTTATTAGCCAGACCAGAATGAGAGAACTCTGCCGAGGTGAGTCTTGTGATCTGTCATGGACACCTGAACTGGATTGTCCTAGAGACCTCACAACACACCTGGTGACGCTCCCTTACCACATATTCCTTCCATGCACAGATGGGGGCAAAGTCGCCACACAGCCGGCCTCACTCACCTGAGCGTCTTGTTCAACTTGAGCTTCGTCGATTCCAGCATCAGGGTCTCTGTTCGCCTATAAGACAGTACGTCCCATGACTGAATCACTCCAAAGGAAAAATGTCCCACCTGGTGGTTATGCACGTAGAGCTCTTTCTCTTAGGAATAAATGGCTTTTCAAGGTCACCTCAATCCTACAATCTATCACACAGAACTGTCCAAATCCAACCTGACCCTCCTGACCCTGCTGTGAAAGCGGAGGACACAGACTGCTCTCTGCAGCCAAAGGCTGAGGCAGCCGCTCAGAGCTGAGGCTGTGCGTTGTGAAAGGTAAACAAGCACAGGCTGCACACACCCACCAGCAGGACCAACCAGCACAGAGAGCATCAGAAGAATTTCAAGTGGCTTCCCTGGATAATCAGGCCACTCCACCTTCAGACTCTCTCCCCTACCCCCAAAGTCCTAGGCACTGAATCCAAGGGCGCGCTCCCACCAAGCTACATCCACAGTTCTTTTGCTTTTTATCTTTGAGACAGGGTCTCGCTAAGTCGCAGAGGCTAGCCTTGAACTTGCGATTCTCCTGCCTCGGGCTCCCACGTTGTGGGGATTACAGGTGTGTCACCATGCCTGCCAACTTCAGACTTTTCACGTCAAGCTAGAGTTGGTCTCCACCCAATACCTGAAGGAGAACCACCAACATCCTCTGGTAGTACCCCGAGGTGTCCCCCACCACGTCGTCTTCCAGGCTTGAGCCGTACTCTGCAACAGAACCATTCCACACTTACTCACAGCTGCTTTCAAATAGAAAGCGATCCTGCCCCATTCATCAGAGGAAAGAGATACAAAATAAGAAATACTGTATTGATTAACAAATTCTCTCTGTCCCGTCTCTCAGTGCTGGAGACTGAAGACAAATGCTGAGTGGCTGGGAGGCATGACCACAGTCTCCCCAAGCCGTGATGCAGCCTGGGCCCCGACTCAGCCATCCAGAAGGGCTCTGGAGAGCCTCTTAAACACTTTGACCATAAGATTCAACTTCTCCTGCTTCTTCCCAATGTCCCACGTGACGGGTTTCCCATGTCTTTCACCCTCTGAGTGGCCCTTCTCTGGGCATGGCCATATTCTAACCTCCCCCCAATAAAATATGTTTTTCTCTGCAGCTAATAAAGTTAAGTGAGAGACAGCGATGGCATTCTGAGGTATGCCCCCTCCTGCCTCCAAGGTCAGGGAAAGGGAGAAGCAGCGAGGACTCAAATGAAGGCAGCTCTGCCACGGACACTCGCGGGCGTTCCCAAGTCCACAAATACCTGCCAGAACTACAACGCACTGAGACAGCAAAAGAAGGAGGAAAGAGGCATCACTCTAAGGTGTGAAAATATGTAATCATTACTTGAAAGCAGGCAACTTTAAAAGACTAAAACTTCTATTTTAAAAGACCCAAAAAATCATGTTTACTTCAACCAGTGATCCAAGTAGAATCTTGGCGGGAACCTCTGACTCCTTCCTCTACTGCAGCACCCACAAGTAACCAACCATCAGCCCTATCCGAGATCTCGTGCTCTGAGTGACACCCTGGACTTCCCATAACTGTGTGGCTGTTAAGTCCCAAACCCCAGCTCACCTTGGGACATGCAGCTGGAGTCAAACCCCCTTCCTCATCGGCTGTGGCACTGACTGCTGTGCAGTCCACTCAGAACCACACATGGCTCTGAACCAAGCCCGGATCCACAACACGCCACACAAACCCCCAACCTGGCCCAACTCGCTGGCGACACAGGCCCCTCCACGATGGCATGCTCTCTCAACTGCACTCCTCTTTCCAGTGTCCACACCTCTGAGGACAGTGGCCCTGCTCCAAAAATGCCTGTTACCTACTCCAAGCCCAGTGCCCGGCTCTACGGAGAGACAGGACAAACAGAATCTGTACTGTAGAGTGTCTGAATATCTAAGGTGTGACGTTCTGGTATGTATACGGTGGGACGATCGCCACCACACAGCTTTCTCTCTTAGACAACGTCAAGTCCTTGACAGGGCTCCATTGCACAGTCGCCCCCCGCACCTCGGATCTGCAGAACTTCTCATCCTAATGAAATGCAGTGCCCTTGGCCATCGCTGCCCATCACCCTCGCGGCCCTCCCCTCCCAGCCCCGCCAGCCCCACCCAGCTCTGCGTGTTCCACACATGCGCTCCACCACGCTGTCTTCCTGCGCCTGGCTCCTTCTGCAGGTTCATCTGTGCGCTACAGGGGGCAGGCCTTCCCCGTAGAAGGCTGAAGGAAGTTCCTGTGCACACACACCCTACTTTCTTGAATCATTCCTCAGCAGCTGTCAGGCCGCCCGGCCTTGAAACTCTGAGCATCTCATTTGTACCATGAAGCCTCCCTAACATCCAATGCCAACAACCTCTCAGGTGATCTCAGTTGGAAAGGGGCTATCCTTTAACTATCACAGTGGCACTAAACCACGTCACCAGGCCTCAGGCTGCATGCTGTCACCACCATCCTCTCCCCAGAGGGACAGCTGGGTACTACATCAGGTAGAGCGGCCGGCTGATGCTCACCACCTCGGCCTCACCACCTTCTCCTCTCACTCTAGGAGAAGCAGGAGACCCTGCACTTTGGAAAGGAGACTGTTCTGCTGCCCCACATTTCACACCACTGACCTGGTGAACAGAGTCATCTCTAAGACCCAAACTGACCCAGAGGGCGCTGCACTTCCCTAGCTCAGGGCAAGAGCCTGGGAACTGTGCCGTGCATGCTGACCACCTGGTCAGGAAGGAGGTCTGCCCTGAAGGAACACAACTCTACCTTGACTTCCCTTTGCTAGATTCCCCTTACAGATGCTCCAGACAGGAACACAGACTTTCTCCCAAAAAGTGAAGGATGCTCCAAAAAAATTCAAATGCAGAGTATTGTGTCCCAGCATTGCCATTAGCTAAACAAAATACGTTTACTCAGACATTTTTACTAACCCTGATCTGGAAAGGGGGTTAGGTATCTTTTCCCAGGTTCCCGAAAGGTCTTTGAGATAACTCCACCTACACTAACATAGAACTGAATGCATTTGAAGGAAGAAAAACTATTCACATACACCCCAAAGTTAACAGGAGAGAAAGACACCCCTAGAATTCCTCTATTAGAATCCTATGCAAGCCATAAGCAGCTTTTCATGAGCTACTAAAACAGGTGAAGGTTTTGACTGAAGAAGAAAGGCAGCTGAGTGGCAGGTCCCCCTCCACTCACTCGACAGCTGTGAGCCGCCGGCCTGTGGCATCTGTGGGACAGGATGGAGAGGTGACAGTGGAGATGGGAAAGACGTCAATCCAAACACTCACCTTCTTCATACACTTGCTTTATGGCTCTGAGTTCTTCAGGTGTCCTTGAAGCAATGATTTCTGTCAGGACTTTCTCTTTTGTCCCGGCTCCCTGTTTGGAGATTTATTTTTAATAGAGAAAACATGTCAGCAGTAAGAATAAAAAGGAAGTTATTTTGCCAGAATAGATGTTACGCAGATTGTGCACAAATATCCCCCAACACGACGTGGGCTTCTCTTTATACAAGCTCCACTAGTTACAGAGATATGAAATTTCAAGTTAATTTGCTCTCCAAAGATAATCTTATTATTTATTTTATCTTTCATTCTTTTTGTCTAGTGTAGAGCAAGGTATACTGGTATAAAAGGTATAAAGGTATAAAAGATAATGTAAATTTGCAACTTATAATCTGATCGGCTAATTCTAGTTGAAGGTAAAACATTTTAATGGAACTGACACAGAACACATGATTGCGTGTGGAAGATAACAGGTACTTCATCTGCACCTCAAAAGTAAGCTCCTGCCCCCGAGTTCTGCTTCTCCTGCAGCCAAAGCAAGCTCGCACCCAGGGCACTGCTGCCACGGGGCAGGGACGTCCCCCAGAGGCCCTGTGCTGAAAGCTCTACTCCCAGAGAAGCACCCGGAGCCTCCAGGAGGCAGAGCCGTAGGTCCTGGAGCACGCCCTGGGGGTCGGGCCGTGCCAGCCCCTCTCTGCCCACCCCTCTCTGCCCACCCCTCTCTGCTCGGGGTGAGCGGCTTCACTGCCCACGAGCTCCCACCAGGAAATGCTGCCTCAACACAGATCAAGCACTGGAGCCTCTACAACCAGGGGCCCAACCACCCTCTCAGATGCCTGTCACGGCCACAGGAAGCTGAGTGACAGTGACCTAAACACAGTTGAGGAACTGCATCCGTGGAAACAAATTGGAAGTTGCTCTCTGTATTTTTAAAAAATAGTATTACCTGATTTTCCTTTTTCTGCTTTTAAAAATCATATTTATGCCACTAAATTAGAGATATATGCAACGATTGACTGAACTTAAGTTTTTAAAAGGCAGAATTATGTTCTTTTTATTTTTGTTTCTTTATCAAAAATCAAGTCCAAAAAGCCTCAGCTCATCCTCTGGAAAAATTTCAGCTGCAGCTGACCATCTGGGGTGCTGTGTGAAAGCCCCTTCCTCAATAACCCACGACTCTGCTCACACCAAAAAAAACCCTACAGAAATGAAGAGAATCAGAATAAACCAGCTACCGACTGAATAAATCTCCACCTCCCATGCTAAAAGTTACAAGTCCTGGGCCGAGTTACCTTCTTGCGGCTAAAGCTCAATCTCCCACTCAAGATCAATTGTAACTGAACTCCTTCCTGCCCACAGAGTCCCCAGGCGGCCAGGCCATGCCCCAGGCCAGAGCCCAGCCAAGGGATGCACACACAGTTTCTGCACACCTGAGTCACAGCCAGTTCACCAGCTACTTTGTTATTCCCTAATCAAGCAATTTTTTGTTTAAAGAGTTAAAATATTTCATCCACCATCATTTTAAAACAACTCAAAATTAGAAGACAGGCATAGAAGTAAAATATAAAAATTTAAATTTGAAAAAGCCAGTTCTGGTGAGCTTACGAATGCCAACAGACGAAGGTCACCTTGTCATTCTGCCCCCACTTGTCTTCTCAGCACCTCCCAGAGCTGCCTCTTACACGAAGCCCACCCTGAAGTCAGTCAGAGACAGACAGGCGTGGGACGGGCCGGTTCCGCAGCCTCTCACCTTCAGAGCGTGCTTCAGCTCGTAGGCGTCGTACAGCCGGGAAGGCTTCATCAGAGCCACGATCAGTTTCTCAAATTTTCCAGTCAGTTCTGATTTCAGGTCATCCAGGAGATCCTACGCACAGCAGACAGGCAGAGCTTTAAGGCGATTCTTCTTAAAGGTGACCTGGGGCCTCTGCCTAGTGAATGCCGTAGGCTGCTGCCTTCAGGTAGAAGGCGGTGAGCTAGCAAACCCACAGCCTCCCACGCTGAACAGCAGGCCTCAACCCCGGAGGGAGGCCACCTATGCACCAATCTGCTTCTAGGAGATGAGTTTCTTCATTTCAAGCATTTCATTTTAAAAATGGTATTGAGAAACACAGACATCTTTATAAAAATTCCCCCAAAAAATCATCAATGTGTTTTTTAAAAGGACAGAATGTAGCCTGTCACCCTTTTCCTCGCGGTATCTGATGATAGTCTGATACACAGCAGGCTACAGCGAACGGATGCTCCTGAGGACTGAGAGACCTGCTGCAGGGCGAGTGCGGGGGCATGGCCCCCGGCAGCATCAGCAGCAGGGACCTGGACACGGTGCCCAGAACACTTCTCGAGGTGGGGAGGCAGCGCAGGGCAGACCACCTGTCCACCCCAGACACGGCCTGCGTCCCTGCCTGGCACCAGAAAAAGGGGGAAGGGGCAGGATACTTTCTCTTTTGTCTCACAGTGAAACGACAAATGTGGATTTCCAGAATAACAGACTGAAGTATGCATCGTGCGTTCTGCACCAAATCTAAAAACCTTTGCTTTACAATGTCAATCAAATAAGAGCGCTTGGCTCTACTAGTTAAAAGTCCACTTACTAAGATCACCAGGAAAGCGGCCCACACTGCACTAGAGGCCCACACCAGACAAGGGTGGTAGGGTGGCCCAGCAGGATGCGCTGAGGGAAGGCAGAGGCCGCACCGTGGCACTAACAGCCCCAGCACTGGAGCATGGGCTGCGGGAGGCAGGCAGGAGGGAGCAGGAACACAGCAGTCAGTGACAGATGGCCTTCACAGGAGACCGTCACACCACTGCCTTGCAGACTGGCACACTGTGCCCTTGACCCTGCAGGCTCAGCCAACCTCTGCTTCCAGAACCTGCAGTGGGTCGACGGGCACCACACTGCTGTGTCCCGGCTCCTGCGCGACCCAGCACTGGCTCAGGTCCCCGGGAGGATGCAGTGCAAGCTAGCTCTGTGTCCTTGTGAATGAAGGAACGGAGGCCTGCAGGTCGGCCTCCACAGACACCGAGGGAAGGTGCTGCACACAGACTCCTCCAAACCCAGAACTGCGCCGGCTACACCTTAGGAGGAAGGGGGCCTTACCCTGCCAAACAGAGTTTTGAAGGCCTCGGCGATCTCCTGGCGCTGCGCGTTGCTCCGAGATGTCAGCAGAGTCAGGATGCTCTCCTCGTCGGTGCCTGCGATTCAAGGTTAACGCCAGGCTGGGCTCCCTCAACCTCCCTGGGACCAGCTCCCCAGCCACTTCCCTCTCCTCCCTCTGCCTGTGAGTGTGTAAAATGTCTTGTACATTTTTCTGAATAATTTATTAAGCAAAATATTGAGGATATGTAAAATGCTGCGTATCCTACTCATTACTCCCCACTCCCAGTGTATTTTGAAGTAGACAGAAAAATACTCGTGACTTTTTAAAAAGTTGTCTGGAGATTTTTAGACAACACATAGTCACTGTAATAACAGCCATTCACAGGGTACAATGTGTGGGTGTACAGCGGACAGAGAGAGCTGGCTTCAAGTCACACGCAACCTAGAGTGGACACCCGGCAGCTGTGAGGCAGAACGGCTGCACCCCGAGGCTGTGTCCGGAGTAGCAAGGGAACCCCAGAGGGCAGGGCCAGGAGCAGGGCAGGCTCTAGGACACTGCAAAAGCGCAGCGACGGGAAAACACGAGGCTTCCAAAAGCAGCAGACCCCCCGCCCCCCGGGCTGGAGAGAACACACCAAGCCTAACAGGGGACGGTCTGAAAGGGGCTGGGAGGACATGGAAGCACTGGACCCTCGTGAGAAGGGGCCCCAGATCCAGGGATCAGCCACGCAGGCAGCCCCTGAGATAGAAACACTGACGATATGTAAAACGTTCCATATCCTACACTCGCTGCTCCTGATAATGGCCAGAAGAGAGCCTGCAGCAAGGGAAGGTCCCCGGGGAAGGCCCCGCACAGAAGTGGGGTGTGAAGGGGCAGGCGCACAGCCCAGGCCTTGCCCTCTGCAGGGGGGTGGATTCTCGGCTGCTCGGTCCTGGAGTTGGGGACCCATAGCACGATTCTGTTGATTCAGCTTTTCTTCTACACATTTCAAATCTTTTCATTTTCCAGAATAAAAAGGAGGTGGGATTTACCCAGGCCTTTCATGGCCTTCCGAAGAGTTTCTGCATCAGCCCGGTCATCGAATCCACGGAAGTCGGTCACGGTGCCTCTGAGAGCCTGAGACAGAAGCACAGTGCTGTCATCCACGTCCTGCTGACCAGCAGGGCAAGAGCGGCCGCTGCTGCCCACCAAGCTCAGCCTCTCCACAGGTTCACCACCTGGGAAGACCCGCCCCATCTGAAGCGGGAAACGGGCCACTGAGGCACGTGGCAGGACCACTTCGCTGCCTGAGCTCCCCTGGCCCCAGGAGCCTCATGTGAGGCTGGCTCCTTCCTCCCTGGGCTCCACCCATGCACAACACCCACCCACCCTCCTGGCTTTAAGGGCACCTTCCCAGGGCTGCTTCCCCCCAATCACCAGGGGCACACAGGCCTGCCCCCGACTCAGTCCTAAGCAAGGCTCGCTCCATGTTGTCACCCTGAGCCCTGCTCCTGAGCACCTCACAGGGACTTTAAGAGAACTCAGCAAGAAAAGACATGTGGTGATCCACGTGCCAGAAGCACTTGTTAGAAGACGTTCTTTTTCAGACCTCCGGATACACATTAATTTGTCGTGTTTCTAATAATCATAATATTTCCAAAAAAGGTCACAAGATCATTAGGTCCTTTAAATCCGGAGGCTTTACTAACACTGAGCCACAGAGCTGATGTGATGATCAAGGAGTTTCCCGGCATTTACTTTTTACCAACACACGTTTTGTAATTTCCTTAAAACTCTGTTACGGGACCATCTATAACAGGGAAAAACAGCTACAAGGAGGGAGGGTGGAGAACACCTAGTCTGCTTCACAATGTTTTTTATTATTCAATTACCCACAGGAAGAAAAGTTCCCTTCTGCCAACAACACTGTGATACCAATTAAACTCAAAAGTCTGATCCTCAACACCACATAAAAATAAAATAAAGATGTTGTGTCCACCTAAAACTAAAAAATAAATATATAAAAAAAAATTTTAAAAAAGATGACAACGGACATGCACAACCAGAGAAACGAAGAGGTGTGCTCCATTTGTGTACAGTGAATCAAAATGCATTCTGCTGACATGTATAACTCATTAGAACAAAATTTTAAAAATTAAAAAAGATAACAACAGAGAGTGTCATTCCATGGGGAAGAACTTTTACAGCACCCAGCCCCAAAGGCCATCCAGGGACCCTAAACACATTTCCTGGAAAGGTGGCACTCAAGAGTCCAAGGAAGTGACCAAGGCGACCCTCGGCCACGGCATGGACAGTTCCTCTACACCCCCTTCTCCGTCAGGCCGGTCCCCAGCCTCCTCTGCCTTCCTTTGTGCGAGGACCCCGCTAAGGCAATCTAGGCGGACTTCTGACCACCTATGTCAAGGACTGAACATCCCATGCTTTCAAAGGAAGCTACTCCTGGATGTGGCACTCAGGAGGCAGGGCGTTGAGACTAAAAACGACAGCCGTTTTTAACACTTTCCACATGCTAAGTACTACACTGATCACTAGGAAAGTCCCGATGCCACAAGCCAGGCACAAAATGGCAGATGTGGACGTGAGAAGTGCGGCAGAGTGTGTCCGCACCGAGGCTGGAGCAGGTAATGTGAGCACATAAACAGTGACCAGAAGGACCAAAGAGAATAAACTGGAAAAAAATCCCCAAAAACGTCTGGAACGTTGCCTGTAGGTTTGCAGCCAGAATCAGAAAAGCAGAGACTGGCACGACTATGTTTCGGGATGCACAGAAGCTCGGGAGGGGAGAAGGAGATGGCCTGCAGCTCAGAGGAGGGTGACTTCAACACACCGCAGCAAGCAGTCAGGTGCAGAGAGGCCACCAAGGGAAGGGCCTGGTGAGGAGGGGGCATAAAAGCCCCAACACACAAGCTCCTCTGTGGCCACAGCAAGCCACCGGCAGGAGGACTGGCCAGCCCTGCAGATGCTGGGCCTCCTCCCGCAGCAGGGACACTGGAATGGCCTGGGCGAGATGGAGACGGGAGGGCAGCTAACCCGAACACAGACGCAGAAAGACCCAACCACATGCAGCAGCAGGGAAATGGACAGGAGACCCGCAGGGCCCAAGGTAGGGGACATGGACAGGAGACCCACAGGGCCCAAGGTAGGGGACATGGACAGGAGACCTGCAGGGCCCGAGGCCAGGAAATGGACAGGAGACCTGCAGGGCCCGAGGCCAGGAAATGGACAGGAGACCTGCAGGGCCCGAGGCCAGGAAATGGACAGGAGACCCGCAGGGCCTGAGGCAGGGGAACTCCAAGGGCAGATTCTGGCCATGCAGCTGAGCACCAGTGAGCAAGAGGCAGAGCCAGGACTTGACTCAAGTCATGGGACAGTGGCTCCTGGTCCCTAGCAACAATGCTGCACCGCCTGGAGGAGAAGCTGCCCAGGGTGATGCGCAGTCACCAGGGAACCGCGTTCCCCGAGGAAGGAAGCGGCAGGCTCCAACTCCACGGGGGTGTCCAGGGACGGGCAAGGTGGAAGGGCCCACTGGGTTCCGCAGGAGTCTGGGCGGCACAGAGCCCTGGCTGCAGGACACTGGGGAGTGAACTGACACTCTATCTCAGTGGAGCCTCATTTCGCAACAATAGTTTGTAAAAAAAAAAAAAGAAAGGAAAGAAGCTTTTAAAATCACACTTAAAAAAAAGAAAACTTGAGGTGGTTTGTGGTTTGTAGATTACACAGAAACTGCCATCTGAGAGAGGGGGGTTTAGAACAGGGAGAGGTTACTTGCCTCAAAGAAAAAATAAAATATATCTGACCCTCGGGACTGAAGGAAATGAGGTAAAAAGGAAAAGAGAAGAAGGTCCTCAAGAATCTCAGCCATTTCTATGAAGAAATAACTAACTACCGGCCACGTTTTCTAAGAGCTTTCTAGAAATCGTGAAACACTTGTGCCTTCCACACCACAGAGTCACTGCCCCAGCCAGCGAGGCCACGCACAGTGGGAAGGAGCCAGACGTGAGTCACAGACTGAGTCACTGGGCAGACCTTGTGTGGACATCCTGTCTGCAGCCCACCACTGGGGCCCAAGACTGTCTGTAAACGTGGCTCTGGAGGACTCTGCTGGAGCCCCACCCTGCAGCGGGGCAGCTCCATCTCCAAGGAGCTCTGTCCCTGCTGCAGCCTCAGCTCACCCTCCACCCTTCATCCCACCACGGCCTCTCCAGGATGACCACAAGCTCCTGGACTACAGAGGCCAGAACCCAATCCATGGTTCATCTCAGCTTCAAACCCATCCTTTCTCCCCCTCTAAAATAAAACGTCCTTTTATCCTCAAGGCCTAGGCATGCCAAAATAAAATGAAGAAAATCAACCCAAGAGCAGGGAAGGACTGTTTTCCTGACCCAGGGAAGTCACACGTAAACAACGATTTCAAGTGCTCACTGTCTGGAACTTTCTGAATAAAGCTCCCCTGAACGTACAGAAGACCTCGAGGCCCTCCTTAAGCCTGTCTCCCAGTCCTGGGCAGTGGCTGCTGACCACCCACCGGCACCCCCCATGCTGCAACGAGGAGCCAGAGATCCTGGACCAAGCGCTGGGGCTGCCTCAGGCTTCCAGGGGTCAAGGCGGCTGCTGAGGTGGTGGGAGACAGGACTGCCTCCCCTGCCGGCCAGAGCAGCTCGCGTCCCACCTGCAGACACCGCAGAGGCCCCAACGCCTCCTGTGATGGTGGGCCCCACAGGTGGGCAACACGTTCCCAGAGGCCTGCGGGAGGCAGACCAGCAGGCCCAGAGCACAGCCCCACCCATCCCTGCCCTGCTCTCTGAGAAGCTGAGGCCACGGGCAGGCAGGCCAGTCCCCAGCACACCCAGCTGACCTCCTCCCCACTTCCTCGCCCCTCATGCTCCCGCAAGCCTGCTCCTGCCTCGGCCACTCTGACCAGCTGCTTTTGACCTCTTTCAAAGTTTAGGGTCGGGGGAAAATGGATCACTGTAAAGTAAGCTATTCACACACTAGTATACAAGGGCTTGTTGATAACAAATGAAGATCAGTAAGATTTAAATCTTCATTGTGCGTGTCTTTAACCCTCTGACAGTGACAATGCCTTCCCTTGGCAAAACCTGCGAAATGGGAACGAAAACTGTGTGTCCTCAACGTCACCCTGGAACAAGGGTGGGGCCCTGAGCCTGCTGGAGTGAGGGAAGCTGCTGCCTCCCAGGAGCTCAAAGCTGGGCATCCTGCAAACAGCACTTAAAAAGCCCCATAGCTGACAGTGCAGTCACGCCAGCGCTCCAGAGAACAGCGAGCACACCAACTCCATCTCCTCTGCATCCCAGCAGGAAGCACAAACGTGCAGAGCACCACTGGTCCTGGGACACACCGACAGTGAGCTAGCTTCAAATCCTTCTAGTTGTAGGAAGATATAAATCGTGCAAAAGCAAACGGCTCTACAGAGATGAAGGAGGATTCAGAGGTCGCAAAAACCCTGTTTACTACAGTGCCACCTAAATGTTTCATAAGGAACTCAAATTCAACACATCTATTTCTAAAAGTCTCTTATTTGCCTCAAACATGCATTCTTTTCTCAAAAAAAAAAATATATATATATAAATATATGTATGTGTATATGATCAAGGTCAACCAGTCACCTTGACCCTCACCTGACCCTTTCTCAGCAAACACCACCCTACTCATGCACCAAATTTACCTACTTCTCCCAAAGGACCCTCCTATCTGAAGTCCCAGCCACCACCTAGTTCAAGTCCTGACAACAGATTCCTGCATACTGTTCCCTCTTCTTCCCTCTCTAAACCCCCATCTCACTACCCACCTCTGCAGCCCCCCGAAATGCAACCACCACAATAGCACCAGGGCGATCCTGGCTAAACACAAACCTGACTGTGGCACACCCCAGGCACAACTCTCTCACACCTCCCCTACCTACACAGCAGCTCACACACCTGGTCCGGCTCCTGTCGAGAGGCCTCATTCCCAAGGCTCACACTCCTGTGGTTCCAGGCCAAACTCCTTGACCCTCACTGAGCACAGTATTCGCTGTTGCTGGCCCTCCCTGTGCCTTCCCTCCTTTGTCCCACACCACCAAAGCAGCTGAGCAACCTCAATCCCTTCTTCTGTGAAATGAAACAGTAATACTCATTTCCAAGATGCATCATGGGCGTTAAATAATGCACACGGAGGACTTGGCAATGCACCTGCTCCATTAATAGATTTCAAGATGTCTATCAGAGGTCAATCAATCTTTTCTGGTTAAATTCTTAGCAAGACAGTCTTACCTATGGTCTGCACATACTCCTGATTTCTGGATTTTTTTGCATACTTTTCTAGGCAGGGTGGACCCACATAAGAAAAAAATTATTAGCAGTAAAAGATATAACTCATAAACATGAAGAATCTGTATGGTAGAAAACTACATTTTAACTCTTTAATAAATAAGAAACATTAATATTTAAATAATACATTTTCAACTGTGGAAACATGCACCTCTAGGACTCAGGTTTCAGATCGCATTACTCTAGAAGTCCCAGGAGTAGAAGCCTCTGGTTCCCACCCCAACAGGTTACCCAAAGGCATTTCCATAGAAATGGACTGAAACCTCATCCTGAGGCTCCAGCTGACCTGCAATCACACTGGGGCACAGAGCAGATTTTAGACAGTAAAAAGGCAATCACTCAATGTGGCCTTCTGTACGTCATCCACGGTAACCAGGAGGAGCAGATCTCCATCTTACCATGTTTCACCACACATCTGTCACAGGTGTTATGCCAAATGTTTTTGTAAAAAGTGAGATGGAGGCCTAGGGTTGTAGTAGAGCGCTTGCCTCCACATGTGAGATGCTGGGTTCGATCCTCAGCACCACATAAAAATAAATAAAGATAATAAATAAATAAAAACAAAGATATGTTTTAAAAGTTATTTTTAAAAAGTGGGATGCAACCACTATGTGAAGCTTTCTTTTTAATTATGCCAATGTTACTTAAAAATCACGTGTTACTAAGCTGCCTTTGGTGTAAGATTAGGATGACGAAATACAAATGTGTTATGCAGTGAAATACAGTAATTTTAACCAATTTAAAAAATCTTTTACTTCCATGGTTTCTAAGGGTAATTCTTAACAAAGTAACAGCAAAATTCAAGATTGCATCTTCTTTTTTTAACATGTCTTGTAACTTCTATGGCCAATAATTGGTTTGGTCTAATAAACAGGCCTGGCATTGTACTGTGATAGGAATCACACATGTGTAATTTTATAATGGAAGCCACCTTCTCTCTGGCTTTGCATATTTGCACATTGATTATTATCATTCTTTGAAATTATTACTGTCCACGTTTGGAACATGTGTTCATTTGTTCCATCTTGGTTACAGCCTATGCATGAAAAGGAACTGACTGAAAGCTTCAGACATCACTAGGAAATTTACAAGAGATCTGAGGACCAGCCTAGTGAGCAGGGATAAAGGGAATTATTCTCTGATGCACCCCCCCCCCCCCCCAGTCAAGATAGGGAAGGATCCTCCTCAGGGAAGAGCTAACTTCACATAAAAGTATCCTTTCTGTGGGGAAGAACCAAAAGCAAACTTTCCACTTGGAAGTAATATGAGAACTGGTTCTAATAACAGTTAAGTGCAAAAGAGGAAGCCACAATAGGGGCACTGAATAAACTTAATAAGTTACTAATTGGTCTAATCCTCCCATTTTCTCTTGGAAAGGCCCATGAAACCTTATTCAATTTTGATAAGTCAGGCTGATAAAAAGTGAACTACAAATGAGAGAGAGCATTGTTTGGGCATTTAAAACACTTGTTTAAAAAAATTACCATGGCTCTGGCAAGCCAGTTAGATTGGCAAGATGTGCGAAATAGTTTCGGGGTGGAGTTTTTAAGAATTGATATCTTATTCACAAAAGATTTATAACATGATCAATCTTTAAAGATTACTATATAAATCACACTATTTCCTCGTTTCTACAGTTTTGATAAATATTAATAATTGAAAAAAGAAGAAGAAGCCCGCATCAGGAAATCAACTTCTGAAAAGTCCCAAAGCAAATCCAGTGCAAAACTCGTTCCACCAGATCATTACTTAAAAAAACAGCTGTTTAAAAAATCGGTTCCTTTTAGTAAACGAAGTTTCCTAAACGAACGTCCGCTTTAGTAAACTCTGGGGCGCAGCAGCTGGAAAAGAGCTCCAGCCAAGCTCTGCCCTTAAAAGTCAGGCTCCCCACCCCACCACCCACCTTCCCCGCCCACAGCCCCAGACACCGGGACCCACCCGCCTTCCCCACCCACAGTTCCGGACACCCGGGCCCCCCACCCACTCCGCACCCATAGCCCTGGACACTGGAACCCACCCACCTCCCCCACCCACAGTTCCGGACACCCGGGCCCCCCACCCACTCCCCCACCCATAGCCCTGGACACTGGAACCCACCCACCTCCCCCACCCACAGTTCCGGACACCAGGGTCCCCCACCCACTCCGCACCCATAGCCCTGGACACTGGAACCCACCCACCTCCCCCACCCACAGTTCCGGACACCCGGGCCCCCCACCCACTCCCCCACCCATAGCCCTGGACACTGGAACCCACCCACCTCCCCCACCCACAGTTCCGGACACCAGGGTCCCCCACCCACGGCCCGGGACACCACACCGGGACCCCCACCCACAGCCCCGGACGCCGGGAACTTTGGGGAAAAGTCACGGAGTCAGGGAGAGCAGGCCTCCGCCTCCCGTGACGCCAGCCGGCTCCCCCGCTCCAGGGTCAGCGACGCGGCGTGGGGAAGGCCCCGCGAAGCCCGCCACGTCACCGCCGCGGCCGGCCGGGTCCCCGCGGGGCGCAGGGGGCGCAGAGAGGGGCCGGGGGCTCCCGGCGAGACCCCCTCCTCATTCCCCGCCCGCAGCCAGTCTGGAAGCCCCGCGGCCGCAGGGTCGGGGGCGACCCTTACCTGTGCCATGGCGCCGGAGGTGGGGGAGGCGACGCCGCCTGCGAAGAGACAGAGCGCGGTCAGCGGGGCGCCGCCGGGTGGCCCGCCCGCCCGCCCGCTGCCCCGGGGAGCCTCCGGCCACCCGCCACTCACCGGACGGGACCCTGGCCGGATCTGCGGGGAGCGGAGCAGCGCGGGCAGCGGGGCAGCGGCCGAGCGGAGTGCGCAGCGGGAAGGCGCGGCAGGCTCTCGGCCAGCGCCCAGCAGCGGAAACGCCCCGCCGGCCCCGCCACGCCCTCCGCCACGCCCTCCGCCCGGGGCTCAGCGCGCCTGCGTGGGGCGCGGCGACGCGCGCGTCCCGGGGCCTGGGCGGGGCAGTCGCGTGGGGACCTGGACGCGGCGCGGGGCGCGCGGTCCTGGCTCAGCGGGCAGGCCCAGGGAGCTGTCGGGACCGGGCCTGAAGCCACCTTCCCTGGCCGCTCCATTCCGCCGCTGGACTCCAGGGCTGGGCGTGCTTTTGGAGACTCAGTCCGGCGTTGTTTTGTGGGTTTGGTTTTTTGGGTTTTGTGCTGGGGATTGAACCCAGGGGCGCCTCAACGCTGAGCCACATCCCCAGCCCTTTTTATTTATTTTGAGACAGGCCTCACTAAGTTGCCTGGCGCCTCGCGAAGTTGCTGAAGGACGGTGCGACCTTGACGATAGCCAAAGCCCGAGCTTGGAAGTCCATTTCCCAAAGTGTTTGGTTTGTTTTGTGTTAAGTGTTGTTTCTTAGAAGACCCTCTCTTCAACTTATAGCCCTTTATCAGCATACGTGGGTCCTTCAAGACCTCTGCCTGGAATCCGTCGCTGCTTTCCTGCCAGCTGTGACTTTGTGAGACTGAAGTCGCAGCCAAGCCCCGCTTGGTTAGACTGAAAGGTCTAAGTGTAGGGCGAGGGCAGAGGGCAGGGAGAGGCCACCGGGCTGCTCTAGGGCGATGCTGGAGGAGCAAAGAGAAAGCCGCTCCCCTGCCCGGACTTGCGGGGGGTGGGTGCCTGGAGGCGCTCACAGGGGCCAGGAGACAAGGCCAGAGGACAAAAGCTTGCAACACTAGACCAGACTTGCAGGGGTGGGTGCCTGGAGGCGCCCACAGGGACCAGGAGACAAGGCCAGAGGACAAAAGCTTGCAACACTAGACCGAGTCCTTCGACCATATTTCTGGGATTGTAAGCGCACCGTGTCATGCAGAGGCAACACAGCAGAGGGTCTAGTGTTGGAGAACAAGGTGACTGTGCAAGTCCTCATTTGTTCACATGTGAGCCACCTGCTTACTCCGTCCCTGACAAAGCCACAGCAGAGAGAAGGCACTCTGGAAAGGCAGGCAAATCTGCCAAGTCAGGGAGCTTGCCACTCCTCTGCACCAGACCCTGTCAGCTTGCCTTCCCTCTTCCCCCGGCCTCCTGTCCGCCAGCCCCAGCTCTCTGAGTGGCCTCAGCACCTGTCCAGTGACACTTTCTAAAAACTCATGCTTCTCACTTTCTGCTCTTGGCCACCCCTTCAATCAGGCCTAGAGTCTTCTTTTCCCAGTGTTCATTCTCCTACTGTCACTCAGCCACTGTGGGTCACAGTCCTCCACCTGGCAGGTCTAATATTCTGACTTCCCTTGATTACTGACTCAAGGAGCAGAATGTTCTGGACTTGGTATGAGTTGGAACAGAACAGATTCTTTCTATTTCTAGAGGACCTGAAATCATTTTTTAGAAAAAAAAACTGATTTTCAACCAGTCTACTTTTAAAATTGATTTTATTTAATAATTTCCTATTAAATCAATTCCTTATCCCAACTGCTTGGGATTAAATGAGCTGGTTTTTGGAAATGCCTAAGAAAGTGCAGACAGATTGGTTTCCCTCCCCCAGGGCTCTTCTCCTTTCAGAGCTCTTGATACTTTTCCAGCTCCTGTTCTGATGACCCAACCCAACTTCACATTAAAAGCAGAATTCACCTTGGCTGGACCCAGCACTGCCCTGCAGCAGGAACTCTCCTGTCACCAGCCCGCCCTCAGAGTCAACAGGCACAACTGTGGTGCCAACTGACCCCTCCTAGGGCCATCCCCCCTGCATCATGCTCTTCCTCAGACCCCTAGCAACATGCCTGCCTCTCTCTCTCTCTCTCTCTCTCTCTCTCTCTCTCTCTTGCTCTCTCCCTCTCTCCTGTCCACATGCTGGCCCATCCCCCTCCTCCTGATACCAAGAGCCCCAAGAGCATCACCTGCAATCCCAGCTGCCTCCCTGGCTATCTCAGCCATACCTGAGACGAGGCTGTGTTCCTCACCACCTCTGCCCAGTCTCTGTCCATCATCACCTCTCCATCCAGCAGTTCCACTACAGCTGCGTGTAGCAGCTCCCCATCTCTGCCCTGTGGAGGTGAAGTGGTCATAGCATCCTTGCACAGACCAAGGGACTGCCTCTCCAGACTGCTATAACAAAATGCCACCAAGAGGGTGGCTTATGAACAACAGAAGCCTCCTTCTCACAGGTCTGGACGCTGGGCAGTTCAAGGTCAAGCCTGCAGGTTGGGGATCCGGTGAAGGCCTGCTTCCTTACTAATGTTCTCTTCACTCTGACTTCAAGTGCCAAAGGGGGGTGTCTTCTCCAGGCACTAACTCTGATCATGAAGGGAGCCTTCAGGTCCTCCCAAAGGCCTCTTAATGCTGTCACCCAGACAGCTGGGATCTCAACACATCTCCTTGGGCGGGGCACATTCAGACCACAGGCCCAGGAACAGGTGCAGAGTCTTGTCCTATGCGGTGGTGCCACCTGCCCTCATAAGATCCATGTGCTCACCAAGGAACTAAAGCAGACACTCTAGAGACTGTTAGCATAGCTGTCCTGTGGGGTTTTATTCCAAACACGTGTCCAGTGTAAATCAACCGGTAAATGACAAGGGCACCTCATGGCACTTTTTCAAATAGAAGGTCTTGGATTGAGAGTCTCAAAGCTAAACATAAAAGCAGCAATAAAAGCCCTATGCATACATACCAAAGACCAAGCTTCCTGTGGCTCAAGCTCACTGCTGACCCCCGCACCTAGCACAGCACCCAGGCCAGGAGCAGGAATGCTTCCTGAAATGGGGCTTTTGTTTTCTGTATTTCCGCAACAGTTGCTACTTATCACAAACTACAAATTCTCAGATGGATCAGGAGATACAGGCACAAGTTCAAAGGAAAGCTATCAAGGAAGAATTTTGCCAGACGGGGTTCTGAATTGTGAGAAGACGCACCAACTGGATAGTCTTGCTCGATGGTCTTGCTGATGGATTTTTCCTTAGTTGGGGTGGTGGTTGGGATTGAAGGAGCTGACTTGTTCAAAATCTGAAAATAGCAGGAAGACTAGTTTCAAATTCTCATTCCTCTTTCTCCTTCCAAAACCTCTCACCACCAAACCCCACCCTCATCTCCAGGCTGATGATTCAGTCCCCTCCCATCTCTCTCAGAGACCATAGTGAAGTCCCTGGACCCCTCAGTGCTCTGCTCTGGTGACCTCCCACAGCCAAAGGGCTTCTCACCCACACCCGGCCCAGCCCACCCAGCTCCTGGGGACACTCTGATGGTCCCGTCGACATTGGTGTCTTTTTTCTGGAGTTTTTGTTCATTCGTTCAAAAATTGCATTGTGTCTCAGGCCCTGCCTGTCATCGACACAAAGACAAAGTAAGAAACAAAAAGAGGCACACTGAGTCCATTAGAGCCCTCAGCTGACTCTGAGCTGACACAGCAGCTGTGCATGTGTCTCAGAAATAAGTGTGAGTGTGTGTGTGTGAGTGTGTGTGTGAGTGTGTGAGTGTGTGTGTGTGTATGTGAGTGTGTGTGTGAGTGTGTGAGTGTGTGTGTGTGAGTGTGTCCTACTGGCTCTCCCTCTGGAGAATCCCAACCCTAAAGGGAAAGGGAACCTGAGGTGGACACAGGACACGTGTGTGGATCTCCCCCTCACACTAGGCAGGTGATTCTCCCACTCTCTAGACACCAACTGGTGTCCTACAAATCTGCGTTGGCACTAACTACCCAGAATCACTGCCTACCCAGCTGCCTTGGCTTCAGACCCCACATGAAGTCCCAAGTCACCCCTGAGCTCTTGGCCAGCCGGCTGGTCGGGGCCCCCCAGACCTCCTCCTCAGGCTTGGCAATTCGCTCTAGTGGTTCGAAGGACCCAGGAAAGCGTTAACCTAGGTGGACCGTTTCGGTATAAAGGATATTACAAGGTACAGGTGGACACCCAGGGAAAGAGGGGACCAGCTGGAGCTTCAGGCCTCCCTGGGGCCTTCTGCCTGGCCAGCGACCCCCTGCGTTCCCCACAGGGAGCTCTCTTCAAAGCCTCAGCTGGCCCCTGCCCCTCCATCTCCTGCCCTGGGTGTCTGCTGCTGTGTGAGGCCGCAACAATCAGGTGGCACCAGGTTGACCTTGCTACCCAGGTGAAGTCGAGGGTCTCCACAGGGTCCTCAGCATCTCTCAACCCTTCACTGTGTCTCTGCCCAGCAACTGTCACAGGACAACGCTGCTGCGAGCACTGCTTTAATGGTCACAATTGGCTTTGTTTTCAGTCTAGAATCAGTCACATTTCATTCCATAAGATAGAGTGCGAGCCCTGATGAGCGAGCAGAGAGGCTGGCTTTGTGGCCGAGAAGGGCAGAGAGGGCAGACACCAAGAGCAAAGACTGGACTGGTCGTTAAAAAAAGTCACTTTCCTTGGAAAATGGGAACAGAGAGACAGGACAATGGGCAGAACTGTTGGCTGATCCCAGGTCACGTTTTTGCAAGAATTTGAAGCAGAGGGAGGAACTTCATTGCCAGTTGCCATGGGCCTCTCCTGGGAATTGGGCTGAGCCTGTTTATCTCCTGACCTTTGACCTCACAAGCTTCTTCCCCTGGCCTCTCTTCCTTCACATCAAACTCGCCTCTGCACACGCCATTCTTATGGACCCTCTGCTCAGGTCAGAGGTTCCCGCCTGAGGAATAGGGCTTGTCTGTCCCTCGGGGCTCGGACTGTGCTGTCCCTCCATTACCTTTCCCCCTGAGCCCTAAGTAGTAAAACTGTGGACAGCACTCTCCAGGCTGCTAGTGAAGAGGGCCACCCAAGCTTAGATGAAAACAAAGGATTATTTTCTCTTTGAAAGGGTGGCTAACAGGATCCTTAACCATAAATGGCAGAACCCACTCTACTGAATTTAGGCAAAAACATTTTAAAGGAGCGTAGTAGCTCATACAGTATCCGCAGGGCAGTGTGTAAAGCCCACTGCCCAGCTCTCTGATGGAGAAGCTGTATGCCATCAACATTAGTGGGAACAAACCACGGAGCCTTGGGCCTGCTGCCCCGCTGTCCAGGGACATCACCTGGGGTGGGGAGGCTCCCCTGGGGAAGTGGTCACACCACAGGAACACCACACAGCACTCATGTGCTCCTGGAGCCTGCAGCCTCAGCATCCCTGCCACCCTGGAGGAGCAGCCAGGAACCACGTCGTTTCCCAGAGTCCCTTGTTGGAACCCGCCCAGGAGCACCATTTGCAGAGGACTGAGATCAGAGCACAGCCTCCAATTCCCATCAAATCCTGCAAAGTCCTTGGAGAGCATGAAGTCTCCCGGTCTTTGAAGCTGCAGAAAAAGAGAGCAGCTGGACACGATGAGGACAGAGCAGTGCCCTGGAGTCCTGAACCCCATCCCCAAAGGTGATTCAGGTGCAGCTATGGGCAGAGGGTCCCTGGCCTGGACTCCTCAGGCTTTAGCAGCTATTTGAGCCACTAATACACTATTTTAAAGTCTTTCATAATTGTGTTAGAGTCCTTTCTATTTTCTTCACTGCACTCCATTGATGATTCAACAGAGTTGAAGCCTTGGCAAAAATAAAGAGGACTGTCACATCAATCTGGAAGTCATGCCAACTGATGAGGAGGAGCATCAGCAGCAAAGCATGCTGGGAGGTGTCCATCTGGGGGCTCTCTGTGGGGCGGTTTCTCCACCTCCCGGCAGGCTCCAGAGCCAGTCCTGGGGAGCAGGGTGGTGTTCAGTCTGTTTAAGGTGATCCACTTACGTCCCTGTGAGACCTAGCACAATTGTAACCCCCTGGGTGTTGAGGGTGAGGGAGAGAAATCTTTGGAGGTGATGGGAAAAGTTCTAAAACTTAGTCTGGGTGATGATCACATGAACATACAAATTTTTTTCAAAATTAATCAATTAACATATTCATGTTGATTTCACTTTTTGTCAATTTTACCTTAATCTGAAAGAGCCAATATAATAAGATAATGTGTAATACCAAAGTCAAATCGTGCATCCCTATTGGAAGGATACCCACTCTCTTAGAAGGTCCAAGCAAGGGGTTCAGAACACCAAATAGAGCTTTCGTACTATACAGCAAAGCCAAGCCAGTGTTTCCAAATGTTTTTCAGAGCCTGCCTCTCTGGCCAGCAGGACTTGGGAGGAAATCCACATTCCTCTGGCCTGGCTTCTGAGACTTCTCTCTGAGCAGAACAGACTGCAGGGAGGGGACCCTTCATGCTATAGAAAAGCCCGGCGAGCTGAGGCCCAGGACATGGAGAAGCCACAGAGGTGGCCCAGTGGAGTCAGAGGGTCCCCTGGGTGATGCAGTTTCAGGAACCCCCCAAGGCCAGAGGGGTGTGGGGCTAGAAAGGAGAGTGGGGGGAGGCCGACCTGGGCAGTGTGGCAGGTGTGGGCTGCAGCCTTACAAAGGCGGCTGAGGGCAGGGAAGGCCGGGAGTGAGGCTGAGAGGAAACCCCGGGGACAAGGGAACTGCACTCCAGTCTGTGTGGGGAGAACAGAGAAGGCAAACACGGGGCTCAGCCTGGCAGAGGCTCGTGTGGGGAGAAACGTGAGCATCTGCCAGGTACACCAGCTGCAGGCTCCTCCCTGGTCCTCAGGTCCACCCCTGCCCTGTGCCCAGCACCCTGGCCCTTCGCCTTTGGCTCAGGTGAGGTCCACCATCACGAGCAAGCTCACGGGTGGCGACTTCATCCAGCGCGCACATCCCAGCGCCCAGCTCTTCTACCATTTGCTGTTTGAGTTCAGATTCGGCCCCCAGAGAGGCCTCCAGCCTTCTCCCACTTGAGTGAAAACTGGCCTCCACCTTCCCCTCCATCTGGCCCCTAGTCCCCTCTCGAGGCTGCCCTGGCGCCATGCTGGGTTTCTAGATCTGCCTGACACTCTGTCACACCACCTCCCCGTCTCCCCTTTCCAAGTCCACTGCAGCACCCATCCTGCTTCCTGGCTCCCGAGGTTCTGTCGCTCACACCTCCTCTACTTAAGAGCATTTCATCTTAGAATTCCATGTTGTCCCTAAAAAGACACTTAAATCCAGGTGTGGTGGCACAAACGTATTATCCCTAACTCAGGAGGCTGAAGCCGGAGGGTCACAGTTCAAGGGTAGCCTGCGCAACTTAGTGAGACCCTGAAATTGAAAGGGCTCATAGCAAAAACAAAATATCAGGGCAAAACATTGTGACAACACTGGTAAGCCTACTTATATCATTCCTCTAAACCCAAGAGACCGACCCAAACGCAAGTCCAGGTTAGCTCCCAGGAGGCAGCAGAGCCCCACAGAAGAAATGGTCAGCTGGTGTGCAGTCAGCTGGGCCCAGCTCCTCCCTGAGAGTGGCTCAGGAGCAGCAGGAAGTGTCCTGCACACTCAAGAATGAAGGATAAGCAGAGAAAGAGGAGATCTAAAGGGACCTTACAGATAAGAACGTACGTCCACAAGCTCCAGAATGGACCTCTTCCTGGGGAGACAGGACGTGTCCATGTCAGAGTATGAATGCTGGGCAGGTGGCACAGGGCACTAGGTCCCTCCCCAGCCCTGGTGCACTATTTACAGCACTATTTACACTATTTATTTACCATAATCCCAGGGAAATCTACCTATCACCTGTGATTAAATTCCTGTCACCCAAGTAAAATGGGAGCTCAAGATTAGAATTAAGATTAGCCAGGTGCGGAGGTGCACACCTATAATACCAGTGGCTCAGGAGGCTGAGACAGGAGGATAGCAAGTCAAAAGCCAGCCTCAGCAACGGCGAGGTGCTAAGCAACTCAGTGAGATCCTGTCTCTAAATAAAATACAAAATAGGGCTGGGGTTATGGCTCAGTGGTTGAGTACCCCTGAGTTCTATCCCCAGTACCCCTCCCAAATTAACTATTAAAAATTATACTTCCCCAAAATTTCTTGGTTAATTCCATTTCAGATACACTATACTATATATTGATTCTGATCACCAGATGCTCAATTTAAGTCATAAAAACTGATAAAACAAGTATTTACTTGACAAAGAAATATGTTTACATAGAATTGCTAAACTGCAGATTTACAGTAAAATCAAACATATGGTTAGTAAGTAGGTAGGATGTATCAGCTCAACTGTTTACATTATTTGTTAATCTCAACAGAAGGAAGCCTCTGTAGGAGAGCAAACCAGGACATGGGCTCAGCCAGAGGAGGGCTGTGCTGCCCCGAGGCAGGCGGAGAAGCTGGAGGGGCTGCCTCTGGGGGCGCCTCGGGGCTGCGGAGGAAGCGCCCCTGAGCCAGGACGTGGAGAGGAGACTGAGAAAAGATGGCATTTTACAAGGGGCTTCTGCTAACTCTGAGTGCTGGGGGAGAGGCCAGGAGCCCAGGCCATGGACAGGCAGGGCCCCACAAAGAGGGGGAAAGGCAGCGGGGCTGCGGGCCTCTGGAGGCCCGGGAAACTGGAGGCCTGTGATCTTGTGAGGCTGGGATCACCATGAGAAGGCCGGGGGGAAACCAAGTCCTCCCTCCAAAACGTCACCAAATCCGGGTGCTCACGGAGCAGGCTCTTTACCAACCCAGGGGAAAGCCGCTGAGCAGAGCGAGATCCACATCTCAAAGGCTCTCCAGGGAGCCAGGGCCACAGAACACCCAGGTCCTGGTGGCACCTGGGAGGACGGCTCTCCAGGAGCAGGTGCACAGAGATGCCAAGGGCCTCACACGCGCAGCACATGTAGGAACGTTCAGGAAAAGGCAGAGCCATGGCCACCGCAGACCAACAGTTGCCAGGGGTCTGGAGGAAGGGGCTGCACGGCTGGCACACCTGGAGGGCTGTCGGGCGGTGAGGCTGTCTGGCATGCTCTCTGGTGGTCACTGAGGACCCTCAGTGTCGTCCACCGTGACAGCTGTGGGGGCGGCGGAGCGGGTGCCGGGAGAGCTCTGCACCTTCTGCCTCATTCTCCTGGGAACCTAAACTGCTCTGAGGAGGAAAATCTCTTTTGAAAAAGCCCGTGATGCAGCCTGGAGCCGGCCTGGACTTGGATTGAGGGCACCAGCTTTCTAACAGAGCAAGGAGGAGCAGATCGGGGGCAGGGATCCCTGAAAAGTCTCCAGGATTCCGCAAGCCAGGTCTGGCGTTGAACGGGCAGAATTCCAGGAGACAGAGTCAGCTGCCGCCCAGGGGAGCAGACGCTGACCGGGCTTTGGGGTCACTGAAAAGCAGTTGAAGTAGGATGAACACATGGAAAGGCGCAGTCCCCGCTGCACGTGCAGATCCCGGTGGGGCACAGCCTGAGTCACAAGTCAGCACAAGAGCACTCCACATCAGGAAGGCTCGCTGCCTGCCCGCAGGGATCTCAGCGACTAGATGGCTCACAACACTCCTGGGGAACAAGTAGTGTGGTTTTTTTTTTTGTTGTTGTTTGTTTTTTGGGTTTTTGGTACCAGGGATTGAACCCAGGGGCACTTAATCACTGAGACAGGGTCTCGCTAAGTTGCTTAGGGCCTTGCCAAGTTGCTGAGGCTGGCTTTGAACTTGCGATCCTCCTGTCCCAGCCTCCTGAGCTGCTGGGATTACAGGCATCCACTGCTGTGCCCACCAAAACAAGTACTATTAATGTCCACTCTTCACAAACGGGCAAGGGAGGTTCCTGAGGTCAGATAAGTGTCTGTGGCCAGGTGAGTGGTAGAGCTGTCATGAACTGAGCAAGGCTGACCCCAGAGCCCTCGTTTTTGATCACAGGGCTGCATCTATGTACACGGCCTATCCACCTGCGAGAGACACATGTAGGTAGTCTGGGTTAAAGGGACATGTAAAGCCCGACAGAGCTATTTTGGTCACTAAAATGTTTTCTTTTTTTTTTTTCCAAGTTTAACACTAATATTTTTATTTTACATACAATAATGGGAGGGAGGGGTTTTATGCTTTCTTGGTGTTTTGTAGAAATTCTAAACATATATTCAGAACAGTAATTCTTAGCTATACAAGTTACAAGTATGTTCTCCCAGATTGTTGCTTACTTTTTTTAACCGTTTTATGGTGTTTTGTTAAATATATATTCTTGCTTTCTAACACAGAAAACACAGACTTTTTCTTTCTTTTTACACTTTTTGGAGATCAAATTTCACATTCAACAACTCCTTTAAGTATCTTGCCATACAGTAATAGATAAGACTATGTGAATACAAAAGGCCTTTTTAAAAAAATAATCACCTTCTATTTTATATCAAAGAATCATAAATGTTCTGTTATTTGTACTGAGAAATGAAATTAAGCAAATAATACTGCTATGTTGTGTGCATGTAGGATTGATTATATAACAACAAAGCTCACTGTTACGTGTAATTGTAATGCATCAATAAAAATAAAAATAAAAGAGAATTATCAAAATTAACCAATCAGAGTTCTTTTTTCTGCACTGTGTTCCAGAGAGTTCAGCCATTCTCTCTTTTTATTTATTTATTTATTTATTTATTTATTTTTATTGACATATCAACTTTCATACATTTGATTCAAGTGGGTTATGAACTCCCATTTTTACCCCAAATACAAATTGCAGAATCACATCGGTTACACATCCACATTTTTACTAAAATGTTTTCATGTAGGTAAAGTCTGGGTTAAAGGGACATGTAAAGCCTGACAGAGCTATTTTGGTCACTAAAATGTTTTCTGTTTTTTCCTGGCCTAGACCACAAGATATGAATCGTCAATGCAGCTTAAATGCATAGAATTTATTTTTCAATCTGTGCTGCCCAACATTTGAGATTATGAAAGACTCAGAAGAAATATGTGTAATTTTAGGAGACTTAAAAAAAGAAAATAAAGGGACTGCGGTTGTGGCTTGGTGGTAGAGCATTTACCAAGCATACGTGAGGCACTGAGTTTGATCCCTGGCACCACATAAAAATAAATAAATAAAGGTATTGTGTCCATCTACAACTGAAAAATAAATAAATAGATAGATAGATAGATAAGTAAATAAATAAATGCCTGTGGAACTGACCAAAAACAGTGCTCAGTATGATCACCACCTGGTTACTTTGTAAACTTGCCTGGACAGGCCATCACGGGGGGAATCCCATCTGTGGGTTCTCAGCTGCTACACATTGGGTTTCTGCTCTCCCAGCAACATCCCCTGGACAGAATCCCCTCTGTCTGATACACAGTTGACACCCGCAGACCAGCTCTGTCTTCGCACCAGGTAGATGTTGAAGGTACACCCACAGAGGACTCCAGGCAGGAGCCACCCTGTGCTTACCCCTGCTCCTGTTCCCAACAGTCTGTAACACCAAGAAAACCTACCATTGGGTTTGCTTTCTCCGAGCTTCTTCTATACAGATAAAGCAAACACTGGCTACAATCCTTACCTTACTGTGATTTAGGAGTCGACTCAATCTCGGGACAGCCAGCTGCCGTCAGAGCTTTGACTGGGATGCTGTAGTGCAAATCAGAACAGGTTTTAACATGAGGCACGGGGCTGTATGGGTCTTCTGCTTTTTCGTTTAGTGATTACAAAATTAAGATAATACTGTCACCTCCTCCAGAGGGTCATTGTGAGAACTGCAAGAGAATAGTGAGTATTACAATGCTTAGGACAGTATTAGGCACACAGTAGAGTGATGGCTTTCATAATTAATCATTGTGACTTCAACAAGGACATTTTTCAAGGAATCAAATATGATTTTAAAGAACTGGCGAGATGAGCGTGAGAAGGGATCTGAACACAGAAAAGCCCTCTGCCCGGCCCTCCTGTGCAAGGTCATGTTTGTTGCTCTGGGTGATGCATGGGAGACGTGACCAGGCCATTTAGCACAGGCCTAAAGGGGGGAAGAGTCACTCGTCCGTGTGACAACTGTCATGCATCAGGATATACAGAACACCGGTGACCCCTCCCTCCATTCACTGAGTGACCCGTTGAAGTGGGAGGCCGCCCTGCCCACAGGCTGAGCATCCTCCCTCAGCCTTGAGTAAGGGGATGTTGGTCTGGCATCACACACCTCGCGCTGTGCCAGGCAAGTGGCCTCCACCTTCACTCAGCAAAGAAGTTTGCTCTAGCCCTGGACTTGGGCGTGACCCAATGGGATTGGACAACCCCCCTTTGGAACCCTATCCCCTGCCTTATTTGGTGAAGAACATTCCATCGAAGCTCCTTTGTGTGTCCCCCCTATAAAATAAAGAGATTCCAGGTGCACGCTCTCTTTCCAGCACTGTCCAGCCTGGAAGCTGACCCTTAAGGTCACAGAGCCGTCCTACTCTCAACCTGAGAAACTCAAGTCCGTGTGTTGCGTGATTTCTTCGTTGTTTTCTTATCTTAATGTTGCAGCCAGCTCTTCTGAACCCAGCTCATCTCCTCAGTGCAGGTGCTGGCGAGACCTGACACTTCATCTCTCCCTTTACCTTTGAACAAACATAATGCCACCTGACATAATGCCAATGTGGGCTTAGGTGTGCTCTTCCTTTT
Source organism: Marmota flaviventris (assembly GCF_047511675.1). NCBI lineage: Eukaryota > Metazoa > Chordata > Mammalia > Rodentia > Sciuridae > Marmota > Marmota flaviventris. The sequence goes on along the minus strand of NC_092504.1, from coordinate 143,328,528 downwards.
CTGGTATGCAAGTGATCATCTGGGCTCAGTGTCCTCAGATACCCAGGGAGCTCTTCTCCCAGTAACAGCAATGGATTGAACACCTAACGCCTCACCCGGCTCATTTTGTGACCTGAAACAAAGTCTCCAAGCTTATAAAAGGTTTTATAGCTGCACTTTGGCTACAGATCAAAAATAAGCTACTTGTCTCCAGGGAGGTAAGAAGCCAGGAGTGTACCTCATTAGCAGCAGGCTCCAAACAGCCTGACTCCTAGGAGTGACTTCCCCTGGGTTCCTTTCCTGGTCAGCTTGTGGATGACACCACTTTTATTGTCACCTGAGAAGTCTGTGTACCTGTGAATGAGAGTGACTGAGGAGAGATCTGAAAAGTCAGAAGCTCTGCCTACACAGGCCGGGGCCTGGCTGGAGTCCCACGCCTCCCTGCCACTCCCCAGCTATGGACCCCTGCCATCCTCCCACACCTCAGTTTTCTGAGGGACAGACCTTACTGCTCAAGTGGAGGCTTCTGAGGTTCAAGACATCTAAACTTTGGAAGAAGAAATGGAGATGGAAGCTTTTTTGTTTTGAATTCTCATGTAGAGAAAAATATTTCGCTAAAATTAAATCATACACCAGGGGAAATAAGATGAAAGTCAAGTAATTTTCTTAGGAATCACTTCAAAGTACGCCTTCAAAGTCAAACGCATATGACAGCACAAATAGAGTCAGCTGGTTTGACAGAGCAAAAAGGAGCTGGATGGAGAAGAACGGGTCTTGTGAACAAATGGGGCCGGGGCAGTTGGAATTTATAACAGGAAAAACCAGACGTGGAAATGCCAGCCCTCTGGAAGCTGAGGCAGGCAGATTGTAAGTTCAAAGTCAGCCTCAGCAACTCAGTGAGACCCTATCTCTAAATAAAATATGAAAAAGGGCTGGCGATGTGGCTCAGGGGTTACGGGCTCCTGGTTCAATCCCTAGTACCAAAAAACAGAAAAAAAAAAAAACCCCACACCCTCAAACTAGACATAGACTCTATGTATTCACAAAATGAACACAAAGAGATCCAGAGATCATACTGCTGGCACATGATCCCCACCACACAGGTGGGGCTGCACATGACAACTTCGTCTGAGGAGCACAGAGGGCAGGGACCCAGGCACTCGAGGGAAGGAAGCCCGGCAACACTTCCTCGGGCAGGTGAGCAAGGCCCACATGAACAGGAACTCACCTGGACTGCAGGCTCTGACGCCATCCCACGAGAACTGCTGGACCTCTGTGGGCCTCCTCCGTGAAACCCACGAGCACAGTCCAATCAGGAGGAAGAAATCAGGTCCCAACGGGAGGTCTTCTCCAAACACCTGACTGATCATCCTCAGAATTGCTCTGCTCATCAAAAACAAGGAAGGTCTAAAAGCTATCCAGCTGAGAGGAAACCACGTGGACAGGACAACCGAGCTTGATGTGCGTCCTGGATGGACTCCTGAGCAGCAGAAGGACATTAGATGAAACCCAAGGAGCTCTGACCAATGAAAGGCTCTGGGTCAATAACGGGCAGTGTGAGCCTGCTGACTTGTCACAGGTGCCACACCACCGCACGGCCTCGACGACGGGCCACTTGGGGTGCAGGGTATGTGGAACTCCGGACATCAATGCAGATTTCCTTAAATGAAAAACTATTCTTTAAAGTTTGTTTTTTAAAAATGAGGTCTTGTGGGTTCCAGACTGAGTCAGCTGTTTGGCTGCTTTGACTAAATGACCCGATCGACACAATTACAGAGGAAGAAGAGTTTATGTGGGGGCTCATAGTCTTAGTCCGTAGAAGGCTGGCTCCATTCCTCAGGCTCGAGGTGAGGCTGAGCATCATGGCGGGAGAATGGGACGAGGGAAGCAGCCCACATCATGGTGATCAGGAAACAGAGACTCACTTGCCAGACACAAATGTACACCCAGAGCCACGCCCCAGCTCCCACCCCCTCCAGCCACAACCCCCTTCAGTCACCACTCAGTTCATCCCAGGGAATCAATTCACTGATTGGGTTAGACTCTCACAACCCGGTCATGTCTCCTCTGAACCTTCCTGCCTCACACGTGAGCTTTTGGGGGACACCTCACATCCACACCTCACCCTCACACCAATACTATCATTTGGAAATCTCTCCCTCCTCGCTTCCCAGTAGATGGTAAGTGTGCCGAATATAACCCCACCTGCTACTTGGTTCTCTAAGGAGCTTCAACTTTGGAAATAAGTCTGTCTCATCTAACGAAGGACACCTTTGGAGGTAAAATACCACCCATCAAAACTAAGGACCAGAGCAGATCACGTGTCATGGTGAGCATTTCATCAACAAACCAGGAACAACCAACCTTCCTCTCCACAAGAAACAAAGACACTTAGACGGCTGTCTGCCTTGGGGACCTTCGGATTCCGCAAAGCTAACCTGCGCAGCGTGTACTGAAGGAGGCAATGGACGCCAGCCGGCGCGATTCTCTCGGTCACTCTTGGATTTGCTGCCTGTGAAATGTTTCCCTGGAGTGTGTTCAGACTTGCATTTGGGTCCAGTTTCCCCTCTGTGGAGTGCGTGAGCAGAGCCTCGAGGTTCCGCGTGTGAACTGGATGGCTGGAGCTGGCCTGCAGAGGCGCCCCCTGGGCTGTGAGTGGGCCCTAAGGCGAGAGGAGCAGGTGAGCAAGGAGGAACAGCAGCACCTCAGCCTAGGACAGGGAGGAGCTGGGAGAGACCTGCTCCCAGGGCAGTGGCAGGCAGGCACAGCAGGCGCATCTGGGGAGCTCCAGCAAGCCGGAGCAGCACCACCCACATGACCAGCATGGCCCGCCCTTCCAGGGCTGTGGCATCAATCAGAGGCATCCAGAGAGGGCTCTGAGGGTCAGTATGGACTCTCCAAAGCAGGGAGGTGGAGTCCCACTCACCTTCTCTTCCTTCTCCCTTGCCCGCCTCCTCCCCCTCTGGCTGCTCCCACCCTCCCCAAGAGTTTCTGATAACCCAGCCCCCAAATTACTCTTAATACCAATTGTGTGGGTCAGGCACAGCCCTGGTCTGGACATCCCATTCTAAGGCCTCTGAGCACCAACAGACCCTTCCAGAAGCGTGGGCTCTACGTGACCAGCCCAGCACAGCCCTCAGGTCCCCACCATCACACACCCCACACGTCCCTGGGGAATCTCTCGTCTCAGAACACAGCACGTGTCTCAGGGAAGAAGCTGTACCAGTCTTGTAAGGCGCTCTCTCAGGCTTCGGCAACGCTTTTGTAAATGCTAAAAACCCTGCCTACGCTCTTTAACCAGCTCCTGGAGATCTGTGTGCCCCTAAATGCACTGCCGCTGGGGGAGGCCTGAATGGCACAATGCAACAGCAGATTCCAGGGGCTCCCTTCTCCCCAGCTGGAACCACACAGCACTGAGTGGACGCGGATTTTCCATCGCTAAGTGGGGCGTTGGTTGAAAGCCACATGCATTACAGATGGGCGTTCCCGAAACTTCTCCAAGACCACAGTTCTTTTCCAGCCCATGAGCAGAAAGAGAAGAGGGCACAGGATGTGCTTGGTGGGTAGCCTGCGGGGAGGGGCCCTGCACGTCTCTGACAGCCACTCAGTCATGCGGCAGAGCAAGTGGCGTCACGTCACGGAGAGAGGACATAGGTGAGAGTGTGTCCTTCCAACTTCTTCCTGCTCAGAACAGACCTTGCTCTCTACCCTGAGTCCAACGCTGAGAGCGTGCTCATCACAGAACACAAGGGTCAAGGCGCAGTGCTCCTTGCTCCTATTGGTTAGGTGTCTTAGGCAGCTTTTCCGCTGCTGTCACTAAAAGACCTGACAAGAACAACGGTAGAGGAGGAAAAGTTTATTTGGGGGCTCATGGTTTTAGAGGTCTCAATCCATAGACAGCCGCTCCATTCCTTGGGGCTTGAAGTAAGGCAGGACATCATGGCAGTGGAGTGTGGCAGAGGGAGCAGCTCACATGGAAATCAGAGACCAGAGAGAGACTCTACTTGCCGGATACAAATATATACCCAAAGCCACTCCCCAATGCCCACCTCCTCCAGCCACACCCCAATGCCACCTCCTCCAGCCACTCTCCACCTGCCTCCTGTTACCACTCAGTTCATCCCATCAGGGGTTAGTTCACTGATTGGTTAAGTCATTTCCTCTGAACCCTCTCGAATTGTCTCACACAGGAGTTTCTGGGGGACACCTCACATGCACACCATGACATCAGGTGATATCTGCTTTAGGATTTCTCACTTATTGACAACGCGAACACACATGGGCACCGCCTGGTTTCTGAGTCTCACAGTATTGTATTCTTTCCTGAATCAGACAAAGCAGATACTGGGCAGGAAGGCGAAGGACCACCTGAATGACCTCTAAGCGGCCCACACCAGGTCGGCAGCAGCTCCCGCATCTGACCCGCGAGCTTGCTTCTGGGGCAGGCCTCGCCTGCTGGTTCCTGGAGCAGCTCTTCTCTCAGAGGAGTCACCTGAGAACCCAGCTCGTCGGGGCTCTAGCCTGGCGAACACGGACCCCACTGTTCCCTCACAGCCCTGGAAGCCGTTTGCTTACCTGTCTGTCTACACTGTGAACACCGGAGGGGCCAGAAGTGTGTCCTCTTGGTTTCCAGAGTGTCCACGCCAAGTGCAAAATAGCTACCCGCTATGTGTTCACCAGTGAGCGGAACAACAGGGCCTGGGGACTCAGGCCGGGGCTCAGGGGCACTCGGGTGGCAGACACCTGAGCTTCTGGATCCCAGGGGCCGCCCTCCGGCAGTGCCTGCACTTCATCGGCCCTTTACCCCCAGCCCAGGCGGAGCGAGTAAGAGAGTCTCCAGGGGGTTGCTGAGTTAGGGCACGGGGGACACGTAGGCACACGGACAACCCCACATGTTCACAGTTGGCCACTGTTGCAACACCCCACTAATACTCCTGGAGGCCTTCCACATGAGAGCCGCTGGCCGCGCGGAAGCAAGCCGACCTGCACCACGCAGAGAGACGGGGTTTGATGTCCCAAGGGGGCGCTGGCACCCATGGACAGCGAGTCCCGACCTGGGAGCACGTATAGGTCATTTGTATGACCCATCTCATTCCAAACCCTGGAGACAGGGAGGTCATCATTGCTCTCCTCACTCTTTAAGAGATGAGAGAAATGAGGCTGAGGCAGGGTGAGGACTTGCCAAAGGTTTTGCAGAAAGAGCTGAATCCTCTGCCCTCGGTGCTTCCCACGGGGACTGGAGAGCCACAGGACCCACACTCCCCGTGGCATGTAGGAGGGTGTGAGCCAGCACCACTAGGGAGGCAACCCCAGCAGCACTCGCCAAGTCAAGTGGTTCTCAGTGTCCCTCCTGTCCTCAGAAAGCCACCTGGACACAGCTCTGGGAGTTGAAGGATATGATTTATTTAAAAAAGACTTTCAGGGGGCTGGAGATGTGGCTCAAGTGGTAGCGCGCTCATCTGGCATGCGTGCGGCCCGGGTTCGATCCTCAGCACCACATACCAACAAAGATGTTGTGTCTGCCGATAACTAAAAAAATAAATAAATATTAAAAAAAAAAAAAAAAAGACTTTCAGGCAAGTCACAGCTGAACTTTACACAGTCATCAACCAGTGATGACTCATGCACAAGTTTCCCCCTGGGAATCCTCTGCAAAACTCTTCTGTGGCCAGCTCCAGGGGTCAAATGAGGGACTTCACATCCTCTAGCTCACGGTGGCTCGTTTCCTCCATGTGTGGCGAGGAAGCTGAACTCCTGAGCAGTGAGAGGCTTCTCTCTGGTCACTCACTTCATCAGGACCATTCAGCAGGATGGCCGTCCAGGGGTGCCTTGCACACTGGTGACACGCCTTTAGCCATTCGTGGCAGAAACGCTTTGCAGCAAGGATGGTACTGAGGGCCAGAAGGGAAAAGTGAGCAAGACACAGCTCCTGACCTTGCCAAGGACATAGCCCAAGACGATGACAGTCAGATGTGAGAAGAGTAACAGAAAATACAGACAGACATGGGACGAATCCACAGCACTGTCCCCTGTTCATTATGAACACGCGACCAGTGAAACTCCACTCCGGGGAAACCTCAGGAATGGGATCCTAAGTAGAGGAGTCATGTTCTATGTGTATGAGATGCCAATATGCACTGTACTCTCATGTATATCTAAAAGGAACAAATAAAAAATTTTAAAAGTTATTGGAGATACACACACACACACACACACACACACACACACACACACACACCCTGCCACCTGAACATACGGCATTCGTTACAATGGATGGGACACTCACTCTGGGTGCCTGGGAATGCGTAGGAGTTTGCCAGAAGGGAGGGTGCTCTGAGCAGGGTCCTGTGGGGCACAGGGTGAGGGATCTGGAGTGACAGCTGGTGCCACACTTGTAGGATGAGGCTTTCAGACCCTCAACAGACCTTGACTGCACGCTTCACTAAGGTCTCTCTCTCTCTTACACACACACACACACACACACACACACACAGCCTGCTGGGAGTCACCGCTGTCTTGGCTCTGTCCTTGATCTACCTTGGGACTTCTGGATGGGTGGCTCTGATCCCAGGAGCATGCCATGTGCCTGAGCACACTGTGGTTGTTAATCTGGGTGGGGTCAGGGGAATGGCTGTTGGTACTCCACAGAGACAACTGCAGCAGTGGTGGTGGCCATTGCTGCCCACAGTGGTGAGGGCTCTGTGTCTGTCAGCCCTCGAGCCCTGCTGGGCTGTCACTGTGGGGTGCACATTTTCTCCTGCTACCAGCTCAGCCTGCATGAGAGAAATGCTGATACAGCCCCCACACAGGGCAGCAATGCCCCTCAGGCAGCTGCCCACGGCCCTCAGTTCTCCCAGAGGCAGGTGGGAGCCCTCAGGGACTCCAGGCACCAGTACCCTCCATTAAGCAAAGACATTTGGCTCAAGGCCCGGGCTCAACCTTGGTGCAGAAGCCACCCAGAGCCGGGGGACAGCTGGGCTCCAGCCACGGAGCAGCTCTGTCTGAGAGCCTTGGTCATGGGTGCAAGGACCCAGGGGTAGGAAGAGCAACAGGGACAGAGCGGTGACCTTCCCAGGACCCACTCTGAAAAGGAGTTTCAGCTCTTGGGGGAGAGGATTCAGAGCTTCTGGCCCAGACTCTGGTGAGAGATGTGCTTCCCTGGCCCCAGGAAAAGCTTCCCCAGATCCATTCACACTTCTTCCAGGTGGTGCCCAGGGTTTTCCGTCTGATTTCATCTCACTCCACTTGGTTTTTCCCAATGCTGATCTTGAGTTTGGGGACCATGGGCTCCGGTGTGCCCAGGTGTCCCACTAGCCTGCTGGAGTTACGTTGGTGGCTCTCACTCACTGAGCGTGTCCGCACCCATCAGCTCAGGCTTGGGAGAGCTTCGAACAGTGGCTCAAGAGCCAGTTTCACAAGGAGGGAAGGAGCCCAGGCCAGGCAGAGCTGCTCAGAGCAAGACAGCCAGGGAGAAAGGGCACCAGGGGGACCTCCCTGGAGACAGTGGGGACACTCGAGTGGTATAGCACCACCTGTCTTCTCAGGGTCATCCAGGGGCAGTTGCAAGGAGTGTCATTGCTTTGCAAGTGGAGTGGGGGTAGGCAGCCAGGCCCCAGAGTGAGGTAACAGTTGACAATGAGCAGCCCATGCAGGCAGGGTCACATGTGTTCTTTAAACCACTGTCGGGTCTTCTGTAAACTGCTTCCGAAGTAGATGAGAAAGGAATGGGTGGCAGTTAATTTGTAGGAAATAAACAAAGGAGCTGATGGAAAATCTGTCAAAAGAAAAGGATGAATGGGACCAGCTCTTGAGAGGGACCGTCCACTAAGGCCGGTGTGAAGCTAGGAACGACAGACTTGGGTGTCTCCACTCCCTGGGAAGGGAGATTCCTTGAGTAGCACCAGTGCTCTAAGATGACTTCTGGCCAGCTGTTGACCCCAGTGCCCATCATGGGACCGACTTGTGGATGAAGCCCCCTTAGATAGGATGGCCACCAGGACAGTTCCGGAGAGGACCAAAACCCCACCACGAGGCAAGGAGGAGTCGAACCCCTGACTGGTGAAGGCTGCTGAAGGAGGAGCCCAGTTCTCCTGGTAAACAGCAACCAGTAACAGGGTAATAGATCTGGGGACCACCTTGTCTCCCCCGTGGTGCTGCTGGGAGTCAGTGCTCCCTCCCTCCCTCTCCCTCCCTCCCTCCCTCCCTCCCTCTCTGTCTCTTCCTCTCCCTCCCTCCCTCTCCCTCCCTCCCTCTCTCTCCCTCCCCTCCCTCTCCCTTTCTTTCTCCCTCCCTCTCTCTCCCCCTCTCTCCCTTTCTCTCTCCCTCCCTCCCTCTCTCCCCCTCCATCCCCTCCCTTTCTCCCTTTCTCTCTCCCTCCTCCTCCCTCTCCCCTTATTTCTCCCTCCCTCTCTTCTTTTCTCTCTCCCTCTCTCTCTCCATCTCCCCATCCCTCCTCTCCCTCCCTTTCTCTCTCCATCCCTCCCTCTCTCTCCCTCCTTCCCTCCCCCTCCATCCCCCCTTCCTCCCTCCTTCTCTCTCTCTCCCCGCCATCCCTGCTTGAGCCTCACTCTGCCTTACTGTCCCCTCACTTCCTTGCCATATCACTCATAATAAAGTTCCCCTGCTTGGCTTTTGCTGTCTGACTTTAAATTTTCTTTCTTAGGGAAAGGAGAAGGGTTTGCGGCCTCAGCTCAGGTTTCCCTGTGCCCCGGGCTGGAGAAGGGACACTGGGAATCCGGATCAGAGTGGGCTGTTCCCCACGAGGTGTGATGAGTTTGAAGACAGTGATCATAATGGACCTTTATAAATACCCATCTAACCGAAATGCTCTAGAAGTAGGAGATATTTTAAGCATGTTGCTGACTCTTAAATAAAAAGCAGTCAAAAGTAAAAAACAACAACAAAAAATGGTTTCCCTTGACCTTAAGAAGACATGTGTTCCTGGTACAGCAGCCCAAGCAGCCTTCTTGGGACTAGCATTTAGTTTTCAAAGAGCATTAATCCTGTTGCAGTTATTTTTTCCTATGGGAAAAGGAAAAGGAACATTTCAATAACTAAACTGCTCTTAATACTCATTTATTTAAACTCTTTTCTCATTTGGCTGAAGAGAAAGAAGTCACGTGACGTTTCTTCTGGGTGCTGTGACTCAGAAGGAAGTTTGTGGAAGGAGCCTGGCTGTGTCTCCCCAAATACTTCATATTTAGCATGAAAAGGATAGCTTTCTGTGACATTTTTAAAGTGATTTGCATGTTACTACTTGAAACGCCTAATATTTCAATCCTTTTCTCTTCTGAAAATACCTATGTTTTAAAATTCCTGCTTCTGCCTCCCTCTCAAGAATTATTTAAGAAAACAGGAAAGTGTTCTCAGAAGGTCGTTTGGGGTCGCTGCCTCTTCTGTGAGGCTCCCAGGTTCCCGCAGGGAGCGCAGCGCGAGGGGGGCTTCAGGAAACAGGTCCTGCTTGTTGTGGCTTTCCAGGCCCGGGTGCAGGACCGTGGACAAGGTGGGTGCTTGAAGAAATCAGAAAGAGCTGCACTGAAAGAGGCTTCAAAGTCTCCACACGGGGGTCCGTCCCCGGAACTGCAGACGTGCCCTGGAAGTGGCATGCGCCTGTTGCCCGAGTCCAAGGGGGCCACAGAGAGGATGCCTGCCCTCAGGGGCTGGCCACATGGCTCAGACTCCGCCAGTGCAGGGGGCCCCCCTCCAGCCCCACACCTCAGGCCCAGAGCCTCCAGGAGTCCACATTGGGCCCCAGTGCTGGGCACAGAGCCCAGGGACCCAGGGACACCTAACAGTGCCCCGCACCCTAGCCACACCCTAGCCCTGCAGCTCTCCTTAGAAACCGGTTCCCTCACGTGGCCCCAGGAGGCAGCAGGGTGGGTCGTGGCCCCTGGGTTCCTCAGAGGGGCGCCCCAGGCCTCCTCTCCGCCTGCTCAGCAACCCGCTGGCCCGGCTCTGGAGCCCTCTCCACGTGGTACCTTCCTGCAGCCCCCAGCGCCAGCTCACCCTGCAGCCACTCCAGGTTCCCAGTGGCTCAGGCCACGACGGTGGAGCCAGCGCTGGCCCTCCCTCCCCTCGCACTGGCCCTGGGGGCTTCTGTAGATGGGCCCAGGTGCGCCCGTGCTCTGGTCTGAAGCAGCCCCTCCGACGTCACCACACTGTGCACGGAGCCCTGGGAGCCCTGGGCTTCTGCCCAGCCACTGCCATTGTGGTGGTGTGCCCTAGTTACCTCGGGCCTAACTGCGCAGGGACCCCACCACTGGTGTCTGCTTCCACCCTGCCCTGCAGGCTGCCCTCAACGCGGGGCCACAGATATTCTGGCAAAGCCTGGGTCATGCCACATCACTCCTCTCCTCATTCAGAGGAAAGGTGAACATTTCACCTTGACCTCCATGACCCTGCATGATATGGTCACTCTGACCTCACCTGCTACCAAACATTTCACTACTCGCTGAGCGTGTTGGGAAGACCCCCACCACGGCCTTTGTCCTTCCTGCTTCCCCTGCCTGGACTGCTGTCGGCCCAGACCTCTCTGCCTGTCGAGCTTCACATGAGTGCTCCTCCCCGGAAGGCCTGCTGGCAGCCTGTGCAGAGTGCTGGCCATGCTGCCCTGCCCTCCCCTAGTGCTCTGGCCCCCTGTGGGTGGAACCCAGGGGTCCCAAGAGCAAGGGACAAAGACAAAGGGCCGTGCTCACTAGCATCCCAGAGAGGCCACCTGGGGAGCTATGGCACCCTCTGGCATCAGGAAACCACTGAGGCACATCCTCAGGGACACTGCGCTTGGCTCTGAGGAGCTTCTCACTCCTGAGGTCACAAGCGCCCCTTCAGTCACCCCAGGGTCTGCTGCAGAGGCTCTCTGCAGTCCAGCACTCCCACCTGGTGGCCATGGAGCTCAGAGCCTTCAGATCAGGTTGGCACTGTATCTGCCCCAGGCCTGCAGCCTACTCTGGTCCAAGGCAGACGCGGGGCCCGCGGCTTGAGGGGAGTGGGCTGTGGAAAGCAAGGGTGGTGTGAGGAGGTGCCGCAGGCTCAGCGGGCCCCTACCAGGCCTGCAGAGCACCAGGCCGGGCCAGGCCTGACACGGGGAAGCACTGCTTGCCTGCCCACCTCCAAGACCACGCCAGACACGCCAGCCAGAGCCCAGGCCTGCCCAAAGCCACCTGTGAAGAGAACTCTGGTGTTTGAGGACAAATCTGAGAGGTGAGAGGGAACTTGAAGGGCAAATTCCCTCACCCAGGAGAGGTGTTTCACCTAAGAACCTCGAGTGTGAGCCTACGAACTTAATACAGAGTGACAAAGTGGTCAGAAGTGCAGAGGTCTGAGCTCACTGCTTATCACATCGTGAAATCTCTACAGAGATGGGCTAAGCTGATGCACATGGAAGAAGCCTCAGTCGTGACTCCGGGGCTCTATCTGGAGGAAATCCATGAGTGAACACGAAAACTCTTCAGGCCCAGCCACTGTCCTCACAGCCCACATGCTGGGCAGGGAGCTGTGCAGACTCCCAAGGAGCACCCTGGCCAGAGGACAGATTCCTCAGAAGCCTAATGGGCTGAACCCTGCAGGCCCCAAAACACCAGGCAGCTCATGCTGCCATATATAGGTTCCACTGTCCGTCTCTCTCCTCCCTAAGGGCTCAGATGCTCGCTGCCTCGGTGCCCGTGTATTTTTGTATTTTGGGCTCCATTACATTGGTTAAGTCAAAGTCAGGCGACACCAGTCAGATTCATCCTACTGCCCACTTCCGAGGTTCACAGAGCAGACAGACTCCAGGTGGAACTCTCCCTACATCTCTCTGCATCCTGATGTTCTGCACAGGAGGCCAAAGGACCGGGGATCAGGCTATGTTTCTGTCCCTCCTGGCAGGAGGAGGCTGTGGCGTGGCAAGAAGGGGATGTGAGGAGCCTGGCTGTCCATGTGGGTGGGAGGATCGGGACCTGGGGGACAGCGCCTCCTGCAGGCACTTGGCCGTCTCTGCATGCACTGGTTTGGATTAAAAGTGCTAGCCTGGATTTTCCTGGAAGGAAAAATGCCCAGATAAAATTACACACACACACACACACACACACACACCAGATGTCATGGAGAAGGACAGTGAGAGAAGCAGACTGACAGGCTTTGACACAAAACAATGCTTGCAGAGGCCCAGTTTACAAAACACAGGTCCTAAATCAAGCGAACCTGCAATGGCAGGTGAGGATGAGACCCAGGACGGAATGCAGGAGAGCAGCAGGGAGAGTTCACCTGTGGGACAGGAACGCCAGCTAGGACTGAGCCCTCGCATACGGCATGGGGCAAAGCGTCATAAACAGTTTTCCACATTTTTGGAGCATTGATGCCACTAAGCCCTCAAGACAATCCTCTGGCGCTGGCATGTCAACCTGGCGGCACTGCCAGCCAGCCAGCAGGAGGGAGGGAAAATGCAAGGAAGAAGTCCAGTTCCTACACAGCAGGAGCATGGCCAGGCCTCAGGGCCAATGAGGCAGCTCTTCGCCCACCCTGCTGCTGCCCGCGGAAATCGGCCAGAGCCCCTGACTAGCCAAACCCAATGAGAAGGTACGGGGACCCAGGGACTAAACAACAGCACTGGTAAAGGTCACCCTTCCAGGGCACAGAGAGGCAGTGGGAAAGCACACCACATGGCTGGTCAGTTGGGGCACGTGGGAGCCCAGCCCCATCATAGAAGGCACCTGGGTGGGCGGTCATTTCCCCTCCAGTCCAAGGCAGAAGGTTCCCTGCTCTGCCATCCCCACATCCTGGTCCAAGCACGACGGAGCAGTTTCACACGCTGCTCCTGGAGGGTTTGAAAGGGAAAGGCACATGAGCAGGGACCTATTCCTTGCCACAAGGACCTGGAAACAGAGGGAGTCCCCCTATGGGGAAAGTTCAGCTGGGACATCCTGGGGTGGGAGGGTTCTTGGCCTTGGACGGCCACCTGCCCAGGTACGAGTCACGTGCTGGTGCATGCTGTCCTTCAGATCTGAAATGTTCCCAAAGGCCCATGTGGTTAAGGTGTCCTCAGTCTTGTGCCACTGGGAGGGGAACACTTGGGAGACAGGGCCTGACGCTAGCAGGAGAGATGGAGGAAGGCAGGCTCCCCAGGGCAGGCATACCCTGTCCCTTCCGACTCTCTCCTTGTTCCCCAGATACCATGAGGTGAGCAGCTCACTCCAATGTGCTCCTGCCTGCCACAAAAACTGGACCACCAAAGGTCCCCGCCCTGGGGCCAACCACCGAGGACTGAAACCTCTGGAACCACAAGCCCAAAGAGACCTCTACTCCCTACATATCTGGGGTCACAGTCACAGTGAGGGAAGGCTGATCCACCCAGCGCCCAGGGAGAAGATGACCATGCTGCCGGAGACCAGAGGGTGCGCACAGCTCCACCCCTAGCCCTCGCCACCAGAGGCAGTGCTGCATGGGATTCGCCCATCGGAAAACTCACAGTGGGTACTTCATCACTCTGTCTTGAGCTGAAATTCACAGGCCAGAAGGTGTCTTTCATTCAATTTGCAAGCAAATGGCTAGTGGAAATTCATCCCAAACACTGAACACCACCGAGGCGCTCAGGCAGGAGGACAAGACAGGTCGGACCTGGAAGGACAAGTACAAGATTCAGAACAAGATTCACAAAGGATGCAGGAAGGGTCGGGATGGAGGGCTATGCACATTTTACAGCTCCTTAAAAATCTACTACGACATAACCTCCAGAACAGAGCTGTGCGCACGGGTCCACACAGTAGAGGTCCATGCACTCCATGCCTGTGCCATCACCAAGGTGACGTTGTGGGGAAACAGGTCTGTGGGCCACATGGAAACCCAGGAAAAGGAGAGGAACTCTTCTGTTCCCCACCAGTCAAGCCCCTGGGACATTGCCTCTGGTGTGGGAATTCAAAAGCACCTCGTGCGTGTCCACCTGGTGAGGACTCGGACCACGTACTAAAGTCCAGGAGGTGGAGCTGCAGTGAGACCAGCACTTCTCCACACCCTGATGGAGGAAGGTACACAGCACCACTTCTCTGGAGCACCCTTTTGTCATGGATATTAAGGCCATGAAAAGTGTATGTGGCTTTCACCCACTAGTTGTGCCTCTGGGGAGGTAAAACAAGATAATCGGAGATGCCCACAGACAGGCTGGACCACGGGTTCCTTGCACCCCTGCTTACAAGGGCCCCAGTAGAAAGCAACTTGAATGCCCAGGGAAGGGGAACACGTCTGCCACAAATCTCAGGCTGCATCAGGGCACCTGCGGGAAGGAGTCCAGGTGCTGAAAACCACGGAGCCCTCTGCTGAGGCCTAGCAGGCTTCCCAGGACCAGGGGCTCCCCAGGACCCTCTCCCAGCCTCTCCGCCCAGCATCTCCTGCTCAGGGAGCCAGGGCTGTCCACAGGGCAGTGCTCCCCACGCTCTGCCTGCTCCTGAGCCAGCTGCTCCCTCTGGCTCTCCTGCAGGGGCTGCATTCCAGCCCCTGCTCTGGGCCACCCCTCCTACCTGCCCCACCCTCCTCCACCCCCTGCACCCAGCCTTTCCTCCTCCTCCCTGGCCACCCGCCCTCTGCCCTCCTTCCTTTGTCCCCCCGGGGCCTGCGACACGGTGCCTCCTCGTGCCACTCTGGGTGTCCCCCCAGGATGGGCTTGGGCTTGTGGCTCCTCTGTCCAGGGTTCCCTTCTGAAAGTGGTGACCGGGCACCATCAGTGTCAGGCCAGGCACAAGGTCTGCCTTTCTGCCCCCCACCCAGCCTCCTCCCCTGGGACCACTCTGGGTCACGTGTTGCCCTTGGGGACCTCCGGAGGGCTCCCTGTCACTGCTCCCTTACACCATCCCCACTGTGACACCACCACCCACTCTCCCACTGTTGCCAGGAGGCGGCCAAGGAACGCAACAGCTGATCCCCACGGAGCACCCAATTTATTCCAAGATCCGTGGGACGCGGGAATGGATGAAGAGCTTATTGGGAAGCATCTCTGCCCCAGAGGGTGGGAGAGAGAGCAGAGGAGAGCAGGGCGGGGCACGTGTCCAAGGAGAAGTCCCTGAGGTGGGATCCGGGTGGGGCGCAGGGGCCCACTGGTGTCCGGGTGTCTTCGGGTGTCCTCCTGCCTGAGGGGTCCGGGAGGCGGCGGCCAGGGCAGGTTGCACTTCTCGCTCCAGCAGCTGGCCCTCGTGAGGTAGAACCCGGGCCACCTGTCTGTGGACAATGAGAGGGGCTAGGAGTCCGAGTCGCCCACCCTGTGGTGCCCAGGTGGACCTAACCCTGGTGGCACCCCCCAAGGGCAGAGGGTGTCCATTCATCCTTTGGAGATGACACTCATCAAGGCACACGTGAGACCCAAGGCAGCACCGCTCCACCTACTTGGCTCCGTGGGCGTCTCAGCTGGGCGCTGGCCAGGGAGCCACTCTGTTTTTGAAGAATCTTCTGAGGGCCTGACCTCTGGTGGGGGCAGGTCCCGGGGGGTCCCTGGGTGCTGGTGCTGGTGGTGGCGCGGGCCCTCCAGCTGCAGGAGCCACTCTGTTGGAACGTCCGGAGCCAGTCCTGGGGGCCTGCACGCAGCAGCACAGCCTCGCCAGACAGGTGGCCATCCTCCGGACCACTTCCCTCCATCCCCTGGCGGTGTCACGGGTCAGGCCAGGGGTCCTGGAGCCAGCATGGGGTTGCGCGGTGGAGGAGGAGCTGGGATCCGGTGCCAGGGCCTGGGAGGACCCGGGCAGAGGGGCCGTGGGGCCGGGAGCAGGGACGCTGGCCGACAGGCTGCACAGCATGATGGCGGGCAGGCTGGCTCTCCTGCTGCCCACCTGCCCTGAAGGCTTGAGCTCCTCAGGCTGCTGCTGCTGCTGCTGCTGCTGCTGCTGCTGCTGCTCACAGGCCGAGAGGGGCCAGGAGCGCATGGCCGGCCTGCTGACGCCCCACCTTGGGCCCAGAGTCAAGCTGGAGGGGATGGACAGGGACGGGCAAGGCCCCACCTGTGGCCGCCCAGGTACCTGCAGCCGCACCTGGCAGCCCGCCCCCCGGGTTTTCTGGTGGCCCAGCAGGAGGTAGGTGGCCATGGCCTGGTTGAACTGGCGCGTCGCCACCGACACCCAGGTCTCCTGCAGCCCGTAGCCCAGGTCCAGCATGGCCAGCAGGATGGAGGTGTCCGGGCGCTTGGGGAGCAGCTCGGCGGGAGGACTCGGGCAGCGTTCCCCATCCTGGCTCAGCCACGGGTGCCCCAGGATCTGCTGGAGCGTGGGCCTGTGCGCGGGCTCCAGGGTCAGCATCCAGGACACCAGGCTCTGCGCCTCGTCGGACAGGTGGAACGGGAGGTGGTACCTGGCCTGCAGCACCTGCTCCTTGGCCTGCTCATAGCTGGCCCCGGTGAACGGGACGCTGCCCGTGAGCATGAGGATCAGGAGGACACCCAGGCTCCAGACGTCCACCGCGGGGCCGTCGTAGGGCTCTCGCCGGTGCAGCTCCGGGGCCCAGTAGGCCACGGTGCCGCAGAGCAGGCCCAGCTTCTCTCCGGCCCTGAACCTGCAGGCCAGGCCGAAGTCGCACAGCTTGGCGCGGCCCGCGGCATCCAGCAGCACGTTGTCCGCCTTCACGTCCCGGTGCGCGATGCCCTGCGCGTGGCAGTAGCCCACGGCGCTGGCCACCTGCCCGAACAGCATGCGGGCCTCGTCCTCCCACAGGCCCACGACCTCCGGGATGTGCTGGCCCAGCTGGCCCCCAGCCATGTCCTCCATCACCACGTAGGCAGTGCCGGGGGTCTCCACGATCTCCAGCAGCTGCACCACGTGCGGGTGCTCCAAGCCCTTCATGATGTCCAGCTCCGACAAGACCCAGGACAAGGTGGCCCCCGCCCCCTTCCGCAGGACTTTCACGGCCACCTTCGTCCCCGTCAGGATGTGTCGGGCCAGGAAGACCTTGGCAAAGCTGCCCTGCCCGACGACCCCCAGGGGCTCATAGCGGCCCGTGAGGGCTTCCTCCAAGGAGGAGCTGGCCGCGAGGTCCCGACACACCCTCCGCACCACACTACGCTCACTGCTCTCTCTAGACATCCTCCGCCCCACGCCCACTAAGCCCGCTAGCTAAAAACAAACACAACAAACAAAGCAAAGAACACAAGCAAAACTAACACAACAAAGCCCAACAGAAAGCCCCAAATCAAAGAACCAACCCGAGACCGCAACCAGAACCACCAAACCACCAACCACCAAACGCGCTAACTATGGGAGTCCCACAGGTCACTGCCTAGAGCTTCCTGTGCTTGTGGACAAGGTCCCAGCCTCGTCCCGGCCTTATATCCCCGCTGGCTCAAGGGCCTCACAATGCTGGCCCCTGTGAGGTCACAGCCAGGAGTGGCCCACTCACACCTGGGGGTGGCCCACGGTGGCATCTCCCACTCGGGCCTCCGGGACCTTGGCCACCTTCCTGGTCAGAACAAGGAGGGTCTGTGGAACCTCGGTGCTCCCGTGTGTTCGGGACCCCGACCTCTCCTTGCTGAGAAAGGAGGAGCTGGACCAGGCCCCGGGGCCCGTGCCTCGCCAGTACACAACTCTGTCGTGGCTTTCGCCCCGTGAAGACCCCACCCCAGGTCCTCTGGAGCCATTCAGCGCCCGTCTCCTCCAACTCGGACAGACTGGTGTCCAGAGCGTGGTAGCAGTCCCCTCACGCCAGGACGCTGGTGCGGGTCGCTCTGCCCCCTGAGATCCAGGGCCACATTCCCGACCTCTGTGGGGTGTGGGGGCCAGGTCAGGCGCCTGCCTCATCATTGCCCCACAGGGTCCTATCAGGTCACTTGTTAGAACCCTGCCTGCAGCCCACAGGAGTGAGTGTGAGTCATCTTCCAGGGATGAAGGCCGAACCTGCCAGCCAAGAACCCTAGGGCCAGCAGGTGCCCTTCCTGGGGTGCAGAGAGACAGAGGCGTCCCTGATGCCCGGGGCCCTTCCCACTGCTCTGTCCATAGAGCCTTAGCTGGCTGTTTGGGAACCTCACAGACTGACCGCTCCCCGCTCTGGGACCTGAGGCGTCCACGTGTCAGGCACCAGGAGGCCGGGTGTCTAGGGAGGTCTCGCTCTCTCCTTCCGGCGAGGGACCTTGTTGCCGTGTCCCACACCACATGGCTCAAAGGCCAAGGACTGGGCTCCTTCAGTCCCTTTCCCTGCTCTCCTCCCTTCTATCCTCCTTGGTCATAGTCATGGAGACCCCAAGGTCACGCATGTGAGGCCAGCGCTCAACTCCTGAGCCACTTTCCCAGCCCTTTCTAGTGTCTTTGACGAAGGATCTCACACACTTGCCTAGGCAGGTCTTGAACTGCCAATGCCCCTGCTAGGCCTCCCCAACCCACAAGTAAAAAAGCAGTCACCACCTTGCCCACCGTGACATGTCTGTGTCTGTCTCTGTGTGTCTCTGTGTGTGTGTGTGTGTGTGTGTGTGTGCATGAGCACACCTGAGACCAAACGCGACCATGTGTGGTGCAGAGGGTAGAACCAGGGCCTAGTTGCTGGCCAGAGGAGGTCCAGCCCTGAGGCGCACATCCCCTTGGGAAGCCAGGGCCCCAGGGCCTCACCCTCCTGAAGGACCACAACACCACACCCTCAAAGGGAGGGGAGTTTCATCAGCACTTTTGGAGAAACACACTCCTCAAAGCACGGCCCTGGGAAACCAAAGGCAAGGGACTCGGTCTCCCCTGCACCTGCCCTTCACGAGAGGAGTCCCTGGTGGTGGACTGAACGACCTTAGGCAGGGACTCAGAGATGGGTGAAGACACAGGGGTCTCTGGAAAGGTCTGTTCCTGGCAAGTACAAAAGCTGGCCTCACTTTTCTTGTCCACAGGGAAGGGACCGATTCAGAAGACTCAGTGGAGGGTCTGCGGTACCAAACCCACCAGGAACACACGGGTGGCTCTGTGACATCAGAGACCCAGGGGGAGGGGGTGGGGTTCGCATCTAGTACAGGATGGAAGTGAGGCTGCCCTCCATTCACATAAGACAGGGATCTCTGACCCACGTCAAATGGAAACCCCGCGGGGATCACAAAGAAAGGGGGACAGAGCCCACACCCCGAGTCGAAGGGATGGGAATTGAAAGGTTCACTCCAAACACTAGACCCGGAAAACGGCTCCTCCCAGCCAGCCCTGCACTCCTGGGGGCTGGGGGCTCTGGCCACACACCCTCCCCTGCCCACACCTGCGCCCCAGCTCCCCCACCCATAGGTGGTCCTGCTCCCTGCTCAGCAGCCCTGGGGAGCTCAGGGTGGCAGGCTGAAGGGCCCGTCCCCGGGTCAGGACGCTCACAGGGACGGTCCCGCGCAGCCGAAGGCCTAGAGAGGTTAAAGCTTCACCAGGGCAAGAGCCAGGCCCTGGCAGGGACATTCAGAGGAGGGACCAAGCGGCAGCCTCCAAGCCACTCTGGGGGAGGCACACACAGCTCTACCCTGACTGCCCCCGGGGCCTGCGACACGGTGCCTCCTCGTGCCACTCTGGGTGTGCCCCCAGGGTGGGCTTGGGCTTGTGGCTCCTCTGTCCAGGGTTCCCTTCTGAAAGTGGTGACCGGGCACCATCAGTGTCAGGCCAGGCACAAGGTCTGCCTTTCTGCCCCCCACCCAGCCTCCTCCCCTGGGACCACTCTGGGTCACGTGTTGCCCTTGGGGACCTCCGGAGGGCTCCCTGTCACTGCTCCCTTACACCATCCCCACTGTGACACCACCACCCACTCTCCCACTGTTGCCAGGAGGCGGCCAAGGAACGCAACAGCTGATCCCCACGGAGCACCCAATTTATTCCAACATCCGTGGGACACGCAAATGGATGAAGAGCTTATTGGGAAGCATCTCTGCCCCAGAGGGTGGGAGAGAGAGCAGAGGAGAGCAGGGCGGGGCACGTGTCCAAGGAGAAGTCCCTGAGGTGGGATCCGGGTGGGGCGCAGGGGCCCACTGGTGTCCGGGTGTCTTCGGGTGTCCTCCTGCCTGAGGGGTCCGGGAGGCGGCGGCCAGGGCAGGTTGCACTTCTCCCTCCAGCAGCTGGCCCTCGTGAGGTAGAACCCGGGCCACCTGTCTGTGGACAATGAGAGGGGCTAGGAGTCCGAGTCGCCCACCCTGTGGTGCCCAGGTGGACCTAACCCTGGTGGCACCCCCCAAGGGCAGAGGGTGTCCATTCATCCTTTGGAGATGACACTCATCAAGGCACACGTGAGACCCAAGGCAGCACCGCTCCACCTACTTGGCTCCGTGGGCGTCTCAGCTGGGCGCTGGCCAGGGAGCCACTCTGTTTTTGAAGAATCTTCTGAGGGCCTGACCTCTGGTGGGGGCAGGTCCCGGGGGGTCCCTGGGTGCTGGTGCTGGTGGTGGCGCGGGCCCTCCAGCTGCAGGAGCCACTCTGTTGGAACGTCCGGAGCCAGTCCTGGGGGCCTGCACGCAGCAGCACAGCCTCGCCAGACAGGTGGCCATCCTCCGGACCACTTCCCTCCATCCCCTGGCGGTGTCACGGGTCAGGCCAGGGGTCCTGGAGCCAGCATGGGGTTGCGCGGTGGAGGAGGAGCTGGGATCCGGTGCCAGGGCCTGGGAGGACCCGGGCAGAGGGGCCGTGGGGCCGGGAGCAGGGACGCTGGCCGACAGGCTGCACAGCATGATGGCGGGCAGGCTGGCTCTCCTGCTGCCCACCTGCCCTGAAGGCTTGAGCTCCTCAGGCTGCTGCTGCTGCTGCTCACAGGCCGAGAGGGGCCAGGAGCGCATGGCCGGCCTGCTGACGCCCCACCTTGGGCCCAGAGTCAAGCTGGAGGGGATGGACAGGGACGGGCAAGGCCCCACCTGTGGCCGCCCAGGTACCTGCAGCCGCACCTGGCAGCCCGCCCCCCGGGTTTTCTGGTGGCCCAGCAGGAGGTAGGTGGCCATGGCCTGGTTGAACTGGCGCGTCGCCACCGACACCCAGGTCTCCTGCAGCCCGTAGCCCAGGTCCAGCATGGCCAGCAGGATGGAGGTGTCCGGGCGCTTGGGGAGCAGCTCGGCGGGAGGACTCGGGCAGCGTTCCCCATCCTGGCTCAGCCACGGGTGCCCCAGGATCTGCTGGAGCGTGGGCCTGTGCGCGGGCTCCAGGGTCAGCATCCAGGACACCAGGCTCTGCGCCTCGTCGGACAGGTGGAACGGGAGGTGGTACCTGGCCTGCAGCACCTGCTCCTTGGCCTGCTCATAGCTGGCCCCGGTGAACGGGACGCTGCCCGTGAGCATGAGGATCAGGAGGACACCCAGGCTCCAGACGTCCACCGCGGGGCCGTCGTAGGGCTCTCGCCGGTGCAGCTCCGGGGCCCAGTAGGCCACGGTGCCGCAGAGCAGGCCCAGCTTCTCTCCGGCCCTGAACCTGCAGGCCAGGCCGAAGTCGCACAGCTTGGCGCGGCCCGCGGCATCCAGCAGCACGTTGTCCGCCTTCACGTCCCGGTGCGCGATGCCCTGCGCGTGGCAGTAGCCCACGGCGCTGGCCACCTGCCCGAACAGCATGCGGGCCTCGTCCTCCCACAGGCCCACGACCTCCGGGATGTGCTGGCCCAGCTGGCCCCGAGCCATGTCCTCCATCACCACGTAGGCAGTGCCGGGGGTCTCCACGATCTCCAGCAGCTGCACCACGTGCGGGTGCTCCAAGCCCTTCATGATGTCCAGCTCCGACAAGACCCAGGACAAGGTGGCCCCTGCCCCCTTCCGCAGGACTTTCACGGCCACCTTCGTCCCCGTCAGGATGTGTCGGGCCAGGAAGACCTTGGCAAAGCTGCCCTGCCCGACGACCCCCAGGGGCTCATAGCGGCCCGTGAGGGCTTCCTCCAAGGAGGAGCTGGCCGCGAGGTCCCG
Organism: Marmota flaviventris; assembly: GCF_047511675.1. Lineage (NCBI taxonomy): Eukaryota > Metazoa > Chordata > Mammalia > Rodentia > Sciuridae > Marmota > Marmota flaviventris. The sequence continues at coordinate 143,306,741 of NC_092504.1, read as the reverse complement.
ACACACCCTCCGCACCACACTACGCTCACTGCTCTCTCTAGACATCCTCCGCCCCACGCCCACTAAGCCCGCTAGCTAAAAACAAACACAACAAACAAAGCAAAGAACACAAGCAAAACTAACACAACAAAGCCCAACAGAAAGCCCCAAATCAAAGAACCAACCCGAGACCGCAACCAGAACCACCAAACCACCAACCACCAAACGCGCTAACTATGGGAGTCCCACAGGTCACTGCCTAGAGCTTCCTGTGCTTGTGGACAAGGTCCCAGCCTCGTCCCGGCCTTATATCCCCGCTGGCTCAAGGGCCTCACAATGCTGGCCCCTGTGAGGTCACAGCCAGGAGTGGCCCACTCACACCTGGGGGTGGCCCACGGTGGCATCTCCCACTCGGGCCTCCGGGACCTTGGCCACCTTCCTGGTCAGAACAAGGAGGGTCTGTGGAACCTCGGTGCTCCCGTGTGTTCGGGACCCCGACCTCTCCTTGCTGAGAAAGGAGGAGCTGGACCAGGCCCCGGGGCCCGTGCCTCGCCAGTACACAACTCTGTCGTGGCTTTCGCCCCGTGAAGACCCCACCCCAGGTCCTCTGGAGCCATTCAGCGCCCGTCTCCTCCAACTCGGACAGACTGGTGTCCAGAGCGTGGTAGCAGTCCCCTCACGCCAGGACGCTGGTGCGGGTCGCTCTGCCCCCTGAGATCCAGGGCCACATTCCCGACCTCTGTGGGGTGTGGGGGCCAGGTCAGGCGCCTGCCTCATCATTGCCCCACAGGGTCCTATCAGGTCACTTGTTAGAACCCTGCCTGCAGCCCACAGGAGTGAGTGTGAGTCATCTTCCAGGGATGAAGGCCGAACCTGCCAGCCAAGAACCCTAGGGCCAGCAGGTGCCCTTCCTGGGGTGCAGAGACAGAGGCGTCCCTGATGCCCGGGGCCCTTCCCACTGCTCTGTCCATAGAGCCTTAGCTGGCTGTTTGGGAACCTCACAGACTGACCGCTCCCCGCTCTGGGACCTGAGGCGTCCACGTGTCAGGCACCAGGAGGCCGGGTGTCTAGGGAGGTCTCGCTCTCTCCTTCCGGCGAGGGACCTTGTTGCCGTGTCCCACACCACATGGCTCAAAGGCCAAGGACTGGGCTCCTTCAGTCCCTTTCCCTGCTCTCCTCCCTTCTATCCTCCTTGGTCATAGTCATGGAGACCCCAAGGTCACGCATGTGAGGCCAGCGCTCAACTCCTGAGCCACTTTCCCAGCCCTTTCTAGTGTCTTTGACGAAGGATCTCACACACTTGCCTAGGCAGGTCTTGAACTGCCAATGCCCCTGCTAGGCCTCCCCAACCCACAAGTAAAAAAGCAGTCACCACCTTGCCCACCGTGACATGTCTGTGTCTGTCTCTGTGTGTTTCTGTGTGTGTGTGTGTGTGTGTGTGTGCATGAGCACACCTGAGACCAAACGCGACCATGTGTGGTGCAGAGGGTAGAACCAGGGCCTAGTTGCTGGCCAGAGGAGGTCCAGCCCTGAGGCGCACATCCCCTTGGGAAGCCAGGGCCCCAGGGCCTCACCCTCCTGAAGGACCACAACACCACACCCTCAAAGGGAGGGGAGTTTCATCAGCACTTTTGGAGAAACACACTCCTCAAAGCACGGCCCTGGGAAACCAAAGGCAAGGGACTCGGTCTCCCCTGCACCTGCCCTTCACGAGAGGAGTCCCTGGTGGTGGACTGAACGACCTTAGGCAGGGACTCAGAGATGGGTGAAGACACAGGGGTCTCTGGAAAGGTCTGTTCCTGGCAAGTACAAAAGCTGGCCTCACTTTTCTTGTCCACAGGGAAGGGACCGATTCAGAAGACTCAGTGGAGGGTCTGCGGTACCAAACCCACCAGGAACACACGGGTGGCTCTGTGACATCAGAGACCCAGGGGGAGGGGGTGGGGTTCGCATCTAGTACAGGATGGAAGTGAGGCTGCCCTCCATTCACATAAGACAGGGATCTCTGACCCACGTCAAATGGAAACCCCGCGGGGATCACAAAGAAAGGGGGACAGAGCCCACACCCCGAGTCGAAGGGATGGGAATTGAAAGGTTCACTCCAAACACTAGACCCGGAAAACGGCTCCTCCCAGCCAGCCCTGCACTCCTGGGGGCTGGGGGCTCTGGCCACACACCCTCCCCTGCCCACACCTGCGCCCCAGCTCCCCCACCCATAGGTGGTCCTGCTCCCTGCTCAGCAGCCCTGGGGAGCTCAGGGTGGCAGGCTGAAGGGCCCGTCCCCGGGTCAGGACGCTCACAGGGACGGTCCCGCGCAGCCGAAGGCCTAGAGAGGTTAAAGCTTCACCAGGGCAAGAGCCAGGCCCTGGCAGGGACATTCAGAGGAGGGACCAAGCGGCAGCCTCCAAGCCACTCTGGGGGAGGCACCCACAGCTCTACCCTGACTGCCCCCGGGGCCTGCGACACGGTGCCTCCTCGTGCCACTCTGGGTGTGCCCCCAGGGTGGGCTTGGGCTTGTGGCTCCTCTGTCCAGGGTTCCCTTCTGAAAGTGGTGACCGGGCACCATCAGTGTCAGGCCAGGCACAAGGTCTGCCTTTCTGCCCCCCACCCAGCCTCCTCCCCTGGGACCACTCTGGGTCACGTGTTGCCCTTGGGGACCTCCGGAGGGCTCCCTGTCACTGCTCCCTTACACCATCCCCACTGTGACACCACCACCCACTCTCCCACTGTTGCCAGGAGGCGGCCAAGGAACGCAACAGCTGATCCCCACGGAGCACCCAATTTATTCCAACATCCGTGGGACACGCGAATGGATGAGGAGCTTATTGGGAAGCATCTCTGCCCCAGAGGGTGGGAGAGAGAGCAGAGGAGAGCAGGGCGGGGCACGTGTCCAACTGTACAAAGTCTGCACCTCAATTTTCCAGATTGTACTGAACATGTGGTTGAAATAAAACTCTATTTTTTTTAATATGAAAACCACATCCTCTATTACATTCTGGGTCTCTCTTCTAACAGATGGTGATGTCTCTGCCTCGGGGCTGTGAGCACTGTACTGAGAGAACTCTAAAATGCCACAGGTACCAGCCTCTGAGATGGTGTCCCCAGCCCTCCAGGTTCCCAGGGAACAGTGAGGTCCCCATGTGGCTTCAAACAACTCCTAACAATTTCCTCTGGATCCCGGAGCACCGGCGAGCAGGCCAGCGTCACATGAGTGGGAGACAAGACTCTGCCCTCCCGGTGCCGTGCCAGGCTCCTCTTTCCATGAACCATGCCCCACACCTTCAGATTCAGCCTCAAGCGAGCAGAACCCGTTAGCCGCTCTCGCCATGGACATTACACACTGTGAGGTCACCTACCAACGGCAAGCAGCAGCTGCTCCAGGTGTCCAGAAGTCTCCCGGTCGATGGTCTCCTCAATCTGGAACCCCGATATGGTCATGTACTTGTCAAACACTAGGAAAAACGAAAGGAGTTTTGACTCACACAACCATGGATCCTTCCAGCAATCAGAGTTCTCGCTGCGAGGCTCTTCTCCTACCCAGCGCCTTGTCTCTGAGGGAGCCTGTGCTCGGGCTCAGGTGCCAAGCCAGCAGCGACAGTTCACGGCGCTCTCTGCCCACTGACCTCCCAGCCCCCTGCCAGTCCGGACCAGAGGGACCTCAAGGGGAGTCTGCTGTGGGGACTCTGAGATGTCCTCCTCTTCCTTACAAAAAGTGACGGAAATGACTGGTTTACCCCTTTCTTTTCTTCTCGCTGTGAAAATGGTTAGTTCAGAGCTACAGCAACTGTCTCGTGACGACGAGGCAGATGGCATGAGAAGGAAACCAAGACACCGAGGACAGCGGGGTAGGAAACCAGGACGATCCCAGGTCCTGCCAAGCCCGCCTCAGAATCCACCTGCAGAACTGAAGCCACCATGTGGGCTCCGTCACCTGCTCCTGAACACATTCTCAGCTGAGAGCATAAGTCCCGGAGACAACCCAGAAGCGGGGTCTCAGATCCACCATCCTGGAGGAAACACCCGAGTGAGCCGCCACTCATGGTCTGTGACTGAGGGACGCCCCAGAGCCCGACCCTCACCACCCTCCGGAGACGGGGGCTTAAGCTCCTGGTTCCGTAAGTCACAGCAGCGGTAAAGGGAGTCAGCAGACCTGCCCAGGTGGCACAGGGTGCCTCAGAGACCAGGGCAAGGCCACAGGGCAGCGTGTCCGCCACCCAGCCTCTTTCACTCACCCCTTCTCAAGTGCGACACACTCCGTGTTCCGAAGATGGTAATGAACTTCTCCTCGTCGGTGCCCCACTTGAGCTCTCCGGCCTGAAACAGCGCCTGCAAGCATTCCCGCCTCCGTCAGGAAGGCCCTCTGCGACCCCCAGGCCCTGAGCCACCGTGCAGCTTCCTGCAGACCACACGTGCTTGCCGCACGTCTGGCCCTGTCCATTCCTCCCGTCTCCAACTCTCAACTCGGCCTCCGGGGTTTGGAGCGCCACTGGGGCTCGCCAGGATTCACAGGTCAGGTCGAGGTGACAAAGCACAGCACCAGGCAAGACTAGGTCTGCCCAGAATGCCTTCTGTGACTTCCAATTTTGGGGGGAGGAGATTTCTGATCATCTCACTGCGGTCCATCCACTTACGTTTGCGAAATCCTAAGCAGGAGTTCCAGGACCTGGAGGATCCAGGATCTGCTCCTGTCTGACTTGGGCTACGCTGTTCAACAGGCAGCCACCGGGCTTTCTCTTTGCCACTGAGTTACCAGGCTGGCCGAGGGAGACCCCTGCTCCCCTGGGAGCCCCACGCCTTAGCCGTTCTCGGGAGGCCCACCCACGGCTGGCTCAGCGGGTCTCCTGCAGCCATCTGAGAAGACCTGGGCCTGCTTCTCAGGCCACCACTGGAAACCTTCCAGAGCGCCCACTCCTGGAGCGGGAACAGGAGACTCAGCCCGCCCCCGCCACCACCCACAAGGAATTAACACTGGGAAAGTAAGAAGGCGCCTCAGCCCTGAACAAAGCCCCCCCAGGGGAGTGCGACTCTGAGCTCAGCTGGAAGGTGGCTCAGGAGGGGTCCAGCTGGGAACACTGGACTGCTGTGCAGAGCGACAAGGCCAGCTGGGCTGCCCTGCTCTTGAGTGGGGCCAGGGCCGTCCTCACCCACTGCAGGAACGGCCCCTGGCTACGTGGACGGCTCACGCACTGCTCACTTCCCTGCTGAGGGCCCACTGAGTGCTGTGAGCTGGGCAGCTCTGCGGCCCCTGAAGGGCAGGGGGGCGCTTCAGCGTGAGGGGCAGTGCAGTGGCAGAAGGCCTGCGGTGCAGTGGGCCTTCCTGTGCGGGCCACCTGACCCCTGGAGGTGACTTGGGGCTACCTGCAAAGTGCCCGTGCTGAGGGCTCAGCAGGAGAAGCAGGCCGAGGCCCAGGGAGAGCGCCGGGAGAGCCGGGGCAGGGGCGCGGACGTCCACATTAGGAACGGGCTCTACCTGGGGACAGCGGACCCAGGAGGGTCCTCAGAGCTTACGCAGGAACAGGAAGCAGGCCTGCGTCTGGCAAGGCGGGTGGGTGAGGGTCAACAGGCAGCAAACCGCCCTCGGCTCCTCCCCGCAGCCAGGCAGAGAGGGCAGCACTCACACCCCCAACACAGCTGCCCAAGAGACGGGGTGCTCTCCTCACTGCACCAGCACGTCAGGCCACAGGCCAGCGGGCCACTGTGCAAGCCCTGGAGAGGGCCCACGGCGCTGCCCGCTTCCCTGAGGACCAAGACTGCCACAGGAGGGGCAGGGGGACGCCAGGCGACTCGGGAACCCAAGCAGCCCCTCGTTCCCCACCCCCGGGCCTCGGCTCCAGGTGCAGACTTCCTGACACACAGCTCCTGCACCTGGACACCTCGTAAGCCACACGGAGACCACACAGGGTCTGAGAGTCTGCCAATGTGACATTTGGGAGCCACTAACACCTGGCTGACAGAAGAGAAGTACCGGCCAGGCCCGGCAGTGACATCTGCGGCCCAGCCACAGGAGCCTGAGGCCGGAGGGCTGCAAGTTCCAGGCCAGCTGGGCAACTGGGCAGGTCCCCGTCTCAATAAACAAGGGGTCTTGGGGTGCAGCTCAGCAGAGTGCTTGCCTAGCAAGTGTGCGGCCCCAGCACCACAGAAAAACAAAACGGAGGGACGACATTGTTTAGAATTCTTCCAAAGGACAGGCAGGAGCACTGCAGATGCTAGGTGACCCGCCACCACTCATGGGACAGGACGACACACACCTTCAGACGCGATCCTTCCTTCTTACCCCTTCCTAAGAGACCTACTGCCCCGTTACCAGTGGGGTCAATAACACTGGGTGGTTGCCGTTGTTTTTTTGCAAAATTCTTTGTTTTTTGGATGTTTCATAACAACAAAAAAGGAATGATATGTCTAGGTGGAACTCACTGTACTATTTCACTTCATGTTTGGATAAAATATTTTATTAGCCAGACCAGAATGAGAGAACTCTGCCGAGGTGAGTCTTGTGATCTGTCATGGACACCTGAACTGGATTGTCCTAGAGACCTCACAACACACCTGGTGACGCTCCCTTACCACATATTCCTTCCATGCACAGATGGGGGCAAAGTCGCCACACAGCCGGCCTCACTCACCTGAGCGTCTTGTTCAACTTGAGCTTCGTCGATTCCAGCATCAGGGTCTCTGTTCGCCTATAAGACAGTACGTCCCATGACTGAATCACTCCAAAGGAAAAATGTCCCACCTGGTGGTTATGCACGTAGAGCTCTTTCTCTTAGGAATAAATGGCTTTTCAAGGTCACCTCAATCCTACAATCTATCACACAGAACTGTCCAAATCCAACCTGACCCTCCTGACCCTGCTGTGAAAGCGGAGGACACAGACTGCTCTCTGCAGCCAAAGGCTGAGGCAGCCGCTCAGAGTTGAGGCTGTGCGTTCTGAAAGGTAAACAAGCACAGGCTGCACACACCCACCAGCAGGACCAACCAGCACAGAGAGCATCAGAAGAATTTCAAGTGGCTTCCCTGGATAATCAGGCCACTCCACCTTCAGACTCTCTCCCCTACCCCCAAAGTACTAGGCACTGAATCCAAGGGCGCGCTCCCACCAAGCTACATCCACAGTTCTTTTGCTTTTTATCTTTGAGACAGGGTCTCGCTAAGTCGCAGAGGCTAGCCTTGAACTTGCGATTCTCCTGCCTCGGGCTCCCACGTTGTGGGGACTACAGGTGTGTCACCATGCCTGCCAACTTCAGACTTTTCACGTCAAGCTAGAGTTGGTCTCCACCCAATACCTGAAGGAGAACCACCAACATCCTCTGGTAGTACCCCGAGGTGTCCCCCACCACGTCGTCTTCCAGGCTTGAGCCGTACTCTGCAACAGAACCATTCCACACTTACTCACAGCTGCTTTCAAATAGAAAGCGATCCTGCCCCATTCATCAGAGGAAAGAGATACAAAATAAGAAATACTGTATTGATTAACAAATTCTCTCTGTCCCGTCTCTCAGTGCTGGAGACTGAAGACAAATGCTGAGTGGCTGGGAGGCATGACCACAGTCTCCCCAAGCCGTGATGCAGCCTGGGCCCCGACTCAGCCATCCAGAAGGGCTCTGGAGAGCCTCTTAAACACTTTGACCATAAGATTCAACTTCTCCTGCTTCTTCCCAATGTCCCACGTGACGGGTTTCCCATGTCTTTCACCCGCTGAGTGGCCCTTCTCTGGGCATGGCCATATTCTACCCTCCCCCCAATAAAATATGTTTTTCTCTGCAGCTAATAAAGTTAAGTGAGAGACAGCGATGGCATTCTGAGGTATGCCCCCTCCTGCCTCCAAGGTCAGGGAAAGGGAGAAGCAGGTCTGCGGAGTCCACAAGCACCTTTCACTCTCAAACAGCTGCTCCCAAAAGGAAAGGGGAGGAAGCAGCGAGGACTCAAATGAAGGCAGCTCTGCCACGGACACTCGCGGGCGTTCCCAAGTCCACAAATACCTGCCAGAACTACAACGCACTGAGACAGCAAAAGAAGGAGGAAAGAGGCATCACTCTAAGGTGTGAAAATATGTAATCATTACTTGAAAGCAGGCAACTTTAAAAGACTAAAACTTCTATTTTAAAAGACCCAAAAAATCATGTTTACTTCAACCAGTGATCCAAGTAGAATCTTGGCGGGAACCTCTGACTCCTTCCTCTATTGCAGCACCCACAAGTAACCAACCATCAGCCCTATCCGAGATCTCGTGCTCTGAGTGACACCCTGGACTTCCCATAACTGTGTGGTTTGTTAAGTCCCAATCCCCAGCTCACCTTGGGACATGCAGCTGGAGTCAAACCCCCTTCCTCATCGGCTGTGGCACTGACTGCTGTGCAGTCCACTCAGAACCACACATGGCTCTGAACCAAGCCCGGATCCACAACACGCCACACAAACCCCCAACCTGGCCCAACTCGCTGGCGACACAGGCCCCTGCACGATGGCATGCTCTCTCAACTGCACTCCTCTTTCCAGTGTCCACACCTCTGAGGACAGTGGCCCTGCTCCAAAAATGCCTGTTACCTACTCCAAGCCCAGTGCCCGGCTCTACGGAGAGACAGGACAAACAGAAACTGTACTGTAGAGTGTCTGAATATCTAAGGTGTGACGTTCTGGTATGTATACGGTGGGACGATCGCCACCACACAGCTTTCTCTCTTAGACAACGTCAAGTCCTTGACAGGGCTCCATTGCACAGTCGCCCCCCGCACCTCGGATCTGCAGAACTTCTCATCCTAATGAAATGCAGTGCCCTTGGCCATCGCTGCCCATCACCCTCGCGGCCCTCCCCTCCCAGCCCCGCCAGCCCCACCCAGCTCTGCGTGTTCCACACATGCGCTCCACCACGCTGTCTTCCTGCGCCTGGCTCCTTCTGCAGGTTCATCTGTGCGCTACAGGGGGCAGGCCTTCCCCGTAGAAGGCTGAAGGAAGTTCCTGTGCACACACACCCTACTTTCTTGAATCATTCCTCAGCAGCTGTCAGGCCGCCCAGCCTTGAAACTCTGAGCATCTCATTTGTACCATGAAGCCTCCCTAACATCCAATGCCAACAACCTCTCAGGTGATCTCAGTTGGAAAGGGGCTATCCTTTAACTATCACAGTGGCACTAAACCACGTCACCAGGCCTCAGGCTGCATGCTGTCACCACCATCCTCTCCCCAGAGGGACAGCTGGGTACTACATCAGGTAGAGCGGCCGGCTGATGCTCACCACCTCGGCCTTACCACCTTCTCCTCTCACTCTAGGAGAAGCAGGAGACCCTGCACTTTGGAAAGGAGACTGTTCTGCTGCCCCACATTTCACACCACTGACCTGGTGAACAGAGTCATCTCTAAGACCCAAACTGACCCAGAGGGCGCTGCACTTCCCTAGCTCAGGGCAAGAGCCTGGGAACTGTGCCGTGCATGCTGACCACCTGGTCAGGAAGGAGGTCTGCCCTGAAGGAACACAACTCTACCTTGACTTCCCTTTGCTAGATTCCCCTTACAGATGCTCCAGACAGGAACACAGACTTTCTCCCAAAAAGTGAAGGATGCTCCAAAAAAATTCAAATGCAGAGTATTGTGTCCCAGCATTGCCATTAGCTAAACAAAATACGTTTACTCAGACATTTTTACTAACCCTGATCTGGAAAGGGGGTTAGGTATCTTTTCCCAGGTTCCCGAAAGGTCTTTGAGATAACTCCACCTACACTAACACAGAACTGAATGCATTTGAAGGAAGAAAAACTATTCACATACACCCCAAAGTTAACAGGAGAGAAAGACACCCCTAGAATTCCTCTATTAGAATCCTATGCAAGCCATAAGCAGCTTTTCATGAGCTACTAAAACAGGTGAAGGTTTTGACTGAAGAAGAAAGGCAGCTGAGTGGCAGGTCCCCCTCCACTCACTCAACAGCTGTGAGCCGCCGGCCTGTGGCATCTGTGGGACAGGATGGAGAGGTGACAGTGGAGATGGGCAAGACGTCAATCCAAACACTCACCTTCTTCATACACTTGCTTTATGGCTCTGAGTTCTTCAGGTGTCCTTGAAGCAATGATTTCTGTCAGGACTTTCTCTTTTGTCCCGGCTCCCTGTTTGGAGATTTATTTTTAATAAAGAAAACATGTCAGCAGTAAGAATAAAAAGGAAGTTATTTTGTCAGAATAGATGTTACGCAGATTGTGCACAAATATCCCCCAACACGACGTGGGCTTCTCTTTATACAAGCTCCACTAGTTACAGAGATATGAAATTTCAAGTTAATTTTCTCTCCAAAGATAATCTTATTATTTATTTTATCTTTCATTCTTTTTGTCTAGTGTAGAGCAAGGTATACTGGTATAAAAGGTATAAAGGTATAAAAGATAATGTAAATTTGCAACTTATAATCTGATCGGCTAATTCTAGTTGAAGGTAAAACATTTTAATGGAACTGACACAGAACACATGATTGCGCGTGGAAGATAACAGGTACTTCATCTGCACCTCAAAAGTAAGCTCCTGCCCCCGAGTTCTGCTTCTCGTGCAGCCAAAGCAAGCTCGCACCCAGGGCACTGCTGCCAAGGGGCAGGGACGTCCCCCAGAGGCCCTGTGCTGAAAGCTCTGCTCCCAGAGAAGCACCCGGATCCTCCAGGAGGCAGAGCCGTAGGTCCTGGAGCACGCCCTGGGGGTCGGGCCGTGCCAGCCCCTCTCTGCCCACCCCTCTCTGCTCGGGGTGAGCGGCTTCACTGCCCACGAGCTCCCACCAGGAAATGCTGCCTCAACACAGATCAAGCACTGGAGCCTCTACAACCAGGGGCCCAACCACCCTCTCAGCTGCCTGTCACGGCCACAGGAAGCTGAGTGACAGTGACCTAAACACAGTTGAGGAACTGCATCCGTGGAAACAAATTGGAAGTTGCTCTCTGTATTTTTAAAAAATAGTATTACCTGATTTTCCTTTTTCTGCTTTTAAAAATCATATTTATGCCACTAAATTAGAGATATATGCAACGATTGACTGAACTAAAGTTTTTAAAAGGCAGAATTATGTTCTTTTTATTTTTGTTTCTTTATCAAAAATCAAGTCCAAAAAGCCTCAGCTCATCCTCTGGAAAAATTTCAGCTGCAGCTGACCATCTGGGGTGCTGTGTGAAAACCCCTTCCTCAATAACCCACGACTCTGCTCACACCAAAAAAAAACCCTACAGAAATGAAGAGAATCAGAATAAACCAGCTACCGACTGAATAAATCTCCACCTCCCATGCTAAAAGTTACAAGTCCTGGGCCGAGTTACCTTCTTGCGGCTAAAGCTCAATCTCCCACTCAAGATCAATTGTAACTGAACTCCTTCCTGCCCACAGAGTCCCCAGGCGGCCAGGCCATGCCCCAGGCCAGAGCCCAGCCAAGGGATGCACACACAGTTTCTGCACACCTGAGTCACAGCCAGTTCACCAGCTACTTTGTTATTCCCTAATCAAGCAATTTTTTTGTTTAAAGAGTTAAAATATTTCATCCACCATCATTTTAAAACAACTCAAAATCAGAAGACAGGCATAGAAGTAAAATATAGAAATTTAAATTTGAAAAAGCCAGTTCTGGTGAGCTTACGAATGCCAACAGACGAAGGTCACCTTGTCATTCTGCCCCCACTTGTCTTCTCAGCACCTCCCACAGCTGCCTCTTACACGAAGCCCACCCTGAAGTCAGTCAGAGACAGACAGGCGTGGGACGGGCCGGTTCCGCAGCCTCTCACCTTCAGAGCGTGCTTCAGCTCGTAGGCGTCGTACAGCCGGGAAGGCTTCATCAGAGCCACGATCAGTTTCTCAAATTTTCCAGTCAGTTCTGATTTCAGGTCATCCAGGAGATCCTACGCACAGCAGACAGGCAGAGCTTTAAGGCGATTCTTCTTAAAGGTGACCTGGGGCCTCTGCCTAGTGAATGCCGTAGGCTGCTGCCTTCAGGTAGAAGGCGGTGAGCTAGCAAACCCACAGCCTCCCATGCTGAACAGCAGGCCTCAACCCCGGAGGGAGGCCACCTATGCACCAGTCTGCTTCTAGGAGATGAGTTTCTTCATTTCAAGCATTTCATTTTAAAAATGGTATTGAGAAACACAGACATCTTTATAAAAATTCCCCCAAAAAATCATCAATGTGTTTTTTAAAAGGACAGAATGTAGCCTGTCACCCTTTTCCTCGCGGTATCTGATGATAGTCTGATACACAGCAGGCTACAGCGAACGGATGCTCCTGAGGACTGAGAGACCTGCTGCAGGGCGAGTGCGGGGGCATGGCCCCCGGCAGCATCAGCAGCAGGGACCTGGACACGGTGCCCAGAACACTTCTCGAGGTGGGGAGGCAGCGCAGGGCAGACCACCTGTCCACCCCAGACACGGTGTGCGTCCCTGCCTGGCACCAGAAAAAGGGGGAAGGGGCAGGATACTTTCTCTTTTGTCTCACAGTGAAACGACAAATGTGGATTTCCAGAATAACAGACTGAAGTATGCATCGTGCGTTCTGCACCAAATCTAAAAACCTTTGCTTTACAATGTCAATCAAATAAGAGCGCTTGGCTCTACTAGTTAAAAGTCCACTTACTAAGATCACCAGGAAAGCGGCCCACACTGCACTAGAGGCCCACACCAGACAAGGGTGGTAGGGTGGCCCAGCAGGATGCGCTGACGGAAGGCAGAGGCCGCACCGTGGCACTAACAGCCCCAGCACTGGAGCATGGGCTGCGGGAGGCAGGCAGGTGGGAGCAGGAACACAGCAGTCAGTGACAGATGGCCTTCACAGGAGACCGTCACACCACTGCCTTGCAGACTGGCACACTGTGCCCTTGACCCTGCAGGCTCAGCCAACCTCTGCTTCCAGAACCTGCAGTGGGTCGACGGGCACCACACTGCTGTGTCCCGGCTCCTGCGCGACCCAGACCTGGCTCAGGTCCCCGGGAGGATGCAGTGCAAGCTAGCTCTGTGTCCTTGTGAATGAAGGAGCGGAGGCCTGCAGGTCGGCCTCCACAGACACCGAGGGAAGGTGCTGCACACAGACTCCTCCAAACCCAGAACTGCGCCGGCTCCACCTTAGGAGGAAGGGGGCCTTACCCTGCCAAACAGAGTTTTGAAGGCCTCGGCGATCTCCTGGCGCTGCGCGTTGCTCCGAGATGTCAGCAGAGTCAGGATGCTCTCCTCGTCGGTGCCTGCGATTCAAGGTTAACGCCAGGCTGGGCTCCCTCAACCTCCCTGGGACCAGCTCCCCAGCCACTTCCCTCTCCTCCCTCTGCCTGTGAGTGTGTAAAATGTCTTGTACATTTTTCTGAATAATTTATTAAGCAAAATATTGAGGATATGTAAAATGCTGCGTATCCTACTCATTACTCCCCACTCCCAGTGTATTTTGAAGTAGACAGAAAAATACTCGTGACTTTTTAAAAAGTTGTCTGGAGATTTTTAGACAACACATAGTCACTGTAATAACAGCCATTCACAGGGTACAATGTGTGGGTGTACAGCGGACAGAGAGAGCTGGCTTCAAGTCACACGCAACCTAGAGTGGACACCCGGCAGCTGTGAGGCAGAACGGCTGCACCCCGAGGCTGTGTCCGGAGCAGCAAGGGAACCCCAGAGGGCAGGGCCAGGAGCAGGGCAGGCTCTAGGACACTGCAAAAGCGCGGCGACGGGAAAACACGAGGCTTCCAAAAGCAGCAGACCCCCCGCCCCCCGGGCTGGAGAGAACACACCAAGCCTAACAGGGGACGGTCTGAAAGGGGCTGGGAGGACATGGAAGCACTGGACCCTCTTGAGAAGGGGCCCCAGCTCCAGGGATCAGCCACGCAGGCAGCCCCTGAGATAGAAACACTGACGATATGTAAAACGTTCCATATCCTACACTCGCTGCTCCTGATAATGGCCAGAAGAGAGCCTGCAGCAAGGGAAGGTCCCCGGGGAAGGCCCCGCACAGAAGTGGGGTGTGAAGGGGCAGGCGCACAGCCCAGGCCTTGCCCTCTGCAGGGGGGTGGATTCTCGGCTGCTCGGTCCTGGAGTTGGGGACCCATAGCACGATTCTGTTGATTCAGCTTTTCTTCTACACATTTCAAATCTTTTCATTTTCCAGAATAAAAAGGAGGTGGGATTTAACCAGGCCTTTCATGGCCTTCCGAAGAGTTTCTGCATCAGCCCGGTCATCGAATCCAGGGAAGTCGGTCACGGTGCCTCTGAGAGCCTGAGACAGAAGCACAGTGCTGTCATCCACGTCCTGCTGACCAGCAGGGCAAGAGCGGCCGCTGCTGCCCACCAAGCTCAGCCTCTCCACAGGTTCACCACCTGGGAAGACCCGCCCCATCTGAAGCGGGAAACGGGCCACTGAGGCACGTGGCAGGACCACTTCGCTGCCTGAGCTCCCCTGGCCCCAGGAGCCTCATGTGAGGCTGGCTCCTTCCTCCCTGGGCTCCACCCATGCACAACACCCACCCACCCTCCTGGCTTTAAGGGCACCTTCCCAGGGCTGCTTCCCCCCAATCACCAGGGGCACACAGGCCTGCCCCCGACTCAGTCCTAAGCAAGGCTCGCTCCATGTTGTCACCCTGAGCCCTGCTCCTGAGCACCTCACAGGGACTTTAAGAGAACTCAGCAAGAAAAGACATGTGGTGATCCACGTGCCAGAAGCACTTATTAGAAGACGTTCTTTTTCAGACCTCCAGATACACATTAATTTGTCGTGTTTCTAATAATCATAATATTTCCAAAAAAGGTCACAAGATCATTAGGTCCTTTAAATCCGGAGGCTTTACTAACACTGAGCCACAGAGCTGATGTGATGATCAAGGAGTTTCCCGGCATTTACTTTTTACCAACACACGTTTTGTAATTTCCTTAAAACTCTGTTACGGGACCATCTATAACAGGGAAAAACAGCTACAAGGAGGGAGGGTGGAGAACACCTAGTCTGCTTCACAATGTTTTTTATTATGAATGCACCAAAATTCAATTACCCACAGGAAGAAAAGTTCCCTTCTGCCAACAACACTGTGATACCAATTAAACTCAAAAGTCTGATCCTCAACACCACATAAAAATAAAATAAAGATGTTGTGTCCACCTAAAACTAAAAAATAAATATATAAAAAAAATTTTAAAAAAAGATGACAACGGACATGCACAACCAGAGAAACGAAGAGGTGTGCTCCATTTGTGTACAGTGAATCAAAATGCATTCTGCTGACATGTATAACTCATTAGAACAAAATTTTAAAAATTAAAAAAGATAACAACAGAGAGTGTCATTCCATGGGGAAGAACTTTCACAGCACCCAGCCCCAAAGGCCATCCAGGGACCCTAAACACATTTCCTGGAAAGGTGGCACTCAAGAGTCCAAGGAAGTGACCAAGGCGACCCTCGGCCACGGCATGGACAGTTCCTCTAGACCCCCTTCTCCGTCAGGCCGGTCCCCAGCCTCCTCTGCCTTCCTTTGTGCGAGGACCCCGCTAAGGCAATCTAGGCGGACTTCTGACCACCTATGTCAAGGACTGAACATCCCATGCTTTCAAAGGAAGCTACTCCTGGATGTGGCACTCAGGAGGCAGGGCGTTGAGACTAAAAACGACAGCCGTTTTTAACACTTTCCACATGCTAAGTACTACACTGATCACTAGGAAAGTCCCGATGCCACAAGCCAGGCACAAAATGGCAGATGTGGACGTGAGAAGTGCGGCAGAGTGTGTCCGCACCGAGGCTGGAGCAGGTAATGTGAGCACATAAACAGTGACCAGAAGGACCAAAGAGAATAAACTGGAAAAAAATCCCCAAAAACGTCTGGAACGTTGCCTGTAGGTTTGCAGCCAGAATCAGAAAAGCAGAGACTGGCACGACTATGTTTCGGGATGCACAGAAGCTCGGGAGGGGAGAAGGAGATGGCCTGCAGCTCAGAGGAGGGTGACTTCAACACACCGCAGCAAGCAGTCAGGTGCAGAGAGGCCACCAAGGGAAGGGCCTGGTGAGGAGGGGGCATAAAAGCCCCAACACACAAGCTCCTCTGTGGCCACAGCAAGCCACCTGCAGATGCTGGGCCTCCTCCCGCAGCAGGGACAGTTGAATGGCCTGGGCGAGATGGAGACGGGAGGGCAGCTAACCCGAACACAGACGCAGAAAGACCCAACCACATGCAGCAGCAGGGAAATGGACAGGAGACCCGCAGGGCCCAAGGTAGGGGACATGGACAGGAGACCTGCAGGGCCCGAGGCCAGGAAATGGACAGGAGACCCGCAGGGCCCGAGGCCAGGAAATGGACAGGAGACCTGCAGGGCCCGAGGCCAGGAAATGGACAGGAGACCCGCAGGGCCTGAGGCAGGGGAACTCCAAGGGCAGATTCTGGCCATGCAGCTGAGCACCAGTGAGCAAGAGGCAGAGCCAGGACTTGACTCAAGTCATGGGACAGTGGCTCCTGGTTCCTAGCAACAATGCTGCACCGCCTGGAGGAGAAGCTGCCCAGGGTGATGCGCAGTCACCAGGGAACCGCGTTCCCCGAGGAAGGAAGCGGCAGGCTCCAACTCCACGGGGGTGTCCAGGGACGGGCAAGGTGGAAGGGCCCACTGGGTTCCGCAGGAGTCTGGGCGGCACAGAGCCCTGGCTGCAGGACACTGGGGAGTGAACTGACACTCTATCTCAGTGGAGCCTCATTTCGCAACAATAGTTTGTAAAAAAAAAAAAAAACAAAGGAAAGAAGCTTTTAAAATCACACTTAAAAAAAAGAAAACTTGACGTGGTTTGTGGTTTGTAGATTACACAGAAACTGCCATCTGAGAGAGGGGGGTTTAGAACAGGGAGAGGTTACTTGCCTCAAAGAAAAAATAAAATATATCTGACCCTCGGGACTGAAGGAAATGAGGTAAAAAGGAAAAGAGAAGAAGGTCCTCAAGAATCTCAGCCATTTCTATGAAGAAATAACTAACTACCGGCCACGTTTTCTAAGAGCTTTCTAGAAATCGTGAAACACTTGTGCCTTCCACACCACAGAGTCACTGCCCCAGCCAGCGAGGCCACGCACAGTGGGAAGGAGCCAGACGTGAGTCACAGACTGAGTCACTGGGCAGACCTTGTGTGGACATCCTGTCTGCAGCCCACCACTGGGGCCCAAGACCGTCTGTAAACGTGGCTCTGGAGGACTCTGCTGGAGCCCCACCCTGCAGCGGGGCAGCTCCATCTCCAAGGAGCTCTGTCCCTGCTGCAGCCTCAGCTCACCCTCCACCCTTCATCCCACCACGGCCTCACCAGGATGACCACAAGCTCCTGGACTACAGAGGCCAGAACCCAATCCATGGTTCATCTCAGCTTCAAACCCATCCTTTCTCCCCCTCTAAAATAAAACGTCCTTTTATCCTCAAGGCCTAGGCATGCCAAAATAAAATGAAGAAAATCAACCCAAGAGCAGGGAAGGACTGTTTTCCTGACCCAGGGAAGTCACACGTAAACAACGATTTCAAGTGCTCACTGTCTGGAACTTTCTGAATAAAGCTCCCCTGAACGTACAGAAGAGCTGGAGGCCCTCCTTAAGCCTGTCTCCCAGTCCTGGGCAGTGGCTGCTGACCACCCACCGGCACCCCCCATGCTGCAACGAGGAGCCAGAGATCCTGGACCAAGCGCTGGGGCTGCCGCAGGCTTCCAGGGGTCAAGGCGGCTGCTGAGGTGGTGGGAGACAGGACTGCCTCCCCTGCCGGCCAGAGCAGCTCGCGTCCCACCTGCAGACACCGCAGAGGCCCCAACGCCTCCTGTGATGGTGGGCCCCACAGGTGGGCAACACGTTCCCAGAGGCCTGCGGGAGGCAGACCAGCAGGCCCAGAGCACAGCCCCACCCATCCCTGCCCTGCTCTCTGAGAAGCTGAGGCCACGGGCAGGCAGGCCAGTCCCCAGCACACCCAGCTGACCTCCTCCCCACTTCCTCGCCCCTCATGCTCCTGCAAGCCTGCTCCTGCCTCGGCCACTCTGACCAGCTGCTTTTGACCTCTTTCAAAGCTTAGGGTCGGGGGAAAATGCATCACTGTAAAGTAAGCTATTCACACACTAGTATACAAGGGCTTGTTGATAACAAATGAAGATCAGTAAGATTTAAATCTTCATTGTGCGTGTCTTTAACCCTCTGACAGTGACAATGCCTTCCCTTGGCAAAACCTGCGAAATGGGAACGAAAACTGTGTGTCCTCAACGTCACCCTGGAACAAGGGTGGGGCCCTGAGCCTGCTGGAGTGAGGGAAGCTGCTGCCTCCCAGGAGCTCACAGCTGGGCATCCTGCAAACAGCACTTAAAAAGCCCCATAGCTGACAGTGCAGTCACGCCAGCGCTCCAGAGAACAGCGAGCACACCAACTCCACTAGGGTTAGTGGTGATTGGTTAAGCAGAGGGTGAACTCTGCCCACCAAGGAAGTCTCTGGCCCCTCTGGATAAGGGTACAATCCCCTAGAATCAACCTGCAGTTTTGAGTTTTGTCGACCAACTTTGCTCAGAGTTGAGCAGGGGGAGACTCTATTGTTGGAGATAGAATCTGAGCTCCATGCTCCAGGACCTACGGCTGTCCTCTGCCTGAAATGGTCCCGGTTTCCAAATAATTTGTTCTGGGAGTACCACACTGTCCACTGACTAGCACTAGGCCGAGTGTGACTGTGAAATTTTGTGCAAATGAAATTAATTTGTTCAGGATGATTTTTATTTTATTGTTGGAAACCAAATGCCAAATAAGAAGATTATTTAAAGAATAATTACGCAGCCACACACACGTGGTTACGATTAAATGGTCCACTGGTACAGACCTTGGCTTAAAGGGTGAGACTCAGCTAGTTCCAAAGACATTTTACTATTAGAGTGACCTCAGAGGAGTCTATCCTCAGTTCACTCTGAAAAAGAACAATTCCAACTGTCAGGCATAGCCACAGTGGTGCACACCTGTCATCCCAGTAACTCAGGTGGCTGAGGCAGGAGATTCTAAGTTCAAAGCCAACCTCAGCAACTTAGCGAGTCCCTAACTCAAAAAGTAAAGATGGGTTGGGGGTGTGGCTCAGTGGTAAGCTCCCTGGGGGCAATGGGGGCAATCCCTGATTTAAAAAAAAAAGAACGACACCAGTTACAACCTCAGAAGGGAGGCTGAGGGGGGCAATGTGATCTGTGTAAACTACAAGACCTGATCCTGGCCCTCCCACAGCAGATGTCATGCCAACACATCATTACTCTCTGCTCCATATTCCCAGAGGCCCCGACCTCAGGCAGTGTAACAGCCAACGTCCTACCACCTTTCCTCGCTGCCGCAGCAATGCAATCAGTATGCTCCATCCCCACTCTCTTCCCTGTGTCCAGGCTCCCTGAGAAAGCAATTGTCACCCATGGCTGCCCTCTCCCAGGAATCCAGCCCGCATGGTGGTGATCAAAGTGAGTGTTGATTGAACACCTACTATGGTCCAGGCACTGTGTGCAGGTACACGCACTGTAAGTAGACTTAATCCTCACTGACAGCACTGGGAAGGTGGTCCTAGTGACACAGTCCCTGTTTTACAGATGAGGAAACTGACAGGCAGGGAGGCTATGTGACCAACTCGAGGTCACACAACCAGGCCACGGGCAGCACCAGGATCTGCACCCAGGCTGTCTGAGCTCTTCCTCTCTGGGCCAAGCTGCTTGGGCCCCAGCAGGTGGAGAAGTGAGGAAGATGCCCAGCAGATCAGTCAGAGAGGGCAGGGAGTGGGGGCTCTGGAGGGAAGGCCACCCCAGTCTGGGCCATCCTAGGACGGAACAGGAGGCTGTGCATTTCTGGACGTGGGCTTCAATCCGGAGCCCTCAGGCCTGGAGACAGCCTTCCAGACACTCACTGCTGGCTCCCGTCACGGTTGCCGTCTGTCCTGAACCGAGGCAGCAGCTCTGGGAACACCTTGCCCTCTGCTGTTGATTCACCTCCCGGCAGCCGAGATGGTCCTTTGCAAACCAAGTCACATCAAGGCACCTCTCTGCTCAAAACGTCCTGCGGCTCCCCATCTCATGCACAGTAATGGCACAGGCCCGCGCACGGTGTCCAGTGGCCTTGCAGTGCTCACGGTTGCTCGGGGGCAAAGAATGTCCCCTGCACCGGTGTTCTCCCTGCCCAGAAGGCACTTCCCCAGACTTCCCGGCTCAGTCCCTCACATCTCCCAGAGATGCCTTTCCCGACCTCCCAGATTAAAGAGATGGCACCCTCTCCAGGTCTCCCTGTCCCCCCACACTGCACCTGTGACCAGTGACGAGCACATGGTTTATGTGTTTCTATCATCTGTCCCCCTCCCCAGGACACCACTCCACAGGGGCAGGGCTTTCTGTTCTGTTCAGTGCTGCATCCCTGGCACCCAAGGCAGAACGTAGCGCTTAGTAGGCCCTCTGTAAATACCTGTGAAGTGAATGCGTGAGACTTGGTTTCACCGTCTTCTCCCTCCAACCTCCCATCTATAGGATCCTGTCTCATCTTTAGGCAGCTAGAATGTTCCAGGGAGCAAGGGATCACGTGCCCTCTCTGCCCTGGTTCCTGATCTCTAAAATCAGAGGGTGGGACTGGACAACCTGCAGAGCCCTTCCGCCCAAGGCCTCCAGCTCGCAGCCGGCATCGCTCTTCCTCCCTGGAGCCTGCAACAGCAGCTCCTTCAGAACTCCTCCCCGCAGAGGCCCCAGGCCCAGGCCCTGGAGTAAGCAAGGCTCGGCGGCCGCCTGGCCACGTGAGCTGTGACCTGCACACCAGGTCACCCCCGACCCCGGGTGCTGGGTCCCTGGTCTTGTAAAATCCGCCCAGGCTGGGTTACAGGGAAGTAAACCCAGCCACACTCGGCTGTCTCTTCAGATCCAGAACACACCTCTCCTTGTCCCCTCCATTTAACACTGATTCCCTCGCAGCCCGTGCTGTTGGTCTTGGGGTCCAGCCAGAGGCCCTCTGGAGAAATAACAAAATTGCGTGTTCCAGGCCAAAAGGCGGCGCGGGATGAAAGCAGCACCTGGTGTGATAACAGAGCGACAAGGCAGGGCCGGAGCCAGGCCCGACCGGGCGCGGGTCCTCCCAGGTCACTCCTGCCCGTGGCCCTCTAGCCTCACTCTGACTTTGGGGAGCCTCCACACCTCCAGTTCTCAGCAGAAACGGAGACTCAACAAGCTCTGAAGCCCTACAGAGCATCCCCCGGTCTAAAGCCACCCGGGGGCATCAAAGCCACTAGTAGCAAGGCCAGGGCCACTGATGCCTCCTGATGCCTCAGTGTGTCGTCCACTCCTCAGGACGCAGAGATGGCCTTTCAGAGAACACTACCGGTTTTAATCCCACAATCAAAATATACTCACCTGGGAGCACCCCCAGAGCCCAGCCTTCTTGACAGTCCCCGGCCCCTAAGGGGCTCCTGGAACTCTGTCAACTGCTGACTTCACATGGACAAGCAGGAGGGTGGAGCAGGGAAGTGCAGGCCACATCACCCAAGGAGCCAGACTGGGAAGCAGCCTTAGCTCCGCGGACCCCTGCGCCTCGCCTTCCCTGTCTATAAAGTGGGAATGCTACGAACACCTCCCTGGCAGGGTTGTTATGAAGACAACACCCAATAAATAAATGAATGAATACGTGCAAACCACTTAGCTCAGAACTGGACGTGGAGCCAGGCTACATGACAGTCGTTATTCAAGGCAATCGTGCTTTCACACTTCAAGTCACACCCAACCCACAGGTTTGTGCTGCCTTCCTGGTGGGCACTACAGCCCCGTGGCAATGACATGGGTTCAGTCACTATGTACCTGCTATAGAGAGCCTAGGCTCCTCAGAGAAGAGATGGCACCTATGCCCCCCTTCCCCTGCCCCGACCAGCAGGCATCTCTAATCAATCTCCGCACTGGTCCCGTGGACTGCAGCCTCAGGCTGGGAACACTCACCCCAAAGCTCTAGGCGGCCACGAGCACCACTGGAAAACCTGCCTGCTGTCCTCTGCCCGCCACCACCAGGCAGAGCCCCTATGAGAGACTCAGGCAGCAGAGGGTCAGGTGAGGACATCCCACCACTGTGATAAGGTGGACCTTCGTCTTGTGGCTCACTGCTGTGGGCCCACCACTGTGCCCACCATCCAGACACTCTTAACATGTCTCCTGGGTGAATACATTAGCATCTGGCCATCGGAGCCCACAGCACACAGAGCAAGTGCCCAACGAACACAGCAGGAAGGACAGTGGTGGGCCAGACCCTGGCCCGAGCCCACCATCGAGTGGAGGAAGTACCGGCTCCGTCAAGCACACAGCCACTTTCTCCCCTTAGGACCCTGAGCAGCCCCTCCCCTGTTCCACAAGCACAGCGACAGGGTGGGGACACCAGTCAGGACTTTTAGTCCTGACTTCAGGTCCAGCAAGTGCCTCCATCCACCACTCACCACTCTAGGGACTCCTCCACCAGGGGTCCAGGACACAGGACACTGGGCACCCAGGTTGCCACTGACATCTGCAGGCCTACCAGGGTCCAGGCCCACATCGCTGCCCAAGACAGACATGGCCCCTGCCCTGGGAAGCTGCCACTCCCAGAGGGAAGGGAAAGACCGCACACACACAAATAATTCAGCTGTGTGGGCAGGTGACAAAGGCCACAGGCTGGGTGGCATGTGTCCCGAAAAGGAGGTTGGGGAAAGCATCATTGAAGGGAGGACGGAATCGCAGGCTGGAAGGTAAAGGGCACCAACGTGGGAAGACAGAATGAGCATTCCCACCAGGCACGGTGGCATGGGCCCGTCATCCCAGCTCCTCAGGAAGCAGGAGGATCGCAAGTTCAAGGACAGCCTCGGACCTAACAAGATCCAGTCTCAGAACCAACAAATGACATCCTTCCGAGTGCACGTGGGTGGGTCACCCCTGGCTGCTTCCACACTCACTGGCAGAGCTGAGACACATCGGAGACCACGTGGCCTCGAAACAGAAGACATCTGCCAGGCCAGCAGCATCCTGTGGGTGGCAAGGGCCTGGTGTCTGGAGTCCTGGACTTCAATCCGTCCTGCAAAATGCTGCCAGAGTGACCTTCCTGGCGCACAGAGCCAAACACATCTGTGGATTCCCTAAGTGTGTTCCAAGAGACGCTTGCTCCACGGCATGAGCCCAGGAAAAGTGTCCCTCAGTTAATGAAGCTTGAGGACTCCCAAACATTAGCTCTTTAAAGGCTCTGAAACGCCCCCTGCAGAGAAACCTGTTTGACTCTGAGGCACTTGTGGGACCTGCAGTCAGGACTGAGGGGGCCTGGAGCTGGTGTCCCCAGAGAGAGTGGCTGTGTGCTTGACTGAACTGGTGCTTTCTCCACTCGATTCTGCGCTCAACCCACTGACCTCCAAATTTATCTGGCCACAGACAGAACACTCTTAATTCCCCAACCCCCACCTAAAACACAACACAACACAACTCCAGGAACATTTTAGAGCACTGCTGTTCCCTGGGCCACAGCGAGGGCTTTCCCGCTGGGCATTCACAATCTGCCCTGAAGTCCAGCAGGGGATGCCAGTGCCCATTCCAGAGTCTACGTGTGTGCCACAGAGCCACCTTCCCTGCCCATCCACTACCTTCTTCCTGCCTCCCATGCCCCAAGTAAAGGCCACCTGGTCACTCCAGTTCTGCTCTCCGCACTGCGACAGGAGCAGCACTAGTGCCAACACTGACCAGGCACTTACCTGGGCCCCCTGTGTAGCTGTCCCCAGCTTAGGCCCTCGGGATCTCCTTCTCCTTTCTGGTGACAACAGCTCAGCTTTCCTTGAGGGCCACCCCTCCCCCATCTTCTCCCAGCATCAAAGGTGAAGCTGGACCCCTGGTCTGGCTCCTCGGAGTGCCCCACTGCCCTCACCTGGGGTACCTAGTGAGGGAGAGGAGCACAGGACCCAAGTGCATGACCCCAGCGCAGGGCACAAGATCCACACGCAGATGCGGGGGGAGGAGGTGGCTCACCCCGGAGTCCACACTGCAGCAGCCAAGCTCCCCACCTTGGGCTTCATCCCCAAGTCTCCCCCGTGGGAGGGGCCAATGGCCAGTCAGAAACGCATCATCCCTGAATTTGAGCCCTGGAGGCCCACAGTAGGCACATGGAAAAGGCCGTCTACGCCCTCACACCCTCTGGGAAGCTGTGGCTACTTCTCAGCAAAGAGGGCTGGTCTGACCATCCCACCTTTCAGGGAGGACCAAAGAGTGGTGGCTGTTGGTCGTCAAGACCGGGGACAGGAGAAGGGGCTGGGGCGCAGGGGTCGTACCTGCTGGCAGTGCTTTTCCTTCCGGCTGCACTGGCTCCGTCAGCCTGCAAAAGAAATCCAGAACACCTCCATCAGCCAGGCAGAAGACACCGGGTCCACCCACTGCCACCCGCCAAACTCCCGCTGGAGACCGTCTTCAGACAGAGGGGCGAGCGGGCCACAAGCCCCGGCCCCATTCCTCGGGCTGGGAAAACCTGCCCCTGGTGGTAAGGGGGAGTCAGGAGCCCTCGCCATCCCATTCGCTGGTCCCTGTAAGCCTGGCACCCACTGCCAACACAAACCAAGCAACCGCACAGCCCTGGGGACTCGGTGGAAAGTAAGTAACCAGTTAAATCTGAGATTGAATTGCACCATCTTTATTTTCAGCTGGGATTTCCAATAAAACAGTAGCTGCAGATTCATTCCTACCAACCAGAGGGGGAAAATCCTATTATGTTAAAATATTCTGTCCCCCAAACCCATGAGCAGGGGGAAGGCCAGAGAGTCCCAGTTCTTAATCTCTTTTATTTGGGAGTAGGGGGTGGGTGGGGAGATAAGGCTGACCAAATGAAATTTTCAGGAATCATAAAATTATGGTTCAGAAGGAGAGACGAAGGCCCTGGGCAGAGGGAGCTGCCTGAAGTCTCATGAGGACCAAAAGACAAATATCTGGGGTCCTGACTCCTAGGTCAATGCTCAAGAGAACCCAGATGTAGACGGAGCAATGCCAAGGTCCGCCACCCCCACCAGCTGACCCGAGCACTCCTCAGCTGCCTCGAAACACAGGCCAAGAGGAACCAGAGTTGGGATGATGCAGCTCTGAGACTCTAGTGCGTGTTTACAGAATTTTTCCAAGTGGGCTCAGGTCCTGTACTTGGAAACATCCGGGCAGGTGCCGCAGAACCCCCAGGACTCGGCACCGATATTCGGCTGTGAAACACTGGCACGGGCAACCCTGCGCGGGACAATGACTGGCGACCTTCCATAGCCCCCTCGCCCCCAGGTCCACTCCCGCTGCTCCCTGGTTATCGTCATTTTGTTCCCAAGCTTTTCTAATTTTCAGACTTCCAAAAGTAAAAACAGCAGCCACCTTTTTGATGCGAGCCCAGAAGCTGCAGAACTGGGTGGTGGTCTTTGATGAGAACCCGCAGTCTACAAAAATAAAGAATTTTACCCTCTCCCCCCTCAACAAAGGCTGGATTTCCAACTTCTCTTAAAAACCAGAAAACCCAGTGACACCTAGGCCCAGAGTGACAACCAGCTGGAGCTGACAGTCCTGTTTCTCCACAGTCCCCACCCCCTCCCTCTCATCTCTCCTTGGGCACCGGCCTGGCCCTGTGAATGCCACCCTGCTCCTGAAGGTGACTCCCGCCAGGCGTGGGTATGTGGACACGAGCCCACGTGGAAACGTGCCCACGCGACAGACACAGACACTTTCATTTACTAAAAAGTCCCACAGCAACAGGCCCAGGTCTGGCTACTCAGAAGGCCACCTTCAGTAGCTCTGCAATGTTCTATCTCCCACCAACATCCAGGAGAACCAAACAAGAATGGGGTGACACCGCAGAGCCCCCCATTTCCCACACAAGGAAAATGGAAAAGTCAAGGATGAGCGAGGAGGGAGAACTTGAATGGGAGCAGGCAAGAGGTCTGCCCGCCACGTCATGGGAGCAAAGGACAGATCACTTATAGCCTCTTTCTGCCACCCGGCATTCCTCAGACCTGTACGTGACCTGTCATGATGCTCGTGTCCAAGATGTAAAGTGCTAGAGCATTTCACACCCATTTTCAATGTTGTTGTGGTTTCTTTTCTTTCTTTTTCTATCATAATTTTATGCAGCATTGACCGGGTCAAGTGTGGCAAACTATGACCGAGCATCTTGGGCACAACTGATTGTCTCTTTTATGAGCTGATGGCACTTCAGTTTTGAAGCACTAGTAGTCATAGTCATTTCTGTCTTCCACTCAGTTTTAGAAAACAAAGATAAAACGCCGACAACATTCAAATAGTTCTCAGAACACGTTGTTGAAATGCAGTTGTGTCTGCAGAGGCCCAGGTGGTGGCACTAACACTGGGATACTGGAGCAGCCAAGGGAGGAAGACCACCTGGGCAGAGGGCAGGGGTAGGAGAGCCAGCCTGGGACATGGACATGCATGGACACAGTGGGAGACATCCATAACTGCAGGTGTCAGCATCACAGCCATCATGGCTTTCTGCCCTCCAGCCAGGGAACCTGTGATGCCCAGAGCTCAACTCCCAAGAGTGGCGATCCGCGGCACACAGGCGGGATTTGTCTGTATCCTCACAAATCCATCACAGTGGTCCCTTCTGCTTGAATTAAGCTTAACTTGGACCCTGCCATTTTCCTAGGCCCAAAGGTCCAACACCAGCAACTTCTTGATCCCACCTAAAACACAAACTCACCTTTACCCAGCACCATGCAACCTCATTCTCAACTTGAACTGAAGTCCAAGAGCACAGGGCTTCGGTTGGAGCCGCAGTCTAGGTTTTGCCATCGTCTAGCTGTGGGATCTTCAGCAAGTCGTCTATACTCTCAAGGCCCTGGTTTCCTCATCTGCAATTCAGCAGGATGCTAACTCTAGGACCCACTTCATAGGACTGGTGTGAGACTTCAGATAACTTAAATAAGGCGACAGGTACTCAGCACAGGCTCAGCTGTGATACCACCATTAACAAACCTGGATGTGGTTTCAGAGGCCACCATTTATTCAGTCCAGGAAACAGAGACCCAGGCAAAGAAAAGTCCTCGCACAAGATCACACGCGGGTGAATGAGGAGCAGGGCCCACTTGGCTGCCCAGAATCCCACACTGTGCAAGTCAGACTCTTGAAGGTGCACAGCGCTGGCTTCACCAATGGGTGGGGTGCCACTCAACCCAGAACACAGGTGACAGCTCAGGGCATGGGAACTGCACCGCCGAGGCCCTCACACCTTCCCCTTCTGCCAAGGGACACTGTGCTCATGAAGGACGCAGCTTCCTGCCCTGGCTCACTATGGGTCTCCCTCTGAACCTCTTTCTCTGGAGCTGAGGGTCTTTGCTGGTGAAAACAGGAGGGGGGCAGAGGGCTGGATCAGAGCCTCCCTTCTCTGCCCCTTCTCGTTGAGCTGACCCAACCTTAACAGACCCCTCTACGGCAAATGAAAGATGGAGGGCAGATGACCCACGGGGCCCCTCTTTCTCACTCTCCCATGGCTGGTGGCGGTGGACCCCAAGCCCTCCAGCCCCCATCCGAGTGCCCACCCCCATTCCTACCCCACCTATTCCCTCTCCACCAGCTTCCCCGCAGCACCTGGGCATGGCTATTTTTGGTTTCATTCGACCTTCCTCTTCCCTCCCAAATGAATGTTAAGTTGTTCTTTTCCATTCTCTTATTAAGGGTTTTCTTGGAAAGAAAATATTATTCCAAACCCAGAAATTTTATTTCTAAATTTGTGCAAATGTAAGTTGTAAGACATTAGCTGCATTTCACATTTTGTGCAAATGGCAGAAACAGGCAATTCGTGTGCTACGGGATGGGGGCTGGCCAACGATTTCGATAAAATAAACCCTTTTTTAATTTAAATGCTAATGCACTGAATTAAAATTTAATAACTGAGGAAACTGAAAAGCCGAGCAGGAATATTGGAAATAAATCCAAGCAGAAACAGCTGAAATTAAAAATTCTAGAGAGTGGGAGGACAGCAGCTAAGCTGTCTTATATGATTACATTTTTTTTTTTTTTTTTTTCAGAATGAAGCAAAAAAAAAAAAAATCCTATCTCTCGCTGGCTCTAGGGCAGTAAATCCACAGTGCTGTGATTTATTGCTCAATTTTCCTGAGGGAAAAAGGCTTTCTTTCATGCTGAAATATTTCATAAATTTCAAGCCAGCATAAATTCTTAATTTAAAAGTTATGGAGGTCACATTTAGTGCACTGGTACGGTTCCAAAATCTTAAAGGAATAGCAGCAACCAAAAAAAAGAAAAAAGAAAAAAAAAAAAAGGAGGGGTAGAATTTTTTTTTCTTTCCCATTTTGGATTTAATTCACAAGTTGAAATTTCATTATTAAAGATTCCTCCTGGATGGATAGAACCCAAGCATGTGGGGAACTGATGTGTGTTTGGAAATCTGTTGTAAAAGATAAAGAGATAAAGATTTAATTCAATTATAAAAAAGGCATTTTTTTTTTAAGCCACTTGAGGAATTTCTGGTAAAAATTTCCTCCCTTCATTGCCCGGGAAGGGGTGAGGGTGGGGGAGGGTGGCCAATGTAATTGCTTCTCATAGATCTCCAATCTTTTGTGCACACTGATATATTCATTTGTTATACAGCTGTTCAGCGGCGGAAAGAATGCTGGGGCGCCCATAATTCTAAGCAAATCAATCAAAAATTAATGATTTGTCATGCTTGCACAATGGAGGAAAACCAGCTCCTTGGGTCCTGGCTGCCTGGGCTCGAAGAATAAAATGCCTTTCTGAGATAAGAGAGCTAAGCCAGAGGCTCAGAGAGGCTGAAGTAGCACCACAAACATGGGGGCCCCAACGCCCCAGCTCTGTGAGCATGGAGGGGCCACCATCCTGGAGTGGGCATGTCCAAGATGGCGCCTCGGCCAGTCAAGCCCAGGACGGAGCCTACACAGCACATCTCTATGGTGGTGTAATTAGGATCATGCCTTTTCCCTCCCCCACTGCAACATGAAAATCACTTCCTCTTGGGAGAATTGAAAGCCTGCCCCCTCCCCCCACTATTTAATTTGTCCCTGCTCATTGTTCTCCCAACACTGCTAATACACCACCGTCAACGCCTTCCACCACCTCTAGGAGACTAAGGCAGTGCCTGCAGTGCCCACAAAATACCCCCAGACCGGGTGTCACTCCTCCTGGGCAAAGACCACATCCTACAAATGGCCAAGTCTCCAGCACCCACTCAGGGCTTGGCATGGGGCAAATACTCAGCAAATATTGTTGAATCTGTTAATTGGGATTATTTCTCAGGAGGTACCTGATAATGAGGTTGCCTAGATAAATGAACTGCATGGCAATTACTTGGATGAAATACATCAACTGATCAGTAAGAATCAATTGCTCCTTTACTCACTCAGCAGATAGTTCTTGATCACCTACTATGTGCCAAGCACTGCTGGGCTCTGGGTGGGTAGCCTCGATTCCACGGGAGGACAATTCACGGTCCATTTTAGAAAGTTCACTGCGGCTGCCATGGTGGAAACAGAGAATGAGGCAGGGAGAATGCAGAGAGCTGGCGAGGCTACTGCAGGACAGGAGCATGTGATGTGGTGGGGTTGCAGTGGTGACAGGGGTGAGGAAGGGATGGCTTTCGAATATACCAGAAGGCAGAGTCAATGGGACTTGCAGATGAACTAGGTGAGGGTACAAATGAAAGAGTCAAGCAAGATGCCAAAAATCTTGAGCAAGAGCATCAAGACTTTCCATGTCCCTCTGATGCTCGAGAATATCAACCATTAGCCCAGCACCATACAGCTCACTTG
This sequence comes from Marmota flaviventris, assembly GCF_047511675.1. NCBI lineage: Eukaryota > Metazoa > Chordata > Mammalia > Rodentia > Sciuridae > Marmota > Marmota flaviventris. The sequence continues at coordinate 143,277,054 of NC_092504.1, read as the reverse complement.
ATGAGGGGAGGGAAGGGCAGGGCAGGGCAGGAAGACAATGCTCCCCTTCTGACCATGAATTAACCCGGCACCCAGAGGGGCCAGGTGACTTGCCCAAGGTCGCAGGGATGGTCCGAGGCTAGGCCAGCTCCCACGTCTTCTCACTGCACACCCAGGGCCATTTCCTCCACACACTGGGCCCTCTACCCCCAGAACCATGGAATGAGGCCTGGCCCCAAGCAAAGAGGACCAACTGCTTCCCCAGCCAACCTCAGCCCCCTGGGCACAGAGAGTCCTCACTTTATTCACCAAGTGTCCTGAAAGACACCTTTTAAGGGTGACTGTGCCAAGGCTGAACAGTAGCTTTTCAAGTTGTAAGGAAGACTGCTCTTCTCAAACTAAATGCATTATAAATTCTCTAATTAAACCGTGTCTCTAATTATGATTCTAACATGTGGTACTTGGTTTTTAATTCTGTTTTCTTTCCCAATTGAATGTGGCTGCTCTAAGCCACTGACCGCCCTGGGTTCCAAGCCTGAGGGGTGGGTGGAGATCCTGGGTGAAAAGAACTAGTGCGAGGACGGGTGCCTGCTGTTTTCCAGGAAAAACTCACAGGGTTCATACTAGGCGTGGGACTCTGAGCACGGTCTGGGGGGCATTCCCACTAAAATGAATCAGACATGGCTCCTTAGTATTCTCTCACCCAAACAGTTCTGGGTATTACTAGTAAAGTGCCTACCATGTGTTGGGCACCAGGACAGCTGGGGACACAGCCCAACAAGAATAATCAGGGTGACAGGGAGCGATGGCTTGGTGACTTCGAGCTATCCACTTTTAATTATCAGCTGATAATTCTGAACAGAAAGGGCCAGGTTCCATGAGCAACTTTGACAACACGATCTAGCAAGAATTCAGGGTCAAGGGCCCCCGAGGGAGGGGTGTTTGAACAGGAAGCCCGGAGCTCCTACTCCACACCCACAGGCAGAATAGAAAATCTAGAGGCCAACGGAGCTCACGGGCTGGGGGAAGGCAGCAGTGTCCGCCACCTTCCGGGCAGCGAGAGGACACCACCTTGTCCGGCTGGGAGCCAGGTCGCTCAGCCAGGCAGGGCTGCTCGATGGCCTGTGTCTCTGGAAGAAGGAACCGGCCCCACCCCCTGTGAACAGTCTCCGCCTGGAGGTCCCGTCCAGGCTCCCAGGCCAAAGCCCAGGCCTCATTGAGACCTGGCAGAAAGGAACATGGGCGGGGGGGGGGGGGGACCTCTTTTCCCTGCCATTTTGCCATGGAGCAGCAACAGTGCTCCACGGGAGAAACGTGAAGGCCGTCCACAAGGGAGGCCCAGAGACGCCACCATCGACTGGCCAAGCCTCCAAACCAAGGGAAACTCGGGGAAAGACTCATCTCCTCCTTTCTCCCAGTTATGGGGCCTTCTGCCCTTAGTCTCTGAGGTCAAGTGTCAAGAAATGAATCTGGTTTCTTGGAATAGAACCAACATGGGCCTGTTTCCCAGGGGCGGGGAAGGGGGTCCAGGGTTCTTCTCTATGAGCAGCTGTACCAACTGGATCTAGACCCCAATTACTGTCATTGTCACCAATGGCAAGCTGGTCATTGTAAGCACCTGTAAATCAGGCAACCCTGATTCTGAGGCTTACGGACAGCCCTGAATGTACCCGTTGGTCCCCATATGGAGAGACCAGAGGCAGGGGACCCAGAGCAAAGGCTACTGTCGTCTCCCAGGATGAGAGCTGAGACCTAGAAGTGAGGAGAAGGTTGATCCTGAAACCCAGGGAGGCCTGGCTGGGGTCTGAGCTGAGGAAACTTGGGCCTGATCTCTCTCCCAGGGCCAGCTGCAGGACTGCACTGGGGACAAGGAAGCCGCTGGCCAAGGCGAGGACAGCCATCCTGGGAGTCAGCCTGGGCGGAAGGCCCGCCACTTACTGGTAGACCTCTGACAAGTCACGACTTTGAACTGTCAGTTGCAAAGTGGGGTGAGGGTTGGGGTCCTAGTGCCCACCCCTCAGGGCTGCTGTGGGGTGAAAGGCGCCAATGGGCCCACTCCTGGAATGAGTCTTCACATCCACATGGGGTCAGCCAGAACCACTAACTCAGCAGAGGGACTCAAGCAGGGTGACCATTCAGGAGTGGCTGCATCTGCTGGGCACCTCGGGGTCCACCAGCTGGGGCACAGCGTGCAGCTCTACTCAATATCCCCAACAGCCCTACAAGGTCTATGCCAGGAGCCCCAGGGCCAGGAGAGGTCTCAGAGCAGCTGGGTTTGGGGCCAGGACCCCACCCTAGCTGCTCCCCATCCAAGTCCACCTTCCAACCCTTACTCTGTCCTGCTACAGGGTGGGCAGGTGACCTTGGAGAGTGATTTTTCTCTGTGTTTTGGAGACGACACACTCCTCTGGGTCTACAAATGCTTCTCTGTTTGTTTTTTCTTTTTTCTTTTTTTTTTTTTAAAAAAAAAAGCATCTCAGTTCCTCACGCTCACACAGTTAATCTCTCCATTTATAAAAGAGCGGGTCATGTGACTAGATTCCACAAAAATTCTCTCTCCAGGTTTATGATTTTACAGAAAACTCCAGGGAAAACCGCCTGGAGCGAGTTAAAACCAGATCAGCCATAAACCATGTCCTGGTACAGCCTCACCACGCCAAGACTCAGATTACTCATTAAATATGTGATAAATATTCACTTCAGATCAGCAGGAAGTGGGGGAGGGTGAAAAAATAGAAAACTTTTTTGAGTCCTGGGGAGGGGGAAATCTATTACAAACAAAAGGAGGTGAAAACTCCAAATTAGATAAACCCGGAATTGGGGACAGGGTTCTAAGCCACCCTCTTAGGAATCTGTAAGTGAGGCAGGAGGAAGAGGCTGGCCTCCATTTCCTTCAGGGGCACCCAAGGCTCGAGCCCCCTGGGACGTGGCCAAATCAATGCCATTGTGCCCAGACAGGGAGAAGCAAGAGCCGCTCAGGCCAGGAGAGCCCTCCTCGAGACGCCCCAGGCTGCCCAATAGGGCTGCCAGCTGATGGCCTCTCAGAGACCTTCCAACCCTGACACCTGGGGCTCAGCAGACGCGGGTTCACATTCTGTCAGGGCCACAGACAGCTCCGTGACCTTCTCCAGTCACACCCCATCTCTGAGCTTCTATCTCCTCCAGAGTAAAACAGGTAAAAACCAGCCCATCCCACGGCTGCTGGATACTGAAGTCTTCGACACTGTCCGTCAGGGCCAGCAATACCGCAGGTGTCACAGACCCAGACGATGTCACTGTGATTACACGGATGGTGGGAAGTAAAATCAACACATTTAAAACATTCTGATTGTTCCAGCAGGATTTATTTGGCCCAGTGGTTCTTACCATGGAGCTTGGAGGGAATGGGCTAGGCTCAAACCCTGGCTCCATGACTCCCAGGCTGAGTGACAATAGGTAAGCCACTTAAACTGTGACTCAGTTTCCTCATCTGTCAAATGGGAGTAACGATGGTACTTACCTCACAAGGTTACTGAGGTCTAAATGGTCTAACCCACATAAAGCTCTCCAAATAGTGTCTGACACATACCATTACCCACAGAAGTCTTACCTATGTAATTGTTTTCTATTCAAATGATTTCTCAGTTTATAATAAATTTTAGCTATAAAATTACCATTTATTAAAACTCAGGAAAGCTGGGCACAGTGGTGCACACCTGTAGTTCCAGCAGCTTAGGAGGCTGAGGAGGAAGGATCGTGAGTTCAAAGCCAGCCTCGGCAAAAGCAGGGCACTAAGCAACACAGTGAGACCCTGTCTCTGAATAAAATACAAAACAGGGCTGGGGATGGGGCTCAGTGGTCAAGTGCCCCTGAATTCAATCCCTAGCACCCACCCACCCCCAAAAAAAAGAAGAAAAAAGAAAGAAAAACACAACTCAGGAAAACCCTCTTCCCTCTAAACCTCCGTTTCCCCAACTGTAACTGGAGAGCTGGATGACATGGCCTGTGACATCCTCCTCGTTCTGCACCTTGCTGACTCTGTGGTTCCCCTCTTTGCACCTTTTGTTTCATGGCCTAGATGGCCTCCTCCAGGACCACAGGACAAGCCTGCAAGCGGCCCAAACACCACACCCTGCAGCCTTGCCCTGGCCACACTACAGGTTTCCCGAGGCTGGCTGGGTTGAGCACCCTGTGGATCTACACACCCAGGGCTGTGCTGCAGATGGGGCTTCGTTAAGGTCAGTTAAATGGACTAAAACTAGAATGGCACTGCCAGCACTCAGAGAACCGTGGCAGTGAGGGGTCTAGGGGATCATCTAGTCCAAGAATGGCAGACCATTGCACTTTCAAGGCCGCTGTAATCAAAGAGGAGTGGCTGCCTGGCACAGCGTGGGGAAGGAGGGCCACGGGAGCTCAGCAAGGCAGTGCTGTCTGCTGTCTGCGGTGGGCCCAGCGGCTGCTTGCCCCTCTTGTAGGCCAACATGGTCCTTGCGTAGTCAGAGAAAGTGAGGTCTCCTGACCACCCCCCCAACACCCTTTTCCAGGTCACTACATTCTCATTTGCAAAAACGTTCCTACGTAAAGGAGCTGTGGTCTGCTAAAATTTGAAGTAGAAAGAGACATCAAAGAAGGGAGAAGTTCAGAGACAATAAATACACACGGGAAAAAATACGAGGGAAGAGCAGGGCTTACTTTTGTTGTGGAAAAGAAATAACTACAGAAAGGCAAAGTACTTGTTCTAAGTAAGATCGAAAAAAAAGAAAGAAAGAAAGAAACACAGAAAAGTCTGGAACACAAGCTCAAAGTAGAAATCTTATGAATTCCTATTGCAAAATAACTCCTGGTCAGCCAACCACGATCTCTATAAATATATCACAAGATCAACAGTCCGGGCAAGCAGGGAGGGGAGAACAACTGCATGAATTTTTTTTTTTTCATAATCAAAATAGTTCCTCTCACAGTTGGAAAGGAAGGGTCCACCCATTTTCCTCTAAATGAGAGGCCCATGAAGAAAAAAGACAGAGTGTAATTCTACACATCCCAATGGGTGCACGCTAAAGAATCCGGGCAGCCAGACTATTTTGAAATTATTCTACAATTCTGTTTTCTTTGCTAAGGAAAAAAAAAAAATCCTTGTGTTCTAAATTCATTAGGGCAGACGTGATTATACAGTGGCTTCCATGGGACCATGTGGAGGGGAGGAATCAGATCTGGGACTGTCCTGTAGGGTCTGGGCCAGAAAACCAGAAAAAGCCCTCTAGGTCTTCTAAATAGAGGCGGTGTTGCACAGGGATTTGAGTGCGTGGTGACGGATGAACGGAGAGGCTCAACAGGACAGAGGGGCAACCGGGATCAGTCCACGACCTGCTGCTCTCATGCCCAGGCCTGTCCTGAGAAAGGGAAAGAGATGGCACTGCCGACAGCTGGAGCTGTCCAGCAGAAGGCAAGCGCTGCCCAAGGGGGTGGACCACAAAAAGGGAGGGCTGGGCTATGCAAAAACCACTGGGAGAGCCCAGGATGAGTGGGGACCTACAACCCAGGCTTCCTGTTCCCAGGTTCCAATCTTCCTGCTGAGCAGCCCAGAGGAGAGCAAGGGCTCCTGGGAAATGTAGTCCTGGGTACCACCAAGCACAGCAGGACGAGGAAGGGATGGGGCCTATGGTTTAAAGGAATCTGAAAGTCTGGGAAACAGACGCCTGGCCACCAGATCCCAGTCCCGTGACACGCAGGATGCCTGGGTCCCCCAGCAGAGTTCACCTCCAGCTCTGTGGAGAACTCCCAAGACGGAAGAAGTCTGAGGCCAGCTGGGCTGAGGGAAATCCACTCTGAGGGCCCCAGAACTTTCCAACTTCAAGGCCACTCCGGATCCACACTGGGACTTTCTGTGTCGTTTCTTCAATACCAGCATAAAAGGCAAAAGCCTTGTTAGCCTACAGGAGCAGGCTTAGCCCTGTGAGCCTCTTGTCCCGGCTGCTGAAGGCTCAATTTAACTACATTCTGCAAAGAAAGAAAGGGGCCTTCCCTTGCTTTAAGGCTCCATCTTGCCTCCCCCGGGCCACAGGGCCACCGCCCTCCCCAGTCTTCTTAAAGCACTTATTGCCTGAGCCATTTGAACGGTATTGATCAAGCGGCTGGTTTACTCAGTCATCTTTTTATGACCTGTCTTCCAGCTGCACCATCCATCTTCCCCAGGCAGAGGCCATGCCTCTGGATTCCCCAGTGCCCACCAGACAGCCCAGCGCTCAGGGAGCGTCCACACAACATCCTTAAAGGGGAAGACGACTCGGAGGCCCGAGCCTGGGGTGAGGGGGGAACAGCACCTTCCACCAGGGCTCCAGGCGCATGTGTGTGGTGACTGGGGCGGCTCCCCCTCCACTGCTTCTCTTAGCCCTTCACAGGGCAGGAGTCGTGACTTCCATATCAGAGAGGAAGGAGCAGAGGTCAAGTTGCTCTAAAGTCCCACAGTGACTAGCGGAGCTGAGATTCAAATGCGTATCACCTTCCAAGACAAAGACCGAGCTCCCCTTTCCAAGATCCCACACCTTGCTCCTCTTTCATGAAATGACTTGATTTAATGAAGTCATTAAAAGAGCTCATACACATGACTTCTAGACAGCGGCTGGGGCACAGACCGAGGGCTACGTAAGCCCACCACCGTCTCCACTGTCACCGTCCTGACAGTGCCTCTAAAACCACCAAACTCATTTCAAGAAGTCAGCCTAACCCAACGTCAGTGCTAACCAGTGTCACAGCGAAAGCAGGGGACTCCGGAGAAACGCCCACATTCAACTCAAACTGGAAAATCACAGAAAGTCCTGTGATGCGGCATTTGAAGACTTGTGTTCTCACAGGTCCACTCAAAGCGCTGACCTCCCCTGCACCAGGCTGCCACCAACATGATCCTCAAAGCTGGGCTTGCCTCCTGCCTCACATGGCCTTCCCTCGTGAACACTTCAGCCGAAAACACACACGCTGTCCCTCACGCTCAGCCTTTAGAGCCAGAAGGTTGGTTGGATGCAACAGAAAATAAAGGCCTGGAAAGAGATTGTGCGCGTGGGCGCACGCAACCTGCAACCCCTATCACAGGGGCCAGCCTCACCCCTCCTCTGGGGTGCCCATGTGGGCCTCTGATCACGGGCTCTGAGTATGAGCTTTCAGCCGGGCATGCAAAAAATTAACATTCCAGCCACAGCTCACGGTTTGGTCCAAAGTCTTTGGACAAACAATACAAGTCAGCAGCCACCAACCCCAGCTACGATGCAGGTCAAGGAGGCAGCAGGGTGGCCAGACTGGCACGCCGGCTCTCCCTCAAGGATTCTTCTTGAGGCACCAGCACAGCAGATGTGTGCTGCAGCTGCCGCATCCACTGCCACAGAGCCTGGTCCACTCTCAAGTCCTTGGACTCCAGGACTTCACTCTGAAAAGCAAAGTCTGAATATTGTGCAAAAGAAGAAAAAAGTCTCCTGCGCACAGACGTCCCCTGCATCGTTTACAACACATATTTGGGGAAAACCAACGTGCACAGCAATGCCAGCTAATCCCTGCTTACGAAGCCACGGAAACGATGCTGGAGCTGCGTGGAAAACACGTGCTAAGACGAAGTGACAAGGACAGAATCAACAATCCACCTGACTCAATGTAACATTTACATCAACAAAGGCTCCACGCACACAGACTCCCCAAAAGCTCGTGCCTGGGATGATAAAAACACGAGTGGCTTTTTCCCTCCTTCCTGCTCAGCCTCCTATTACTACTGCTTTGGGGGGAACCAGCCTACTTCAAACCACTCATGCTGCCCACCTGAGGGCAGGAGTGGGACCAGGCGGGGTGCCAACTACTCCAGACTGAAGATCTGTGACTTTACCAACATCTGCCTCTACTGTGTGTCCTGAGGGTGGACCACCACCTACGGGGCAGTTCCAGCTCTCAGGGCGTTCCCTCTCCACCTGGGCGCCCAGCAAGAGGGCCCTGGAGGACCTTCAAGCACGGAGCCTCCTCCTTCTCAGGAGCTCTGGGAGCAGTCCTGAAGCCTACTGTTTTCCCGGCACAGTGGACCATGCAAGTGAGACTTTCAAGTTGCGGTGACCTCAGCAACAGGGTGAGCGCTAATGTGCTCCGACACTTAGGTGCCAGCGACTCTAAGAGCCTGACAAAGTGCGTCTGATCTCACCGACAGCCTCGTTTGCCAGGGCCTGCTTGTGCCCTTTACAACGGGGAAACTGACGTGGCACGAGGGGGTGCGGCCTGCCCTTCAGGGAACTGAGTCCAGCTGAGGACGGCTGGGGAGGAGCAGTCCCACTGCTCGGCTTAGGGTGTGAAGAGGGCCAGGAGACTCGGCGCCCATTCACCTGCCACCGCTTACCCGTGCGCATGCCAAGGCACATCAGCGTCACTCTCCTGGGACTTCCTGGAGATCCTAACACTATTATAAGTTTATAGATAGAGAAACAGATGCTCAGACGGAGGGACTCACTAATCCCAAGTCACGTGGCTGAGCCTGAGCTCTCTGGCCCCAAAGCCCATCCCCAACAATCATGCCATCGCTAACCCCGAGATGAAAGGCAATGAGGGTGCTACCAGGGGTCCGAGTGCACCTCAGTAAAACAAAACACATCCAGTGTCACACTCAACGTCACCAGAAGTGGTCAGCTCCCTGGGGAGGCCATCATCAGAGAGCACATAGCCATGTGGTGAGGAAAAAACACCAGTGGGTTTGAACAAAGGGATGGACCAGCCCCCCAGTGCAGGAGTGGGGCAGCGGGGAGGGAAGCTTCCGGAAGAGCCCAGACCTTCTCGACGCTCCTCACACCCACCTCTCACCCAGCTTCCTGGGCTCCTCACGGAAGGGCCACCATCTTTGAGTGAAACGCAGCGGACCAAATATTTCATTTCCTTTATTCTCCTCTTCCTGGTTTCACAAGTGTAGTAAAAAGTTAATGAATCTATAAATTGCTCACTGGCTTTAAAAAAAGAAAAAATAGTTAATGGAAATTTTAATGAAACGCCCGTCTGCACAACTGATAGGGAACCCAGGGTGGGAATACCTGGCACCTTGTGGCCCAAATGGGGACAAGAGTCTGAGAGCGGTCCCCAAAAGAAGTGGGGTTCAATGGCATCTCTAACCCCAGCTTCAGGGGTCACTTCAGTGACAGCCGTCCAGAGGGACACAGGTCACATCAGTAAGCAGGAAACCCTGTTTGTAGGGACAGGAGTATGCACTGAACGGTGCTCCTGAGGCACATGGCCAAGGTGGCATAAGGCATGACAACTGGAAAGCCACCATGTGCCCAAGAGCCTGTCGCCATCCAGCTGTCCAACGTCCCCACCTCTGGAGACACCAGGGTGGACAGGGATGAGCCCCAGGCCTTGGGGCACCAGGTCCCTAGCCAGACACCACCCTGATGCCCACTCTGGGTAGGTGGGCTGGAGCCACTGCAGACCTTATCTCTGACAGGCCCTCACTTTCACCTGGTGAAGAAAGAGGCTCCGAGAGGCTCAGTGACCACCCAAGGTCGCACAGTTCGACCAGTCCCATTGCAGCCCGTCATCATTCCTGAAAACCACCTCGGCCTTGCTGAGGCTCCTCTCAGGCCTTCCTGCCTCTGCTCAAGGCTCCTCCCGGCCAGGAACCTCCCCCTGTTGCCTGTCCCGCCTCTCTAGGGGGTTCCGTCTGTCCCCCTGTCCCCGACATCCCCTGCTCCAGCATCTTCTGCAGCAATCCCAGTTCCCTCCCCAGAGAGAACCACGCTCCTCCTCTGGGCTCTCACCTGCGCCAAGCCACACCTGACGTTCCGGACACCCGAGGGCTCCCAGACCCCCACACTCCCTGCTGGTCAGCCCTTCCCCCATCTTCCAAGCCCCCCTTGCACCAGGAAACCTCCCAGACGTCACCACCACCCTAGTCCCCAATGCCATCTCACCCTGCCACCAAAGGCAGGTCTGGAGCCCCTCTGATGTCTACTTGTCCCAATGATCCCAGGGCTCCATCACTGTCCACCTCCCTCCCCAGGCTGAGGGCACACCAGAGGCAAGGACCAAGCCTCCTTTGCCAACCACCAGCCTGACCTGAAGAGACAGGAAATGCCAAGCACAGCAGGGGTGGGGGTGGGGGTGGGGGTGGGAGATGTCTCCCCACAGCATCCCCGCCACCCAGCCCCGCTCAAACCCTGGGCCAGGGCCAGCACTGGCCTCCCCAACCTTTTGGGGGAGGACCAAGGGGTCATCAACCCATGGCTGTTGGGCATCATGGAGCACTGGCAGAGAGGATGAAGAGTCATCACCTCCAAGGCCGTCGGTCTCCTCGCCTGCACCCTTCACCCTCCTGGCCTGCACCCTTCCCCCAGGCTCTCATGGAGCCAGCAGAGCCAGGACCCAGGAAGCAGAAAGCCAGGAGGGCAGGGACCAGGATGGGGAGTGGCCACAGCGCATGCTCAGGAGAGGAGACTGGGACTACGTGCGTCCTGGTGACATTCTGAGCCAAAGGCAAGCTACGTGGACAAACACAGGCACCAGCCTGCCAGCAACTGGGGACGAGAAATACCTGGAAATTACAAGTGCTGCTTCCAGTTTCCAGAGACTTTGACGCCTCTTGCTCTTTGTTTTTCCCCTAAACCAGTCACAATTAGCATGGAGGGATATAATTACGTTGTTAGTCTAATTGCCTGCTTGAAGCAGGATCTACGGGGGCTTAATGGAAGATCTGAAGGGGGGGGGCAGATAAAATAAAAAGTCAGGATAATCACAGAAGAGACATGGCATGACTTTCTTCCCACATAGGTAGACCCAGGCATGGGCCCTGCCAGAGGCCTGGAACCGCCTCCCCGGCCAGCATCGCGGCCAGGCTGGGCGGGGACCAGAGCAACTCCGCTGAAAATTGATTTTGGAGATGCTGACCTAATTAATCAGTAAAAGGATCCTAGAAAGGCCCTCAGATTTGGAGCCTTCGCACTATTATTGGCAGTGACACACTTACGTGTTGACGGGCAGTGTTTTCCCAGGTGGAGCCCCCCCCCCCCCCGAGTAGTGGCGGCTGATGGTGGCCATGTGGGGCCCTCTGCTGCAGGAGGGAGATGGACACACAGCCCTTGGGGCACAGAAGACACAGGGCAGCAGCCCTGAGTCTGGGATGGAGAGGAAGGTTCCCTTCCAGGGAAAGCGTCTACCTGACAGGTACCGAGCACCTGACAACAGGCATTCTAGCTGGACAGACCCTGCGGTGGGGGCGTGGGGGTACCTGCTGGAGGTACCAAAGGGCTCTGAGGGACTGTCCAGATGACACGGAGGAAGCAGTGTGCAGGGTGGTGTAGGGAAAGGGCCTCTCCCTGTCAGAGGACCATCCCAGCCACAGATGGCCCAGCAGAGGACTTGCCCTGGGAGGCCCAGCCCTCAAGGGGAATGGGTTCCTTGTTTTTCCAAGAGCACACAGCCTCCCTGTGGAAGGAGGGAAGCTCCGATACAGCAGTCACAAGCCCAGGTGATTGCACGGCGATGACGGCCACCATCACAATGGCCTCCCTCTGTTCCTGAGCCTTCTCCTCCCATCATCCACTTAATCCCATCGCAACTCTGGACAGGGGACCAGGAAGCCCACGTTCAAGTTTGATCTCTGTAACGTCAAGGCTGAGAAAACAGGCAGAGATCAACTGCCCCCTGTCCTTGAGCTTCCCTCCTGGGGACAAGGGGGTGAACCCAAGATCGAACAGTGACTTTAAGTACAGAAAGCTTCCCGGACAAACCAGTGAGATGCAGAGACAACTGACCCAGGCCTGACCCTGGGGACACCCTCATCCTAGCAGCGCACAGCCTTCCCTGTCGTGACCAGCAGTGCCTTCTGTACCTGCCACCTGGTAGGAACACCCAGGTGCACCCAGCATAGTGCACTCCACGTGCGAAGGGGCAAACAGTGGGCTCAGACATGAGGGTCCATCAAACAACTGAAGGACCCTTCCCTGGCGACTGCCAGGTGGGTTTAATGAAATAACATGCCACAGTGTTTTTGTTTGTTCGTTTGTGTTCTGTTTTTTGTGATGCTAGGGATTGAACCCAGGGCCTTCTGCATACAAGGCAAGCACTGAGCCATGTCCCCAGCCCAACACGTCACCTTGTAATGCACTAGGTTTCCATCTGAAACAGCTCAGGTTGGGGACTGCAGGAGAGGACTTTTGGAATCCTTCTTGAACCTTCCACTTCCCACACCTGTCCTCATGCCCTCCAACCTGACCACTGTAAAGCTGTGAGGCGCAGGGCCTCGGTGACACTCTAAAGCCCTGACCCTTGCACGGCAGAGTGGGGACCTGGACTTCCCACAAGGCGTGGGAAAGGCAGGCTCTGCTCCAAGTCCCAGGGCTGCCGGGGAGAAGCAGGCCGTGCCGGGCCTTCTGCCCCTTCCTGTCCGGGCTGACCGTGGCAGTGGGGGTGCTGGAGGTTCCACGCACCAGTCATGAAGCTGCGCTGCCCAGGAGGCCTGGAGCAGAAACACCCAGGAACCCAATAAAGATGAGGGTGGGAGGCTGCTCTGCTGCTGGAGAGGCCGCGGCGTCCCCCTCCACGCAGCCCACATGCTCTGCCCATGGCCCAGGGAAACGAGCCGCCATGCTGATGCTTGGTCAAGAGTGACAAGACCAGAGGGACTTCATCCTGGACCTCCCCTCTGCCTCCCATCCTCCCAGCTCCTTGACATAAAGGACTAAAATGTCTGAAGTGGCCATGGTTCCCTTGAAGGGGACAGGGAGGCAAAAGAGCAAAAAATTTTATTTACAATAAAATGTGACAACACAGGTGTCGCGCTCCGTTCTCTAGGCCAGACTGGCAGCTGCTTCCCATTCTGAAGGGCAGAATGTGCAAAGTCCCCTGGGGGCATCCAGCCTCAGGTGACATGGTGGACCGCCTGGCCCGTGGCCCAGCACTGAGCTGCGGAAAGCACAGGGCAGGACTGGCGGCTCAGGCGCGCTGTCAGTCATCCGGTCATCACTGGAGGCATGTTCTAGTAGGGTCCGCTGTGCCAAGCTCTGTGCTGGGCTTTGGAGACTGAGGTGGCGATAAGGTGGACATCTCAGGGAATCTGCTATCCAGGAGGGCCTTCCCGACACCAGGCGAGGGTCACTACGTGAGCAGCGGTGTACTGCGCACCATGCCCTCGATGCCCTTCGGTGCCTAGAGTCAGGTGCGGATGTTACTCAATGGTGTAGATGGCGAGGCCAGAGCACAAGATCAAGGGTCCTCTGGAGTGCAGGACCAGGTTCAGACCAGCCCTGTTCCAATCCCGAATCCCCTGACCATCCCAGCCCAGCCGCGGAGGAGGAGTTACCCAAAAGCCAGAGAAACCCACACGGGCATGAGCTCAACTCCTACTTCCTCCTCCAAACCATCCCAAGTGCCTCCTGTGCAGTGGGTGCATTTGTGCCACTGGGTAACACGGGCCTCCGCTCAGCAAGAGGAGGGAGACGTGGTCTCTGTCATCCTCAAACAGAACCAGGATGTGAGAACAAAGGAGAGCTGGGCGGCGGCGGCTACGGGCTCCTCAGGAAGCAGGTCTTTCTGGAACCTCCTAGGGACGGGGCTCCCAGGAAGAGGAGGGGAGTCTGTTGCTGGAAACGGGCAGGCACCTGTCACGCAGCGTATGGAGGGAGCGAGGTCCAGAAAGGACTGCAGGACAACTGACCGGGGGTCCTCTCAGCTCTGAGAAGACGGATGTGCAGCCACTCCTGGCACTATCACCTGGTGTCACTATCACCGCAGTGCGCCCCCACCGCGCACTGGTAATTACACACTGGGTCAGGGCCGGGCGCCTCCCTCCAGACGCCCCGTGAGCCAGCCGGGCAGTGGAGGTGGGGCATCCTGGAGGAGCCAGGCAGAGGGCTGTCTCCGTGAACTCACAGGAAGTCCCAGGACTCCGCTGCTTCTTGGAAAACAGTTTCTGGACTTGTCACCAATAAATCATCTCAACCTTTTCTTTCTTTTTTTTAAAGGCTCCCCCAACTTCACTAATTGCGTTCACTGCCTTTTTCTCCATAAATTTAATTAACTTGTGATGCGACCTTGGGTTAGGCAAGCCACTGCCCTCCTTCAAACTCAGTTTCCCTCTCTGTAAAACAAGAGCAGGGCTACACCCCCCCACCCCCGTGCCCCGACAGTTCCAGCATCCAGGGACTCGATGGGGCTGAGCCCTTGACCTTGATATTCCGGGCTGCACCGCCAGGAACTCCCCAGAGAACCAAGACCCTCCTGCCCTCAGCCCGACAGTGGCACTGGCTCTGAAGGCCTTGCCCCCTTCAAGATGAAGGGGCAGTCGGCCTAACCCGGCAAGGTCCTCTCCATCCCCCATGGACCTCCGGAGGGCTCCCTGTCACTGCTCCCTTACACCATCCCCACTGTGACACCACCACCCACTCTCCCACTGTTGCCAGGAGGCGGCCAAGGAACGCAACAGCTGATCCCCACGGAGCACCCAATTTATTCCAACATCCGTGGGACACGCGAATGGATGAAGAGCTTATTGGGAAGCATCTCTGCCCCAGAGGGTGGGAGAGAGAGCAGAGGAGAGCAGGGCGGGGCACGTGTCCAAGGAGAAGTCCCTGAGGTGGGATCCGGGTGGGGCGCAGGGGCCCACTGGTGTCCGGGTGTCTTCGGGTGTCCTCCTGCCTGAGGGGTCCGGGAGGCGGTGGCCAGGGCAGGTTGCACTTCTCGCTCCAGCAGCTGGCCCTCGTGAGGTAGAACCCGGGCCACCTGTCTGTGGACAATGAGAGGGGCTAGGAGTCCGAGTCGCCCACCCTGTGGTGCCCAGGTGGACCTAACCCTGGTGGCACCCCCCAAGGGCAGAGGGTGTCCATTCATCCTTTGGAGATGACACTCATCAAGGCACACGTGAGACCCAAGGCAGCACCGCTCCACCTACTTGGCTCCGTGGGCGTCTCAGCTGGGCGCTGGCCAGGGAGCCACTCTGTTTTTGAAGAATCTTCTGAGGGCCTGACCTCTGGTGGGGGCAGGTCCCGGGGGGTCCCTGGGTGCTGGTGCTGGTGGTGGCGCGGGCCCTCCAGCTGCAGGAGCCACTCTGTTGGAACGTCCGGAGCCAGTCCTGGGGGCCTGCACGCAGCAGCACAGCCTCGCCAGACAGGTGGCCATCCTCCGGACCACTTCCCTCCATCCCCTGGCGGTGTCACGGGTCAGGCCAGGGGTCCTGGAGCCAGCAGGGGGTTGCGCGGTGGAGGAGGAGCTGGGATCCGGTGCCAGGGCTTGGGAGGACCCGGGCAGAGGGGCCGTGGGGCCGGGAGCAGGGACGCTGGCCGACAGGCTGCACAGCATGATGGCGGGCAGGCTGGCTCTCCTGCTGCCCACCTGCCCTGAAGGCTTGAGCTCCTCAGGCTGCTGCTGCTGCTGCTGCTGCTGCTGCTGCTGCTGCTCACAGGCCGAGAGGGGCCAGGAGCGCATGGCCGGCCTGCTGACGCCCCACCTTGGGCCCAGAGTCAAGCTGGAGGGGATGGACAGGGACGGGCAAGGCCCCACCTGTGGCCGCCCAGGTACCTGCAGCCGCACCTGGCAGCCCGCCCCCCGGGTTTTCTGGTGGCCCAGCAGGAGGTAGGTGGCCATGGCCTGGTTGAACTGGCGCGTCGCCACCGACACCCAGGTCTCCTGCAGCCCGTAGCCCAGGTCCAGCATGGCCAGCAGGATGGAGGTGTCCGGGCGCTTGGGGAGCAGCTCGGCGGGAGGACTCGGGCAGCGTTCCCCATCCTGGCTCAGCCACGGGTGCCCCAGGATCTGCTGGAGCGTGGGCCTGTGCGCGGGCTCCAGGGTCAGCATCCAGGACACCAGGCTCTGCGCCTCGTCGGACAGGTGGAACGGGAGGTGGTACCTGGCCTGCAGCACCTGCTCCTTGGCCTGCTCATAGCTGGCCCCGGTGAACGGGACGCTGCCCGTGAGCATGAGGATCAGGAGGACACCCAGGCTCCAGACGTCCACCGCGGGGCCGTCGTAGGGCTCTCGCCGGTGCAGCTCCGGGGCCCAGTAGGCCACGGTGCCGCAGAGCAGGCCCAGCTTCTCTCCGGCCCTGAACCTGCAGGCCAGGCCGAAGTCGCACAGCTTGGCGCGGCCCGCGGCATCCAGCAGCACGTTGTCCGCCTTCACGTCCCGGTGCGCGATGCCCTGCGCGTGGCAGTAGCCCACGGCGCTGGCCACCTGCCCGAACAGCATGCGGGCCTCGTCCTCCCACAGGCCCACGACCTCCGGGATGTGCTGGCCCAGCTGGCCCCCAGCCATGTCCTCCATCACCACGTAGGCAGTGCCGGGGGTCTCCACGATCTCCAGCAGCTGCACCACGTGCGGGTGCTCCAAGCCCTTCATGATGTCCAGCTCCGACAAGACCCAGGACAAGGTGGCCCCCGCCCCCTTCCGCAGGACTTTCACGGCCACCTTCGTCCCCGTCAGGATGTGTCGGGCCAGGAAGACCTTGGCAAAGCTGCCCTGCCCGACGACCCCCAGGGGCTCATAGCGGCCCGTGAGGGCTTCCTCCAAGGAGGAGCTGGCCGCGAGGTCCCGACACACCCTCCGCACCACACTACGCTCACTGCTCTCTCTAGACATCCTCCGCCCCACGCCCACTAAGCCCGCTAGCTAAAAACAAACACAACAAACAAAGCAAAGAACACAAGCAAAACTAACACAACAAAGCCCAACAGAAAGCCCCAAATCAAAGAACCAACCCGAGACCGCAACCAGAACCACCAAACCACCAACCACCAAACGCGCTAACTATGGGAGTCCCACAGGTCACTGCCTAGAGCTTCCTGTGCTTGTGGACAAGGTCCCAGCCTCGTCCCGGCCTTATATCCCCGCTGGCTCAAGGGCCTCACAATGCTGGCCCCTGTGAGGTCACAGCCAGGAGTGGCCCACTCACACCTGGGGGTGGCCCACGGTGGCATCTCCCACTCGGGCCTCCGGGACCTTGGCCACCTTCCTGGTCAGAACAAGGAGGGTCTGTGGAACCTCGGTGCTCCCGTGTGTTCGGGACCCCGACCTCTCCTTGCTGAGAAAGGAGGAGCTGGACCAGGCCCCGGGGCCCGTGCCTCGCCAGTACACAACTCTGTCGTGGCTTTCGCCCCGTGAAGACCCCACCCCAGGTCCTCTGGAGCCATTCAGCGCCCGTCTCCTCCAACTCGGACAGACTGGTGTCCAGAGCGTGGTAGCAGTCCCCTCACGCCAGGACGCTGGTGCGGGTCGCTCTGCCCCCTGAGATCCAGGGCCACATTCCCGACCTCTGTGGGGTGTGGGGGCCAGGTCAGGCGCCTGCCTCATCATTGCCCCACAGGGTCCTATCAGGTCACTTGTTAGAACCCTGCCTGCAGCCCACAGGAGTGAGTGTGAGTCATCTTCCAGGGATGAAGGCCGAACCTGCCAGCCAAGAACCCTAGGGCCAGCAGGTGCCCTTCCTGGGGTGCAGAGAGACAGAGGCGTCCCTGATGCCCGGGGCCCTTCCCACTGCTCTGTCCATAGAGCCTTAGCTGGCTGTTTGGGAACCTCACAGACTGACCGCTCCCCCCTCTGGGACCTGAGGCGTCCACGTGTCAGGCACCAGGAGGCCGGGTGTCTAGGGAGGTCTCGCTCTCTCCTTCCGGCGAGGGACCTTGTTGCCGTGTCCCACACCACATGGCTCAAAGGCCGAGGACTGGGCTCCTTCAGTCCCTTTCCCTGCTCTCCTCCCTTCTATCCTCCTTGGTCATAGTCATGGAGACCCCAAGGTCACGCATGTGAGGCCAGCGCTCAACTCCTGAGCCACTTTCCCAGCCCTTTCTAGTGTCTTTGACGAAGGATCTCACACACTTGCCTAGGCAGGTCTTGAACTGCCAATGCCCCTGCTAGGCCTCCCCAACCCACAAGTAAAAAAGCAGTCACCACCTTGCCCACCGTGACATGTCTGTGTCTGTCTCTGTGTGTCTCTGTGTGTGTGTGTGTGTGTGTGTGTGTGCATGAGCACACCTGAGACCAAACGCGACCATGTGTGGTGCAGAGGGTAGAACCAGGGCCTAGTTGCTGGCCAGAGGAGGTCCAGCCCTGAGGCGCACATCCCCTTGGGAAGCCAGGGCCCCAGGGCCTCACCCTCCTGAAGGACCACAACACCACACCCTCAAAGGGAGGGGAGTTTCATCAGCACTTTTGGAGAAACACACTCCTCAAAGCACGGCCCTGGGAAACCAAAGGCAAGGGACTCGGTCTCCCCTGCACCTGCCCTTCACGAGAGGAGTCCCTGGTGGTGGACTGAACGACCTTAGGCAGGGACTCAGAGATGGGTGAAGACACAGGGGTCTCTGGAAAGGTCTGTTCCTGGCAAGTACAAAAGCTGGCCTCACTTTTCTTGTCCACAGGGAAGGGACCGATTCAGAAGACTCAGTGGAGGGTCTGTGGTACCAAACCCACCAGGAACACACGGGTGGCTCTGTGACATCAGAGACCCAGGGGGAGGGGGTGGGGTTCGCATCTAGTACAGGATGGAAGTGAGGCTGCCCTCCATTCACATAAGACAGGGATCTCTGACCCACGTCAAATGGAAACCCCGCGGGGATCACAAAGAAAGGGGGACAGAGCCCACACCCCGAGTCGAAGGGATGGGAATTGAAAGGTTCACTCCAAACACTAGACCCGGAAAACGGCTCCTCCCAGCCAGCCCTGCACTCCTGGGGGCTGGGGGCTCTGGCCACACACCCTCCCCTGCCCACACCTGCGCCCCAGCTCCCCCACCCATAGGTGGTCCTGCTCCCTGCTCAGCAGCCCTGGGGAGCTCAGGGTGGCAGGCTGAAGGGCCCGTCCCCGGGTCAGGACGCTCACAGGGACGGTCCCGCGCAGCCGAAGGCCTACAGAGGTTAAAGCTTCACCAGGGCAAGAGCCAGGCCCTGGCAGGGACATTCAGAGGAGGGACCAAGCGGCAGCCTCCAAGCCACTCTGGGGGAGGCACCCACAGCTCTACCCTGACTGCCCCCGGGGCCTGCGACACGGTGCCTCCTCGTGCCACTCTGGGTGTGCCCCCAGGATGGGCTTGGGCTTGTGGCTCCTCTGTCCAGGGTTCCCTTCTGAAAGTGGTGACCGGGCACCATCAGTGTCAGGCCAGGCACAAGGTCTGCCTTTCTGCCCCCCACCCAGCCTCCTCCCCTGGGACCACTCTGGGTCACGTGTTGCCCTTGGGGACCTCCGGAGGGCTCCCTGTCACTGCTCCCTTACACCATCCCCACTGTGACACCACCACCCACTCTCCCACTGCTGCCAGGAGGCGGCCAAGGAACGCAACAGCTGATCCCCACGGAGCACCCAATTTATTCCAACATCCGTGGGACACGCGAATGGATGAGGAGCTTATTGGGAAGCATCTCTGCCCCAGAGGGTGGGAGAGAGAGCAGAGGAGAGCAGGGCGGGGCACGTGTCCAACTGTACAAAGTCTGCACCTCAATTTTCCAGATTGTACTGAACATGTGGTTGAAATAAAACTCTAATTTTTTTAATATGAAAACCACATCCTCTATTACATTCTGGGTCTCTCTTCTAACAGATGGTGATGTCTCTGCCTCGGGGCTGTGAGCACTGTACTGAGAGAACTCTAAAATGCCACAGGTACCAGCCTCTGAGATGGTGTCCCCAGCCCTCCAGGTTCCCAGGGAACAGTGAGGTCCCCATGTGGCTTCAAACAACTCCTAACAATTTCCTCTGGATCCCGGAGCACCGGCGAGCAGGCCAGCGTCACATGAGTGGGAGACAAGACTCTGCCCTCCCGGTGCCGTGCCAGGCTCCTCTTTCCATGAACCATGCCCCACACCTTCAAATTCAGCCTCAAGCGAGCAGAACCCGTTAGCCGCTCTCGCCATGGACATTACACACTGTGAGGTCACCTACCAACGGCAAGCAGCAGCTGCTCCAGGTGTCCAGAAGTCTCCCGGTCGATGGTCTCCTCAATCTGGAACCCCGATATGGTCATGTACTTGTCAAACACTAGGAAAAACGAAAGGAGTTTTGACTCACACAACCATGGATCCTTCCAGCAATCAGAGTTCTCGCTGCGCGGCTCTTCTCCTACCCAGCGCCTTGTCTCTGAGGGAGCCTGTGCTCGGGCTCAGGTGCCAAGCCAGCAGCGACAGTTCACGGCGCTCTCTGCCCACTGACCTCCCAGCCCCCTGCCAGTCCGGACCAGAGGGACCTCAAGGGGAGTCTGCTGTGGGGACTCTGAGATGTCCTCCTCTTCCTTACAAAAAGTGACGGAAATGACTGGTTTACCCCTTTCTTTTCTTCTCGCTGTGAAAATGGTTAGTTCAGAGCTACAGCAACTGTCTCGTGACGACGAGGCAGATGGCATGAGAAGGAAACCAAGACACCGAGGACAGCGGGGTAGGAAACCAGGACGATCCCAGGTCCTGCCAAGCCCGCCTCAGAATCCACCTGCAGAACTGAAGCCACCATGTGGGCTCCGTCACCTGCTCCTGAACACATTCTCAGCTGAGAGCATAAGTCCCGGAGACAACCCAGAAGCGGGGTCTCAGATCCACCATCCTGGAGGAAACACCCGAGTGAGCCGCCACTCATGGTCTGTGACTGAGGGACGCCCCAGAGCCCGACCCTCACCCTCGGAGACGGGGGCTTAAGCTCCTGGTTCCGTAAGTCACAGCAGCGGTAAAGGGAGTCAGCAGACCTGCCCAGGTGGCACAGGGTGCCTCAGAGACCAGGGCAAGGCCACAGGGCAGCGTGTCCGCCACCCAGCCTCTTTCACTCACCCCTTCTCAAGTGCGACACACTCCGTGTTCCGAAGATGGTAATGAACTTCTCCTCGTCGGTGCCCCACTTGAGCTCTCCGGCCTGAAACAGCGCCTGCAAGCATTCCCGCCTCCGTCAGGAAGGCCCTCTGCGACCCCCAGGCCCTGAGCCACCGTGCAGCTTCCTGCAGACCACACGTGCTTGCCGCACGTCTGGCCCTGTCCATTCCTCCCGTCTCCAACTCTCAACTCGGCCTCCGGGGTTTGGAGCGCCACTGGGGCTCCCCAGGATTCACAGGTCAGGTCGAGGTGACAAAGCACAGCACCAGGCAAGACTAGGTCTGCCCAGAATGCCTTCTGTGACTTCCAATTTTGGGGGGAGGAGATTTCTGATCATCTCACTGCGGTCCATCCACTTACGTTTGGGAAATCCTAAGCAGGAGTTCCAGGACCTGGAGGATCCAGGATCTGCTCCTGTCTGACTTGGGCTACGCTGTTCAACAGGCAGCCACCGGGCTTTCTCTTTGCCACTGAGTTACCAGGCTGGCCGAGGGAGACCCCTGCTCCCCTGGGAGCCCCATGCCGTAGCCGTTCTCGGGAGGCCCACCCACGGCTGGCTCAGCGGGTCTCCTGCAGCCATCTGAGAAGACCTGGGCCTGCTTCTCAGGCCACCACTGGAAACCTTCCAGAGCGCCCACTCCTGGAGCGGGAACAGGAGACTCAGCCCGCCCCCGCCCCCCCCCCACAAGGAATTAATGCTGGGAAAGTAAGAAGGCGCCTCAGCCCTGAACAAAGCCCCCCCAGGGGAGTGCGACTCTGAGCTCAGCTGGAAGGTGGCTCAGGAGGGGTCCGGCTGGGAACACTGGACTGCTGTGCAGAGCGACAAGGCCAGCTGGGCTGCCCTGCTCTTGAGTGGGGCCGGGGGCCGGGGCCGGGGCCAGGGCCCGTCCTCACCCACTGCAGGAACGGCCCCTGGCTACGTGGACGGCTCACGCACTGCTCACTTCCCTGCTGAGGGCCCACTGAGTGCTGTGAGCTGGGCAGCTCTGCGGCCCCTGAAGGGCAGGGGGGCGCTTCAGCGTGAGGGGCAGTGCAGTGGCAGAAGGCCTGCGGTGCAGTGGGCCTTCCTGTGCGGGCCACCTGACCCCTGGAGGTGACTTGGGGCTACCTGCAAAGTGCCCGTGCTGAGGGCTCAGCAGGAGAAGCAGGCCGAGGCGCAGGGAGAGCGCCGGGAGAGCCGGGGCAGGGGCGCGGACGTCCACATTAGGAACGGGCTCTACCTGGGGACAGCGGACCCAGGAGGGTCCTCGGAGCTTACGCAGGAACAGGAAGCAGGCCTGCGTCTGGCAAGGCGGGTGGGTGAGGGTCAACAGGCAGCAAACCGCCCTCGGCTCCTCCCCGCAGCCAGGCAGAGAGGGCAGCACTCACACCCCCAACACAGCTGCCCAAGAGACGGGGTGCTCTCCTCACTGCACCAGCACGTCAGGCCACAGGCCAGCGGGCCACTGTGCAAGCCCTGGAGAGGGCCCACGGCGCTGCCCGCTTCCCTGAGGACCAAGACTGCCACAGGAGGGGCAGGGGGACGCCAGGCGACTCGGGAACCCAAGCAGCCCCTCGTTCCCCACCCCCGGGCCTCGGCTCCAGGTGCAGACTTCCTGACACACAGCTCCTGCACCTGGACACCTCGTAAGCCACACGGAGACCACACAGGGTCTGAGAGTCTGCCAATGTGACATTTGGGAGCCACTAACACCTGGCTGACAGAAGAGAAGTACCGGCCAGGCCGGGCAGTGACATCTTCGGCCCAGCCACAGGAGCCCGAGGCCGGAGGGCTGCAAGTTCCAGGCCAGCTGGGCAACTGGGCGGGGCCCCGTCTCAATAAACAAGGGGTCTTGGGGTGCAGCTCAGCAGAGTGCTTGCCTAGCAAGTGTGCGGCCCCAGCACCACAGAAAAACAAAACGGAGGGACGACATTGTTTAGAATTCTTCCAAAGGACAGGCAGGAGCACTGCAGATGCTAGGTAACCCGCCACCACTCATGGGACAGGACGACACACACCTTCAGACGCGATCCTTCCTTCTTACCCCTTCCTAAGAGACCTACTGCCCCGTTACCAGTGGGGTCAATAACACTGGGTGGTTGCCGTTGTTTTTTTGCAAAATTCTTTGTTTTTTGAATGTTTCATAACAACAAAAAAGGAATGATATGTCTAGGTGGAACTCACTGAGAGGAGAGCAGGGCGGGGCACGTGTCCAAGGAGAAGTCCTTGAGGTGGGATCCGGGTGGGGCCTAGGGGCCCACTGGTGTCCGGGTGTCTTCGGGTGTCCTCCTGCCTGAGGGGTCCGGGAGGCAGCGGCCAGGGCAGGTTGCACTTCTCGCTCCAGCAGCTGGCCCTCGTGAGGGAGACCCCAGGGCCACTTGTCTGTGGACTCAGAGAGGGGCTAGGAGTCAGAGTCACCACCCCCTTGCTCCTATGTGGACTTAGATAGAATTATAAACTAATTAAGCAAAGTTTCAGGGTATAAAATAAACACAATAAATAAGTTGGTTTCCTGTACATCAATGACGAATTAGCTCTATGGGATTTCCTGAAATCTAAGCTTTAACAATAGCCATCAAAATTAATATAAAATAAAATACCTGGGAATCAATCTTAACAAAATTGTCAGTTGATCTGTATAATGAAAACTGAAGAACACAAAAGAGAGTTATTGCAGGAGATCATAGAAAATGGAAACATCTCCCATGTTTTTGAATAGGCAGAATTAATATTGACCATGTGGCCATATTACCCACAGTTCTCTATAGATTTCATGCCATTCCTACAGGATTCTAATGATGTTTTCCATAGGAATATGAAAGGTAACCATGAAATTTGTTTGGACAAATAAGACATCCAGAATAGACAAAGCAATTCATTTGCAAGAAAAATGCAGAAGGCCTCACAATATCAGACCTTAAATTATATCACAGATCTGCAGAAACCAAAATGGCACGTTATTGGCACCAAAACAGACAAGACCACCAATGGAACAGAAGACCCAAGGAGAAACCCACAATTACCTCATAGAAGACAAAGGTGCCATCAACATATATTGGGGAAAAGATAGTCTCTTCAACAAATGGCCCAGGGAAAAGTGGAAATCCATATGTAGTAGAACAAAACTGAACCCTGTCTGTCACCCTGCAGAAGACTCAGGTCAAAGTGCATCAAGGATCTAGGCATTAGACCAGAGACCCTGCGCTTACTAGAAGACAAAGTAGGTCCACCTCTCCATCACCTCAGCTTAGGAACTGAGTTCCTCAATAAGACTCAAAAAACTCAAGAAGTAAAATCAAGAATCAATCAACGGAAGGGTCTCAAACTAAAAGTCTTCTTCATTGCAAAGGAAACAAGAACCTGAAGAGAAAGCCTACAAAATGGGAGAGATCTTTACCACCTGCTCCTCAGATAGAGCATCAATCTCCAGGTTGTCCAAAGAAGTTAAGGAACTTTTAACAACAACAAAATAGAACCCACAAATGACCCAATCACTAAATTGGCACAGGAACTGAACCGGCCCTTCACTGGTAAGGAAATATGAAGGGTCAAGAATATATGAAAAAACGTTCAACATCTCTAGCCATCACAGAAATGCAAGTTAGAACTACAATGAGATCACTTCTCATTCCAGTCAGAATGGCCACCATCAAGAACACAAGTAGCAATAACTGTTGGCAAGGATGTGGGGAGAAAGGTACTCTCATACATTGCTGGTGGGACTGCAAATTAGTTCAAGCACTGTGGAAAGCAGTAAGGATATTCCTCAGAAAACTTAGAATAGAACCTCCATTTGACCCAGTTATCCCACTCCCTAAAATCAGCATAGTACAGTGACCCAACTACATCAAAGTTTGTATCCAATCAATTCACAGTACTAAGCTATGGATCTGACCTATGTGTCCTTCAATACATGAATGGATAAAGAAAATGTGATACACACACACACACACACACACACACACACAGACAATGATATATTACTAATGTATAAAGAAGAATGAAATTATAGCATTTGCTAGTAAATGGATGGAACTGGAAAATATGAAATAAGCCAATCCCAGAAAACCAAAACCCAAATGTTCTCTTTGATTTATGGATGCTAAGCCACAACATGGCAGCAGGGAGAAAAGAAAGAAATCCATTGGATTAGACGGAAGGGAGAGGGAGGAGAATAGGAAGGTAGTAGAATTAATTGGACATAACATTCTCAGTCTTGTTGACTACATGACCATGGTTATTTTGCAATATGTACAATCACAAGAATAGGATCCTAATTAGAATAAGTTATACTCCCTGTATGTACAATATGCCAAAATGCATTCTACTGTATATGTAAAAAGAACAAGTAAAAATCAAAATTTTTCAGCAACAAGTAGCTTAGGTTGATCAAAATATAAATCATTTACATTTTTAAATATATATTTTTTGTTGTAGATTGATACAATATCTTTATTTTATTTTATTTTTCTTATGTGGTGCTGGGGATTGAACTCAGTGCCTCAAGCATGCTAGACAAGCACTTGACCACTAAGCCACAACCCCAGCCCTAATCATGTGCATTTTAAAACACTATTTGTAATAATCCTTAACAAAATTTTATTTCAACATAAAAAATGTGATAGATATATGAGTATTACTCAGCTATGAACAAGAATGACATTATTTCATTTCCTGGTTAATGGGTGGAACTGAAGAGATCATGCTAAGTGAAGCAAGCTAGACTCAGCACGTCTGGGAATGAGTATTTTCTCTCAGAGGTAGAAGAGAATTAAGGATAAAAGGGGTGGGTTAATCCTACAAAATACGGGAGAGGTCAGTGGAGCAGAGAAAGGGTTGAGGAGGAGGGAGGAGGGAAGGGAAGAGGGAATTCCTGAGGACTGAATTGGAGCAAATCATGTCTCATGGTTCTATAATCATGTCAAAATGAACCTCAATCATGTATATCTCTAATGCACTGATAAAAATGTAGAACATGGGGCTGGGGAGAACTTTTCCACGTGTTTGAACACTAGAATTCTTTTGCATTTCATCAGTGTGCTGCAAATTTGTAATAATTTGCTATACACTCACACGTTTCCAGGATGCCTATTGTTTATGATGATCAGTCTGTGATTTGTTTCTGTGTGGTGTGTTTAAATATTCTAAGTCAAAAGGATTTAGGAGGTTGATACATAAAGACACACATAAGCAACACAAATTTAAATATATGTCATCAACTGAATCTCTTCAAAACCAATCTAGAGATGCTGTTTGAGTCTCATTTTTCTCTGGAAAGGATTAATTCAGCTATCTGCCTGTTAGATTCCTGAATTATTATAGTAACAGCTACATTGCAACCCACTATTTAAAAACATTAGAAGAGCTGGACATGGTGACACACACCTGTCGTCCCAGCATCTAGGGAGGGGGGCACAGGAAGATCTCAAGTTCAAGTCCAGCCTGGGCAATTTAAAGAGGCCCTGTGTCATAAGTAAAAAGGGCTGGAGATGTAGCTGATGGCAGGTGTCCCTGGGTTCAATGTCCAGTACTGCAAGAGAAGCAGATGGGCAGTTTTGTTAGTGCTGCCCTTGTCCATAGCACTGCCGCTCAAGAGTGGGGAGCTTTGAATGAAGAATGTCTCAGGGAGAGTCCTCATCTGAACACCTACATTAAAGCCAGGAGAACTGTTTGTGCAGATTCAATTGCAGCTCTAAGGAAAAGATCTGTATATTAGGAAACCTTCATGATGATATATTAATAATTTAAATCTTTCTGTGCCCAAGAACAAGTAGACAGCAGGGAAGAACAGGTGGGCAGTAAGTGGCCACGTGGATATTCAAAAAAAGCAAAAAGATGTAGTAGACATCAAAGTCACTCTAGAGAAACCAAGAAGGCCTTGATGGGACAGTTAGTAGGTCAGATGTGACTGAAGAAAGGACCAGGGAGCTGGAGGAACCCTGAACAGAAACTTCTGAAAATGAAAAGCAAAGAGACAAGACCCACAGTAACTTCCAGGTGCAATGAATGGTGCACAATGAGAACCCAGGGACTCGGGAGGCTT
Source organism: Marmota flaviventris (assembly GCF_047511675.1). Classification (NCBI taxonomy): domain Eukaryota; kingdom Metazoa; phylum Chordata; class Mammalia; order Rodentia; family Sciuridae; genus Marmota; species Marmota flaviventris. The sequence continues at coordinate 143,250,293 of NC_092504.1, read as the reverse complement.
ACGCAGAGGGGACCCAGGCCAGTCTGTGCGACATACCAAGATTCTGTCTCAAAGTAAAAGTCAATTAAAAGGGCCAGGATGTGGGCTGGGGATGTGGCTCAAGCAGTAGCGCGCTCGCGTGGCATGCGTGCGGTCCAGGTTCGATCCTCAGCACCACATACAAACAAAGATGTTGTGTCTGCCGAAATCTAAAGAATAAATACTAAAAAGTTCTCTCTCTCTCCCTCCCTCCCCCCCCCCCTCTCTTTAAAAAAATAAGGGCCGGATGCAACTCAGTTATACAGCACCTCGGGTTGAATCTCCACACCACCAAAAATAATGCTCACTGGTGGCACGGACGACTGAGAAATTTCCTGAATTAGTGTCAGACACCAGATCACAGATCAGGAAACTAGGGAACATCAAGCAGTAAGATAAAGGCCAAGATATCCACACTAGTGACGTGTTTGCTGGACACAAACTATGTGCCTCAAAACCTTAAGTGCTGAAGTCCCAGCCCAGTACTTCAAACTGCGACTGTGTGGACATAGGGCTTCCAAGGAGATGGTTCAGATAGAATGAGGGTTTTAGGGAGGGTTTTAATCCAATCTGACTGCTGCTCTTACAAAATGAGGAAATCTGGACATAAGGACACACCAGGGGCACCAGTGAGAAAGGCTAGGGAGCCAGAGTAAGAAGGTGGTCATCTGTAAACCCAGGAGACACGCCTTGAAGAAACTAAGCTTGCCACACCTTCATCCTGGACTGCAGCCTGTGGGACTGTGAGAAAATAGCTTGCTGCTGTGGGAGCAGCCCAGTCTGGGGGGTCTGTTGACGGCAACTCCAGCCAACCCATACAGTCTTTAACCTGCAGGCCCTTTTAAGGTGAGCACTTTCAAACTTAATACCAGTATGGTTTCTTTGTGATGTATACGTGGATTGAAAGAAAAATTTTGTCCACATTATCCAATAACCAGTAATAGATAAAAAAATAAAGTGTACAGAAGACTTTGACTCCATCTCCATTAGAGAAACACATGTGCAAATATAAAAACAAATATGACTTTAGCCCACTTAGTTTAGCCATTTATACATTAGTATAAGCTAAGTATAGTTTGTTCCACTAATAAAACATGTAGAAGGGTAACATCAAGGCAGGCACAGTGCTGCACGCCCCTAATCCCAGCTACTCAGGATGCTGAGGCAGGAGGATCCCCAGTTCGAGGCCAGCCCAGGTGACTGAGATAAACCCTGTATCGAAACAGAAACTAAAAAGGGCTGGGGATGCAGCTCAGTGGTAGAGCACACCTGAGTCAAATCCCCAGTGCCAGAAAAGAAGAAGGTGGCTCACTACCAGGGACCTCCTCACGTCCCTGCAGAGCAACTAGGATTGGCAGCCATCCACCTAGAGAAGTGCCCTTGTGGGAACTCAGGGGCCCAGATCACAGGCTGCAGGATGCACGGTGAGGAGTGCTGTTGATGAGGGCAGGCCCACACCCAGGTGGCCGGCCTGTCAACTCTGGTGCTGCCTACAGACCTGGAACTGGCCTGAGCCCCTGTGCACCTGGCCACCGCACCCCCACCCCCAGGCCTTGGTGCTACCATCAGCACTACTGCCGAGGGTCCCAGAGTCATGCCCACTTACGTGCCGAGTGCCTGGGCTGCCAGGCTCAGTTGCAAGGGCATATGCTGAAGAGCTCTGTAACTTGGCCCCAGTACTGCCCCCTGCAGTCTGAGAGCAGTCCCCCCAACAGGAACCCATTGGAAGGCATGCCTGTCTGTGCCCCCAGAAGCAGCCTGCAGACCCCTCTCCCACAGCAGGACCTGAAACAGCTCCACCCCCACAATTGATCCCAATCCCTCCCAGTTACAGGTAAGCACAAGTTGTCTTCCTCCCAGGGACCAACAGGGAGACACAGGTATCCATGCCCGCAGAGGCAAGCCAGCCAACCTTGGTGAGACTGCAGATCCCCAAGGAGCCCCGGGTCCCAGCTCCAGACCTGCTCAGCTGTGGTCCAGAGGCAGCCGTGCCTGCCCAGGAAACCAGCAGGATGCAGGCTGCCTATGCCCTGGGCAGGCTGCAGACCTGGGTCTCGGCTGAAGCAGCACTGTGACGCAATTCTGGCCCTCGCAGTCCACGTCTGGGGCCACTCCTGCCAGTGCAGGACCCTCCCCGGGAGCTAAGAAAGCCATAGGAAAAACAATCTAACCAAGGAAGGGAAACCTCTGGGCACTGAAACTCTGAGGCACTGGTGAAATCAACTGAAGAAGAAAAACATCTCACACTCATGGATTGGAAGAATTGATTTTACCACAATGTCCATGTTGCCCCAACTAATCCAGATAGTGAAAGCATTTCCTATCAAAACTCCAATAGCATTTTTCACAGAAACAGAAAAACAATCCAAAAACCCTCAGGGGTCCACAAAAGACCACAAATAGGCAAAACAATCTTGAGAAGGGAGAACAACGTCAGAGGCACTACACCTCCTGATTTCCATTACAGTCATCCCTTGGCATCCATGGGGATGGTCGCAGGACCTCCCACGAACACCACAAGCCATGGACGCTCAGGGACCTGGCGTTAAGTGGCCCCGTGTTTGCACAGAGCTGACGCACACCCTCCCGTAGCCTTTGGATCATCCAGATTTCTTCTTACCTAACAATGTAAATGCCACTGGAATAAGTGTTCTACTGCGTTGTTGAGGGAATAAGGACAAGAAAATGTCTGTAGAGATTCCATAAAGATGCCATTTTTCAATGACCGGTTGGATCCCCAGGTGGAGAACCCAAAGATACAGAGAGCTGTCTGTCTCTTACAAAGTGAACAACAGATATCAAAACAGTATGGTGGGGCATGAAAACAGACCTGCCGGCCAAGAGAACCACGAGAGCCCAGAACTAAAGCCAAGTGACCTTTACAAAGATGCCAGGAATAAACCCTGGGAAAGGCCATCTCTTTATCAAATCATGCTGCACAATAATGTAGGAAGGTAGTGATGGCTGCACAATATTATGAATGTATTTTACAACACTCAGCTGTGCACTTAAAATGTTGGGATGGAACTTTTCACCATGAAAACATTGGAGGAAAAAAAACAAACCTTATTTTGAATTCCAAATTAAAAAAAAAAAAAAAAACTTGAAAAAAGTTTTGAGTCTTCCCTACCCAGCTGTGTAGTGACTCTCTAGGTGAGTAGGAGATGCCTGCAAAGAGTAATCAGCACTGCCTTAAAGGTCCCAATCATATTTCATTTTCCTAAGCAAGAGAGACTTTTTTCATGACTTGAATCACATTGATCTCAATCATTTGATTTCTCTTTTCAATAAAATCAGATTAAACTATCAAAAAATACAAAACCGAGCCAGTCACAGGGGTGCACACCTATACATAATTTCAGCTACTTGGGAAGCCGGGGTAGAAGAATCCCAAGTTGAAGGCCAGCCTGAGAACTTTAGTGAGACCTTTTCCGAAAACAAAATGTAAAAATGGACTGGGGATGTAGTTCAGTGGTAGCATGCACAAGGCCCTGGGTTCAGTTCCCAGTACCGCAATAATCAAATATTTTAAAATATATTTTTATACATTTATAAATATGTTTTCCATACTTTCACATATTTTATAAAGTGAGAAGACCTGGTCGTTGGTACTGCACAGCATGAAAGAGGGTTTCCTATGGAAGTTACTCTATGCTTCACGAACATACATCTCTGCTGGAATAAGGTTCCACACTAATCCAGTTCATCCTTCAACATCTGCAGGAGGAGGATTGGGAAATTTGAAGAGAACATACTCTCACCTGGAGACTAGTTCATAGCCCACCAACTTAACAGATCACAGGGAAAAGAAAATCATTGAGCATTAGAGTAACTGGTTAAACTAGGTTTTGACTGTTAATATAAGAAGCATTACTAGCTTCACCAAGGGCACACTGAAATCATACACAATTACTAAGCATCAAAGAATTTTTGCTTGCTTTTTTGATGCTGGGGATTGAACCCAGGGCCTCATGCATGCTAGCCAAGTGTCCTACCCCCAAAGAATATTGAATGTTTTAAAACTGTAAAACCATGGGATAGCAATCTCAATCCGAAAAAATAAATTTAAAATGGAAAGTAACTTGAAATTTTAAAAAGTGCCTCTATTGGGATTTTCAGATAAGCAGAACCAAAAGGATATGGAGACAAAAACCCCAGACATTTATTATGAGGGAGTAACTCACATGATCCGGGAGACTAAGAAGGTCCAAGATCTACCCTCTGTAAGCAGGAAACCCAGGAGAGCCAGTGGTCCTTCTACCTGGACCCTGAAGGCCTGTGAACGGAGGAGTCAGTGGTCTTAATTGCAGTCCATTTTCAAAAGCCCAAGAACTAGAAGCCCCAATGTTTGGGGAGAGGAGAAGATGAATGCCCCCTTCCAAGCACAGAACAAGCCCACCCTTCTTACACCTCTTTTGTTCATTTCAGACACCCCATGTTGGAGGATGGCCACCCTCACTGGTGAAGGCAACCCCCTGCACTGGCCTCATTCCCTTGCTCATCCCAGACACACCCAGAAACCCTGTTTCACTGCATCTGAGCACCCTCAGCCCAGCCCAACTGACCTGCATCAGGCATCACAGCGGCAAACCCATCTTTCTGCTCAAGGACCCTTCTCTGCTGTGCCTCCTCTCTCTCCTCTGACCCCCGACCCCCACTGCCCCTCTGCCTCTCTCCCAGCTCATTCTCTCTCACGCTCCCTGTGCCACTGCAAGCCAGTCACCCCGTCCCACCCTTCTCCACTTCACCTCCGTGTCTCCCCACCTCACTCTTAGGGAGCTTCCTAGTTGTTCTTGGTCTCTCTTCTCCTGATTGTCCACCCCATCCCAGCATCCATAACCTCTGAGGAGGCAGGGTCCATCTACAGTGGGGCAGGGGAGATGTACTTGGTGGATGTGAAGGGGAACAGAGAACACTGGTGTTGAGGACGGGGTGTGTCACTACACACTCACACCACCTCCAGGACTGGGCCTCCATGAGGTGGTGCCTGACCGTGGGAGGCTTGGGGGTAGCAGGCTGGGTCCAGGCCAGTGATGGGGCATCTCAGGACAGATGCTAAAATTAGAGAACAAACAGTAACAAGATACTGGCTCTGTCTCAAAGTATCTGCCCACAAAATACTTATTAATACAAAGGGTAAGAGAATAACTCTTCTCAAAGAGGAGGAACCTGGCAGGCAGCCCCTCAACCAAGTGTTCAAAGTTAACACCACCAACGTGAGGCACTGGGGAGGGGGCAGACAGCCTCACAGCCAGGCCGCTCCCCCAGAAGGCACAACCTGGTCATCCAACACCACCTGCCAAATCCAGGAGGGGCGCTCTACAAAGTAACCTGCGGGAACTCTACAAAGGGGTCAAGAACTTAAAATTCAAAGAAAAGTCAAGGAACAACGTCCCAGAATGGTGGAGACTGAGGAGCCAAGAGCACTCGACGCAACGTGGGAGTGGCCATTCTGGGACCACTGGTGAGATCTGAGTAAGGTTTGTAGGTTAATCTGTGGCACTGGGTTACAGATTGAGCACCCCAGTCCACAAAAACTAGAACTCCCAAACGATCCCAAATCCAAAACTTTTAAAAGTATACGCGTGTGCCTGAGAAAATACTCAGCCACAAACAGTCAAGTTTTGGATTTTGGAGCATTTTGCCTTTCTGATTTTCAAATTTGGGATGTTCAAACAGTAAACTCTGTACCAATATTCCAAGATCCAAAAAACTACCTGATGTGCTTCTAAATCTGAAAGACTTCTGGTCCCAAGCATTTCAGAGGAGGGATACTGCACCTGGAATTTCCGGTATTAAGTTCACAGTCACTTGAGCACTATCTCATCATTATATAAGGTTAACACCAGTGAGGGGGGATGGAAACTCTTGGTTTTTTTTTTTGGGGGGGGGGGACGGGTATTATTCTTACAAGTTTTTATAAATTCTTTCAAACTGCAAAGTTGAAAATAAAAAAAAAAAAAAACTTAAACCCTGCCCTCACAAAACTTACATTCAAGGAGAAGGGGGAAGATAGAGAAGTATCTGTCTTCTTCTTTAAAAAGGTTAAAAATCCCCCTACATGGTGCCATGAAGAAAAATGAAGCCAAAAAAGGATACAGAGGGTCTAAGTAGCACTTAAGAAAAGACTTACTGAAAGGAGGAAGAAGGGAGATAAGCCAGAGGAGAGAATGAGCCAGTAAAATAGCTGGGGCAGAGGAGCAGCCTTGGTGCAAAGGCCCTGAGGCTGCAGTGCCCAGCATAACAGAAAAACAAGGCCAAACTGAGCCGGGCCAACCTCTCCATTGGCCAACCTCCCCGCTGGCCACCCCATTCCCTGCTCCCTGCCCTGTTCCTCCTGATCAAGCAGCAAGCTCAGCCACCCAAGGACATCTGAGTTGTATCTTCGGGGGGATTAAGTCCTAAAGTCAGTACATAAAGTTAAAACTTTTTGAACTGGCCCTAAGAAGACCCTCCCATTTTCCTAGAAACCCAACAGCCAGTGCGTCCTGCAGAACGGGAATGCCTCTGTGCCTCTCCAGGTGAACACCAGACAGAGAGGCTGGCTTGCATGGAGGCACTGTGTGTCCCATCACCCAGCACCACAGCCACCCAGCACCACAGCCGGCCAGGCAAGATGCTCTGGTTCCCACCAAAGGATCAGCAGTCCTCCGTTCCTGGTGGGGGTCACCCTGGGGCCTCTGCCACCTGCATGATTCCCGCTCTCCACAGTTACATGCCCATCTGGTGAGAGACCGATCCTCCTTCCTCAGCCAGGACTCTCTGCTCAAACCCCTCAGGCTCCCGCTTTCCACGGGGCGGATTCCAGGCTAGACTGTGACTCAGACACGGTGGACATTTGCTGATTGCAAGAGACACTAATTAGAAGTCAAAACTAAATTCAGTTTTAGGCCTTTCTTCTATAAATTCTCCACTGGACCTGTCACCTCCTATCTGTGACGAGCTCCTCATGAGCACCACAAAGGAACCAACTGCAAACTAAAAAGACGTGGACTCGACCAGTCCAGCCACATCGTCAGCCTGGCTCATTTTCTGGGCCTGGGCTCGTGGTGGTGATATTTTATTGCAGTCATACAGCACGATCATATTTTCTGGTAATAAAATTGTCCCTAGGTCATACAATGGAATCAAATTGATCAATATTTCACAGCACTGTTGCAAAAAAAAAAAAAATTAAAAAATAAAGCTTTCTGGTGTAGCTGTGATTCACTCCAAAACACACACTCTCCCCCCTCTGAGGATCCCTGAGAGGAGCCGCCTTCGATAGCACAAGGGAACTCTCCTCACAGGGGGGTGCCACAGATAAATGCAGTAGATACTAAGTCCCTTCACTCGACCAATATTTCTGAAGCACCTGCTGTGCCCGGGTACTGAGGTCACAGTGACTAACACAACAGACACACCGTGTCCTCGTGGGACTTAAGGCCTGGTCACATTCAGTTCCTTGGCTAGCAAAGCTCTCCACTTGCTTTTCCGGGTCCTCCCAAGGACGCCTAGCCTGTGTGTGTCTGCCCACCATCTCCCGACCTCTGTGCCCCCTCCCCTGCACCCCACTCGCAGCCCTATGTCTCACCACTCCCCAAAGCCTCCTGCCAAATAGACCACCTGCTATTTTCAGCCTCCCACAGAAGATATTTTTAAGCATTTTGAAATGTCATTTGCATATAAAGCCTCAGCTAATTATCATCTCTTCCTTAGAGCCTGGGATGGCCTCTCTTTCCCCACACCTGTCTCAGTATGAACCACCACAAGGTCGCACACCTCTGCTGACAGGCACCTGTTGCCCTCCCCACCTCTCCCTTCCTCGTCACGGTCACCAGCCCTAGAGCTTCGAGGGAGTCGAGGGCCAGCCTTCCAGAGCTCACCCTGCCCTTCACGCCACGTCTGACAAGAGCAGGGACCAAGGGCAAGGATCACTTCTGCTGTCGAGGAAACCTCCACCTGGGTCCAGCTCAGGACAGCAGCTCTGGTGACACCTGGCTGGTGCCAGGAAACATCTTCAAGAGCCCCCAGCAGTGCCCAGCGGCAGGAGGCCAGGAGGTAGTTTTGCTCAGCTCTGGGTCCCAGCGCCTCGCACACAGCCTGACACACAGAAGGTGCTCGTTAAATAACGGTTGTGGCTGTTCAAAGGTTCTCTTTGAAAGCTTTGCTAAGAATTTCCTTTACAGTTAAATGCAAAGAGATGAGCCATCTGACGCCTAGCTGTGTTCTGAAAACACAGCAGAGAGGGGTTCTCAAGAGTCAGGGGTGCAGATTTCAGGGGCACAGGCGCTGGGCAGGGGCCAGCAGTGGAGAGACAAGGGGGCTGCTCCCTCCAAAGGGTCAGAGTCTCAGAATATGTGTCCACCGCTGCCACTGCAGCCAGGCGTCACAACAAGTGGGAACTCAGAATGTTTCAAATGAGCAACTAAAACCCTCCGCTGTGGCCAGACTCCGGCTTCGCCTCTGTTTAACTCCCCGCCCCACCCCCCACCCTGTTTACACCAGTTTTGAACAGAAAAGGTGTTTTTATAATTAGCATAGTGTTTATATTCCAGGGGGAGCTTTCCAAAGGCTTAAAAATAGTCTGACTCCTCACACACCTTAGCCTCTGCCCCTGAAGATCTTGTTTACACTAGCATTTTCCTTAGCAAATCTTCTCCCGAAAAGGTCAAGTGCAGGTCACAAACTCCTGAGCAGGCAGCTCCTCAGGACCGGGGTTCCCAGGGCACCTCTAGGCACCACCCCGGCCTCACCCTGGCTCTTCCCAGTGGAATGCGGTTTGTTCCCGAAGATGTGAGGAGAACCCCCAACCCAGGTCTGCCAGGTCTTGAGAGCCTCTGGGATCCCGGACTTTGGTGACTGAGACATCACCTCGTCAGGGGCTGGCTTAGCCATCGTTATCCTGACCTGACCAGGGTATTCCTAAAGCCGGTCCAGGGTCCAGCGCAAGCCAGACGGAGGGGGAAACTGAGACCCGAGAGGCTGGGATCTGTCTATGCGCACACAGCAGGCCAGGGGTGGCACCGGCCTCTGACACCCCTCCGTCCCTGCTTGAACACATCCCACGATGGGGGAGGAAGACAAGGCGTCCCCAAACCCTCATCACGTTCTGCTGATTTTTTAATAGACTTTAACAATTTACTGACACCAGCGGAGCTTATAAAGTAGTTTAACTGAATTAATTAGGCAGTCACTACTTACTCCTGAGTTCCCCCTTTGGCTCGGGGGAGGCTGGCAGTCGCCTGTTTAACCCCTCACATCCCAGAAAGGCTGTCACTCACTCTCACATAAGACAGTTCACCACAGTCCCATGCAGTTTCCTTCCAAAACCCAGGATCTGGGCAGAAGATCACCTCTGTGCCTGGATCTGTAGGGCCAGAGCTTCTGGAATCTGATCCTAATAAAATTTCCAAGGGGAAAATCCCCTTATGTGGACCACACTCTTTCCTGGAGGATCCCCTGGTGATGGGGCAGCAGCATGGGAGCCACTCACTGGCCTGGCCTGGCCAATGCCCGCTCCCCCCACCCCACACCCTCCTCTGTCCCTAGCCTCAACCTCCCTCCCAGGAAAGGGAGAGGCTGACTCCTGCACTCACAGTGCAGGCCACAGCAAGCCGGAGCCGCACTGGAAATGCAGACTCTCGGGCCCTGCCACACCTGCTCACACACCATCTCCAGAGCGGGCCCAGCAGTGTCCACCCAGGGGACTCCAGAACCAGCTAAAGTCAGAGAAGAAGTGGTCTGGGTCATGGGTGAAGTTCCTTCTAGATTAAAAAGACTGAGAAACAATCCAAAACATGAAAACCGATTCACTTACACCATGTCCTTCACAGTATTATTTATGATGGAGAAAAACGGGGACCAGCAAAAAATTCCCCAGATAGGGACCAGCTGGGCAAATGAGGATACAGCCATCGCACAGGGGACCTACAGTCAGAAACAGCAGGAGGAGCACAAATCCTGTGATACCGAGGGGTCTCCGGACAAGGAGAGAACTGGATGGTGCCTCTACGCCCGCTGGTCAAAACCAACATCTAGAAGGCAAAGGGTTGAAATGTCCAGTGTCAGCGCATGGGACGGACCCGCAACTGGCTTGCTGTCTTCCTCATACTGTTTGGTGTTTTCCAACTTTTTCCATAAAGAGCACTTGCTACTCTATTAAAGGAAAACAAACATGTTTTGTTGTTTTAAATAAAACAGAAAGGTCCTGCAAGAAGCACTGCTTGGAGAGCAGACAGTCTGCGCTGGGAGTGGGCCAGCCGAGCGCCTGCCTAGCACTGAGGGGCCCTGGGTCTGACCCCCAGCAACCCAGAAAGCTCCCCTAACAGGAGATGGGCTTCTGGGCTCTGGGGCCAGGGTGTCCCTGTCGCTGCACTGCGGCATGGAGGGAGGAAGGGAGGTGCTCTCAGATGACCACTTCATGACAGTGACTTCTCCCCAGCACATAACAGGACAAATTGAGAGAAAAAACAACCCTGAGGAGCCTGACCCAAGAAAGAGGACACCCTTGGAGCAGCGCAGCCCCCTGAACACACCTGGTGGGCAGAGACTGCTCATTAGCAGGCCAGTAATAAGTCAGCTTCCAGGAACTTCTAAGCTCCTGAAGCTGGGCTTGGGCAGCAGGTCCAGCCCAGCTGGCTCATGGCAAGTGGCCTCGGCAGGATCAGTAATTACCAAGTGCAGAACAGGAACCAGGTGAACAAACACCAGCCTAGGATTAGGACCTGGCTGGCCGGGAGGCTCAGCAGGCAGGAGGGACAGCATGAACAAGCGTGGACGCGGGGATCGCAGAGCCTCCAGGAGCGCCCCTTAGTATGGCAGGGACAGGGACGGCATGCGGGTAGAGGGCACAACCCAGGCTGGGCTGCGGTGGGTATCATGGGCAGGGTGTGGGATGGGGGCATCCTTCATCCCGGCACCAGGGGCTGGAGAGGCTGGATGGAAGGAGCACTTCCTGCTGCCAAGCCGCTGCCCAGCCCTGAGCCTCAGGCAGCATCGCTTTCCACCTTGGCCAGCAAGCCCCCCCCAGGGGGCCTCCCCCACACGATGGAGTGAGCACACAACACCCTGTGAGCACTGGGCAAGCCTCCTGGACGATCTCGGGAGAAGCCCATCGCGATGGCAGGCTCCTGGGGGATAGGAGGGGCACGATGATCCAAGGTCACAGGATCCCCCCCTTCTTTGTTTTTCATTTTATGATTTCACTTGGCCGTCAGCAGGCAGTTCTCATCCGCGCTCACGGCGGATTTCCGAATGTGGTAACGGGGACACGGGTCACCAAAGCACAGGGCTTGGTGAATCCCCACTCCTCTTCTGGGACAACACGGGACGTTCCTTATTTCTTTGGCAACTCTGTGGAGCCTCAGTGTGCACACCTGGAGTCCCCACCTCCTGCGAGGCAGATCACAGATCCGAGTGCCCGAGGGGCCGCTTCCTGAAGCCCACCCCACGGACGGGCTTATGGATGTCGATGGGGTGTCCTGCGTCACCACTTTGCCGAGGGTAGGACGGCCTGTTCATCTCTCCATCCTTCCTGAGGGAGCCATGTGGCAGGGCCCATGTTGGCAAAGGAAGGGTGTGAAGGACTGTGGGAGGAAGGGCCATGGTCATAGGGCTGCTTCTCCTCCTCATCACTACACCTGTCCACACCTGTCACCAAAGCCCCAGTGCTGCACACAGACCCAGAGGGACAAGGGTGCACAGAGTGTCCAGCCCCTGACCTCCAAGCAGAAGCCAGCAAGCTGTCTGTCCCAGAACAACCTGGACTGTGGGTGCCAGGTGCCTGGCCATACCCTGGTCTCCCTTTAGCATCACACAATGGTAACTGGTGAAAAGACCATCACCTCCAACGACTCCTTTCCCAAGTGAGGCAGCCAAAGCTCAGAGAGGGAGAGTTCCCATGCTTGGGCCACACAGCAAAGGCCTCTCAAACCCCAGGCTCCTCACTCCCACTGCAGCCCAGCGGTGACTGGCCCTACCATGTGCGCTGGCCCAGGTGGACGAGTGGTGCTGAACCCGGGAAGTGACAGTGCAGTGAAGTCCTACAGACCTGGACCAGAAAGGAGCACTGAGTGTCCTTCCCCAGAAAGGTCCAGGCAGAGGCTGAAAGATGAGCAGTCAGCAGGGAGGATGCTCAGGAGACACACGGACGAGACCTCAGCTTTTATTTTTCTGGTGGGGTAGGGGAGTGGAAGGGGATCTTAGTCCACTTTCTGATACTGTCACAGAACACAGGCCTACGGGCAGGGCAGGCCAACACAGAGCTCCTGCCTGGCGGTGTGACGCCCGGGCCCCTACGTCCTTAATTTGAAGAAAAAAAATCCCTTGTCTCTCTTCAATAGCATCAGCTCCGGGGTAAGACTTCACTCACAAACGGCTTAAAAGGGTGTTGAAATCTTGTAGTGGGTAAAAATGATGATTTTCTCTACAAAGTGTTAAGGTCTTAACTTACGAGCAAGTGAGCTGTGCTGTCACACCAGTCCCCGAGCTTCCCCAGACCAAAGGGCTCCTGTGGTTGCCGAAGCCTCCCAGTTAACATGGCTGGTGCCACGTGTCACTGCTTCGGGGGTTGGGGCTTCTTAGCAAGCAGGGTCGCTCCCGGTGTGTCACCCTTTCTTGTCATGTTATTACATCTTGAGACGTGGAAAGTGCTAAATGAAAATAACGATGCCCACCTTTCCAGAAAGGGACCCCCCACTTCAGGCCTGTCCCCCAACAGTGACTCTGCCATTATCCCGAAAGGCAGCAACAGGAACGAAAGAACTGCTTGAAACTAGAGAATCCCTCACGTGGTCCCATCAAAGGAGGGAGAGTCCTTTCCCAGACACCCCCGCTACCCGGGGACAGTCATCTCCCAGCAGCTCTCCCCTTCACGTGTGACAGCACTGCCTGCAGAGCTCGTTCAGTGCGAGGATCTCACACGCACCTCCCAGGGGTTCACAAATGCCACGCCTGGGAGGGGACCAGCCCTGGAGAGGCTGCCTAGCGGCCCTAACACAGAGGGCCCTGGACCACCCTCTGAAAAGTGCTGCTCTATTAACGACGTAGGAGGGGGCGTGGGGGTGGCCCGACCTGCTGCCAATCACTGAGTAAGGGCCCAGCCTCCGTTCAAGAGCCTCACAAGGGGCACAGAACAGTGTCACCGGCTCCTCTGTCAACACACAACACCTCCGCCACCACCCCTCCCTAATCCCTCTGCTCTCCCAACTTGAACCGCCTGGAGCAGCTCAGCCTACCTGGCGCTTGGGACTTGGCTCCACACTGAAAGTCGCAGCCTGACATTCCCCCACAATCCGCTCGGAGCTCACACCGTGCAGCTCTGAGCCAGAGTCTGCTCCAGAGAGAGGAGCTGCCAAGAAGCCCCATCCTGGGGACAAAGTTCCTGCCCAAGATGACGAGAGAGAGAACAGTGGATGGCCAGGACCCAGGTGGGCGGAGTGACACTGTCAAGCCAAGGCTGCCCAGCAAGACAACCACACTGAGCCACTGGAGTCCGAGGCCCACGTTGGCAGAGGACAAGGGGGTGCAGAGCACAGGGCTTTGTCTCTGCCTACACGGCACCCCTCGACCAGCACAGAGCTACTCACCCTGCCAGGAGCCCACCCTCTGAAGAGCTTTCAAAACCCCCAACGCCAAGGGGGAATCCAACCACCCAGACCCACTCAGTCGGAACCACACACCCTCCTGGTGCCATGACCAGCAGTGAATGAGCCTGTGACCCGTGCTGGGCCAGCGACAGCCTCCCCTGGGACTCTTGTTGGAAGCCCTCTCTCCAGCAGGACGTCCCTCTCGGGGGAGCCACGTGCCTGGCACTGCTGCAGCCTCGTCCACCCACCACGGCCGGGGCAGGGCTGGTCTGGCCATGGCAGGAAACAAACAGCGGAGAGGAGGGGGGCTTCTCGGACCTGATCTGCACGTCTAACCCAGGCCTGGACTTGGAGGAGGTACACAGGGTACGTCCCCGTTGGCTTCAGCAAGCTTGACGTGAGTTTCCATCACTTGCAAACTAAGGGGTCCTGATTAAAATGGAGAGTCTGTTGTATGAACTGGCAGATTAGGTTTAAAGGCAGAAAAAAGAGAAACTTCCATTGCTGGGAATCAGCAGTGTGATTCTGTTCCATCCTGAGCTGCCTCGGTTGTGGTGGGAAATTACATGATTTCACGATGGACGCCTGAAGCCCTTGGGACACTCTCTGGCATTTGTAGATGCTCAGAAGACACCAGGACAGAGAAGAGTGGTCTGAAGGAAGGCACCCACCCCCACCTCGCCACCCTCAATTGCTAAGGAAACAACAGTCCTACAATGTCTCCTGTGACAACAGGACTATGGAGCCTGCGAGTAGACGGGAAGACCAAACGGCCACCACGGGAGGCCCAGGCCAAGGGGAAGCGGCCGGAAGCCTTTCCCTTTTGTTAGTGTTATTTTGAGACAGGGTCTTGCTAAGCTGCTGGGGGCCTCACTAAGTTTCCCAGGCTGGGCTTGAACACAGGATCCCCTGCCTCAGCCTCCGGGGGGAGCTGGGGTGACAGGTGGGCACCCCCCCCCGCCCCAGCAGAAGCCCTTCTTAGAGCCCATAAACCCTGGCATGTTCCCACAGAGCGCCAAGCAGCGTCCTGTTCATCACGTGTCCCCACAGCCCCTGCTGTTAGAATGGGATTCTCAAAGGTATACAGCTCAAAGGCCCAGCTTTCCCAAGGGCCACTTTGGTGATATCGTTAAAACACACCGTGGATGACAACACGCTGCCTCTTCCAGTGTGTGACTTCCAGAAGTGCCCTCCTAAGTGCAAGATGACACTGACCTAAGAAGCACCTGTGGCCTTAAATCACACTGAAGTGCAAGGGTCCAGATTCACCACCACCTTCCACAACTCGGAAACGAGGGACGAAGCACAGGAAACGGTGACTGCTGGCCACCAGGAAACAGGTGACACTAACTCCTATAAGAAGCAAAGCCCTCCAATTGGGCCCTCCAACTGTCCCTGCCTGCCGCCTAGAGAAGTTGGAGGCTGCAGGGCAGGGAGGGGTGCCAGGCCAGCCCAGGGGTCCCCCTGCCCTAGGGAGACAGAGTTAAGATCTGAGGAAGGCAGGACGCGGTCAGAGTCTGGAGCGAAGGTGCAGCCGCTTCGCTGAGCGCACGCAGCCCCTGTGCAAGAGCAGCGTGGGGACTGCAGCAGGGACCAGCAGGGAGCCCGCACTGCAACTGGGGGCACAAACACGGCCAGAGTTCTCCACCACACCTGGGCTGAGCACTCTGAATGGGGGGCAGGTACCCCTAGACCAGGGGCTGGACACTTCTCCTGAGAAGGGTCACAGTGCAAACGCTCTGCGAGTCACTGCGGAATGAAAGCCACCAGGGACAGCACAAAAGTGGACAGTGAGCCAGACGTGCCCCCAGCTGTGGTGCCCACCCCCCTGTTCAATCCTAAAGGCTGCTTGGTGGGAGCCCCAGAGCACGCCCTGGATAGACGGCGCCGTCTCCCAGTCATTGGACCACTGCGGTGATCACAGCAGTGCCCCACGACACCCAGATCCTGATGTCCACAACCACGAGTCAGGATGAGCACACGGAGCCCGAGCCCCTCCTCGGGCGGCCTCGGGAAGGGGACAACTCCTGGTTTGCTCAGCCAGGCCCAACGCAGGGTCCCTCTAAATGGGAGAGGAAGGCACAACAGAGAACCAAAGAGACGACTGCTTGGGAAGGACAGTGTCCCCGACTCTGAAGGAAGCAACGGAGAGACTGGCCCAGGAAGGGGGTCGCTCCTAGAAGCTGGAAAGGGACACATTCTCCCCTTGGGCTGCTGGAAGCCCGGATGCAGCTGGACTTTAGACCGGTGAGGCCTGTTTCAGATTTCCGACCTCCAGAACCACCATCAAGCACCACGCCAGGACATTTTGGTCAATGGCAGATGTTTCTGTCCTACTGTGTGTATGACAGTGGCCCCATAAGTCATGAAGGAGCTGGAAAATTCCTCCTGCCTAGTGACCGTAGCCACCGTAACTATCTAAAGTCACATACCACTCACTCCCGGGGGACGCTGGGTGGACAGGCCTACTGAGCCACCAGTTGTACAAACGCCTAGCGCACGAAACCACGTAGGTACAGCACCTGGCACTCGGTAATGGGTAATGACGGTAGCGACGGTTACCGGTGTATGCATCTACCATATCACAGTCTATCACTGTTCTAGAGTGCACACGGTCAACTTAAAAACAAACAAACAAACAAACAGTTAACTGTAAAACAGCCTCAGGCAAGCCGTTCAGGAGGTTCCAAAAGGATACAGGCATTGTCACAGGAAACCACAGCTCCATGTGTTGTGACTAACTCTGAAGATCTTCCAGGGGGACAAAATGTGCAGGAGGGAGACGAGTGACACTGAGGATCTGGCTCTGTGTAGGTCCGCAGCCTGAGTGTGTTTGTGTATTCACCTTTAACAAAAAAAGCTCACACAATAAAATAAAAATTTTAAATGTAAAAAACAGAAAACAGCTTACAGAGGGAGCACATAAAGAAAGACTACCTTTGGACGGCTATGTTAACGCCTTTACGTGTTAAGCCAAGTGTTATGGCAAGGTCAAAAGCAGTTCTAAAAAATGAAAAGTTTATAAAGTAAGAAAGTGACACTAAGCTAAGGTTAATTTGTTATTGGAGAAAGATTTATGAGAAGCAAATGCAGGGTAGCCTGAGTGTGGTGTTTATAGAGTGTACAGTGACACATGTCACGTCCCGGCCTCGCCATGCAGCCACCGACTCACCCGGAGCAACTTCCCAGCCTGCAAGCTCCACTCGTGGAGGGGCCTCCTACGTGGGCACCACTTTTAGCTTTCACTGTACCTTTCCATGTCTGCACCTGTATGCACCTGTTCTACGTTTAGATCAAATACTTACCACGGTGTCATAACCACCTACAGCATCCAATTAGCAGCCCAAGACCAACAGGCTATCCTGCACACAGCCAGGTGTGTGCTAGGCTACCCCATTTCATGTGGTGAGAGTACACCCTATGATGTCACACAATGAAAAAAATCGCTTAGGACAAATTTCTCAGAAGTTATCTCCATCCTTATGCGGCC
This sequence comes from Marmota flaviventris, assembly GCF_047511675.1. Taxonomy (NCBI): domain Eukaryota; kingdom Metazoa; phylum Chordata; class Mammalia; order Rodentia; family Sciuridae; genus Marmota; species Marmota flaviventris. Next base: position 143,233,217 of record NC_092504.1, on the reverse strand, counting down.
CGCAACTGTATAAGATACTGAGTTTGCATTGTTTTACGCAACTAAGCTCGTGATGATCTGTTAAAGCAGCCACAGGCGATTAATACTCCACTAATAACAAAACACTGCACAAAAATATTTAAAGAAATACCAAAACAACCAGCACCAAACAAAGTAAAATTTACAATGTCTGTCAATCAAAAATTATTACGCCTGAAAGAAGTGGAAAAATCAATTAACAGAAACAGACTCAAAAATGACATAAATAACTGATTCGAGTACAGTGAAATAGCTATCATAAACACACCCCGCACACTCCAGAAGGCGGACAGAACCAGGCGTGTCACGGAGACGCAAGCGTATGAAAAAGCCCCGCACCAAACTTGCAGAGGCGAAAACACAGGGGCCTGGGGTAAAGCCAGCCACCGGGCAGCATTAAGAACAAACCAGGCAGGAAAGAGCCGAAGACCCAGGACGTACAGGCGCGGAATGGACCAACAATAAAACAGAAGGGGAAGGTGGGGAACATCACAGGGCACCTGTGAGCTCGGGACAAAGCAAAGGGCCCAACACTCACACCCATGAGGGCGCAGAGAAGAAGATCTGAAAAAATAACGTCCCGAGTTTCCCAATTTGGTACAAACTATAAACCCAGAGAACCCAAAAGTGCAATGAACTCGAAGTAGAAGAAACTTTTTTGAAACTACCCAGAGCACATCCTAGTCCAGTGCTGAATGTGAGACAGAAAATACTAAAAGAACATTACGTGAGAGGAACAAAGGCGAGAGTTATACCCAACTGCTCATCAGAAACGAGGAGGCAGTGAAGCCGCCTTCCAAGTGCTGAGATGGGGAAGGGGCAACTATCAACCCAGAATTCTAGAGCCAGCAAGAACATCTCTGAATCACAAAGGCCAAAGGAAGAAGTACAAAAGCCACAGGGATTCATCCCAGCGCCACGGGAAGCACTGGCTCCCTGGTTCCAACAGCAGAACACCCACCAAGAGGGGACTGGAGCCATAAACCATGGTTGATCCTTACCATGGAATATTGAGCACTGAGACCAAAAAAAAAAAAAAAAACACGGAAGCAGATTTATTGGGGCTCACGTGGAATGACCTTGTGACATCCTATTAGGTGAGAAAAGCTAAGCTGTAATCCAATACAAATGGCTCGCATTTGTGCTTGTCGACTGGAAGCCTGGTGTATGCACAGTCGCAGGGCTTACCTCCCAGAACCGGGCTCTGGGGGACGGGCAGCAACGGGAATGCACCTTTCCCATCTCATTCTGTACTTCTGGGTCAGGTACACCCCATTTCATGGACGGTTTTAAACAGTGTGTATTCATATGGTTTCAAGTCAAAACACGTAAAAAGCAAAACTGGTCCTTAGCTGGAGTTCAAGGCCGACCCTCAGACCACTCATTAACGGGCCAAGTCCTGTTAGTGATTCGCTCCATTCAGAGTCCGAGAGCACCCATTTCTTCTGCTTCCTTCCAATACTCTCTATTTCTTTCCATCCTACATTCTACCCTGGGTACACAGGGGGTAAAAGGTCTCAGGAACCACGCAGGAACCTGCACCCAGCTGCTCCCTGCAGCTTCGTCTGGGGTGAGAGGAATTAAATAAAGGTACAAAAGCCTCTAGGCACTCATCACCGAGGCCAGCGCCACAGAAGCACTGGCTCTCTGGTCCCGACCTCGGGACAGCTAGGCCCAGCCAAAACACCCACCTGAAGGGGACTGGTTCCATCTGTAGGGTGCAGGCCGAGGATCCCTTACCCAAAACACTTGGGATCAGACAAGACTGAGGCTTTGGAGTTTTTCCAGATCTTGAAGTATCGGCACAGGCTTGACTAGCTGAGCCTCCTTAATACCGAACTCCAAAATCTGAAATGTTCCAAAATCCAAGTCTGTCCTCACTCAGAAGTTTTCAGATTCTGGCCCACTTCAGATGCTGGATTTTGGACTGGGCCCCTGGAGAACCTTGGGGGTGGGGTACGAAGTGAAATGTGGTGAGAGGTGGAGGGGTGAACTGGTGGCTTCACCCAGTACCTGCAAATCGCGTGGGTGGAGCTCAGAAACTTGGAGCTGAGGGACAAAAATAAAGAAGAGAATGTGATCTAAAGCTGCACATCCTTTATACAAATATTTAACTTATCTCATGAAACAGCAGTACACACGTCTAAGAACACATATAAACAAAAAGATGCACGTTGCATACATCACAATGAATGGCTTGGAGCTAGACAAGGAGCGCAGCTCGTGGAGAAAATGGGGATAAAAACTAAACAAAGCAAGAAAGGCTGTGCATGAGCCAAAGGCAGCCACGGGCCCTAAGCTGGATGTAACTAACCTGCCGCACCTGAGCTTAAAAAGACACACGGTTAAGTTCTACTATGTGCCTGGTGCTTTACCTGTATTACCTCATTTAATTCTCTTATGGGTTCCTCTGACCATGTCCCATCTCCAATCAAAAAAGAGGAGACAGAGAGGTTCAGCAACTTTTCCAGGGCCACACAGGGAGAAAGTTGTGGAGCCAAGACTCCAATCCAGGCTGGCTGCTCCAGGGCCGGTGCTCATCACCTCCACCGAGTTGGCTCCTGACTCTACTTACCCCACTCAGAATGAAAAAGTGGAGCTGAGCACAACGGCGCACGCCTGTAATCCCAGCGGCCTGGGAGGCTAAGGAAGGAGGATCTCAAGTTCAAAGCCAGCCTCAGCAACAGCGAAGGACTAAGCAACTCAGTGAGACCCTGTCTCTAAATAAAATACAAAATAGGGCTGGGGAATGTGGCTCAGTGGTTGAGTGCCCCTGAGTTCAATCCCTGAACCCCCATCCCGCCACCCACCCCCCCAAAAATGGAAGCCTTAGCCTTTCTCCTCATATCGGCAGGAACTTAGAATGAGAACCCTCTCGCGTCTGGCAAGACCCCTTTATGCAGATGTAAAGAACAAGCCCCAAAAGGCACCCAGGAGGCACGACGGGCCATGCCCAACACTGCGCCCACTGTGGAACACGGCCAGCTGCTTCAGGACCAGTGTGAAATGTGGAGAAGAAACAAAACCAGGCAGCCCGGAGACAGTAAGCGGGAATGAAAGAGGGAGCGACGGGCCCACGGCAGGCTGCAGAGAGGACTCTCGCTTCCAGGGTTTGACCCAGCCTCAAGCCTTCGTCCAGCCTAAGAGGAGCTTCAGGAGCCCTGTACCTTGGCTGGCACCTGCCACTCAGCCAAGACGACGACTCCAGCCCAGAACAAGGGCTTTTGCTTGGCCCTGGTTCGGCGCATCCTGGAAAAGCCCATGAGACCCTGGCATGGGCACTGATGTATCTGCTAATGTCTCATTCAAGTTGTCAGCGTTTTGTTAGAGCCAATTCAGTGGGTAATTAAGGAAAAGTTGGGACCAGATGGGGAAGCAGATGCTAGCTCAGCCAAAGAGCGCTCCCTGCAAGTGCGCAGGGAGCACAGCGCTATGCAACAGCTGCCCGGGGCTGAGCGCCCCAGGACAGGCCCATTCTACAGAGGAAGAAACTGAGGTCCCAAGAGGCAAGACAACCTGGGGCTGTCAAGAGGATGGCAGAGAAAGAGAATGAGAGGAAGACCAGAGCTGACAAAGGTGGAGAGGACCGAGCTAAGAGGCAGGAGCCCGAGTGCCAGTCTCAGTTCTGCCACTCGCTGCCTCCCTTCAGAGAAGTCACCTATCCTCTCTGTGCCTTAGCTTACTCACACGTGAACTGGAAGCAAGAATTCCTGCACAGACCCAAGTAATGATGAGGTTAACTACTTGCAGAGGTGTTGGGGTCAGACTGGGTGCCTGTTGGCATGCTCCTGTCATCCCTGCGGCTCGGGAGGCTGAGGCAGGAGGATCGCAAGTTCAAAACTAGTCTCAGCAAAAGCGAGGCGCTAAGCAACTCAATGAGACCCTGTCTCTAAATAAAATACAAAATAGGGCTGGGAATGTGGCTCAGTGGTCGAGTGCCCCCGAGTTCAATCCCCAGTACCCCCTCTCCCCCCAAAAAAAGTGTTGGGGGGGGGTCAATCACATTTTAAAAGTTTGCTGCAAAAATAAAGTACAGAATTACCATGGGATCCAGCAATGCCACTTCTAGGTATACGCACCCAGAAGAATTGGAAGCAAGGTCTTCAGATGCTATTTGCACACCCAAATTCATAGCTCCTCGCAACAGCCAAAGGTGGAAGCAACTCGGGGTCCACTGAGGAAAGACTGGATGAGCAGGTGAGGACGTATCACCTGACCTTCAGAATAGGGAAAGCCTGCCGGGTGCTACAACACGGATCAAGCTGAGATGTGATGCTAAGGGAAATAAGATGGTCCCCAAAAACCACATACTGTGTTACTCCATGTCTGTGAGGTCCCCAGAGCTGTCAGAAAGACAGTGGATGGCGATTTCCAGGAGCAGGAAGGAGAGGGAAATGGGGAGCTACTGAATGAGCAGATTTCGGCTGCAAGATGAAAAGCTGGGGCGATGTGAAAGGACCCACCACGTGCCTCTTAGTACCCAACAGTGCACTTCAAATGGTCCTAGCCATAGTGCGTTTTACATGTGTACTTTATGGCAATTGAAAACTACTGAAAAAAGAGCATCCTAACATGTAGGTGTCACACGCAGGCCACCTATCAAGGAATTTCTGCTAGATGTTGGGGGGCGGGGAGCAACGGGCATCACCAGGGACCACCGGGCATCACTAGGGACCACCTCACAGCCACCCTCCTTGAGGCCTTCGAACTGCTAAGATGAAAACCAAAACCTGGGGCCGGGGAGGGGGCAGCACCTGCAGGATCCCCAGGGTGGAATTCCCAGAGAAATCCCAGGGGTAGCTGAGCCACTTCCAGTGGGGACTTTCTAAGCCACCAGACCCTACCAGGAAAGAACCTGGGCTCCACCGCTAGGTGCTTCCTAGGGGTCTTTGCCAAACCCCATGAACGGAGCCCACCAAGAGGCTAGCCCCCACCCCTCAACCTCAGGCTGCTGGCCCCCCGACTCCCAACTCCCTGCCCTGCCTGTCCACCCTCCTTCACCAGCCACTCTGCGTGGAGTGCAGAGGCAGCTCAAGCCCGGCATGAGCCCGCCAGCCAGCGAGGGCCAGGAGAGGCCTTCTGCCATCAAGGGCCTTTGGCATGATAGGCCCAAGAAGCAACAGGTCTGGGCCTCTCAGCAACCACTGAAGTCTCTATAGCAGGTACATAGGGCAAAATTCTGAGCGCTCTGAACTGATATCCCCAGGTTCAGGAGAAGAACTGAGTTTGTTCCTGGAGCACCAGCAAATTCAGTTGGGTGGGGGACTGGGCAGAGTTCCCCAAGAGACCCCCAGCTCAATGCTCTTTGCTGGGCCACCCAAGCTCAGGTGCCCTTTAGAAGAAATGACTCATGGATTTTTATGCACAGGAATTGTGGTTTGCATTTCTAAGACTGTCTCCTAAGGGCAAATTTAAAGCTGCCTGTGAATCTGGGGGTCGGGCTGTGCCAGCCCCTCTCTGCCCGCCCCTCTCTGCCCGCCCCTCTCTGCTCGGGGTGAGCGGCTTCACTGCCCACGAGCTCCCACCAGGAAACGCTGCCTCAACACAGTCCTGTATATCAGCGACAAATCCTCTGAAATGGAAATGAGGACAACCACTCCATTCAAAATATCTTCAAAAAAAATAAAATACTTGGGAATCAACCTAACAAAAGAGGTGAAAGACTTATACAATGAAAACTACAGAACCCTAAAGAGAGAAATAGAAGAAGATCTTAGAAGATGGAAAAATATACCCTGTTCATGGATAGGCAGAACTAACATCATCAAAATGGCGATATTACCAAAAGTTCTCTATAGGTTTAATGCAATGCCAATCAAAATCCCAACGGCATTTCTTGTAGAAATAGAGAAAGCAATCATGAAATTCATATGGAAAAATAAAAGACCCAGAATAGCAAAAGCAATGCTAAGCAGGAAGTGTGAATCAGGCGGTATAGCGATACCAGACTTCAAACTATACTACAGAGCAATAGTAACAAAAACAGCATGGTACTGATACCAAAACAGGCGGGTGGACCAATGGTACAGAATAGAGGACACAGAAACCAATCCACAAAACTACAACTATCTTATATTTGATAAAGGGGCTAAAAGCATGCAATGGAGGAAGGATAGCATCTTCAACAAATGGTGCTGGGAAAACTGGAAATCCATATGCAACAAAATGAAACTGAATCCCTTTCTCTCGCCATGCACAAAAGTGAATTCAAAATGGATCAAGGAGCTTGATATCAAATCAGAGACGCGCCGTCTGATAGAAGAAAAAGTTGGCTACGATCTACAGTCGGTGGGGTCGGGCTCCAAATTCCTCAATAGGACACCCATAGCACAAAAGTTAATAACTAGAATCAACAAATGGGACTTACTCAAACTAAAAAGTTTTTTCTCAGCAAAAGAAACAATAAGAGAGGTAAATAGGGAGCCTACACCCTGGGAACAAATCTTTACTCCTCACACTTCAGATAGAACCCTAATATCCAGAGTATACAAAGAACTCAAAAAATTAGACAATAAGAAAACAAACAACCCAATCAACAAATGGGCCAAGGACCTGAACAGACACTTCTCAGAGGAGGACATACAGTCAATCAACAAGTACATGAAAAAATGCTCAACATCTCTAGCTGTCAGAGAAATGCAAATCAAAACCACCCTAAGATACCATCTCACTCCAGTAAGATTGGCAGCCATTAGGAAGTCAAACAACAACAAGTGCTGGCGAGGATGTGGGGAAAAGGGTACACTTGTACATTGCTGGTGGGACTGCAGATTGGTGCAGCCAATTTGGAAAGCAGTATGGAGATTTCTTGGAAAGCTGGGAATGGAGCCACCATTTGACCCAGCTATTCCCCTTCTTGGTCTATTCCCTAAAGACCTAAAAAGAGCATGCTACAGGGACACTGCTACATCGATGTTCATAGCAGCACAGTTCACAATAGCAAGACTGTGGAACCAACCTAGATGCCCTTCAATAGACGAATGGATAAAAAAAATGTGGCATTTATACACAATGGAGTATTACTCTGCATTAAAAAATGACAAAATCATAGAATTTACAGGGAAATGGATGGAATTAGAGCAGATTATGCTAAGTGAAGCTAGCCAATCCCTAAAAAACAAATGCCAAATGTCTTCTTTGATATAAGGAGAGTAACTAAGAACAGTGTAGGGACGAAGAACAGGAGAAGAAGATTAACATTTAACAGGGATGAGAGGTGGGAGGGAAAGGGAGAGAGAAGGAAAATTGCATGGTAATGGAAGGAGACCCTCAGGGTTATACAGTGGAGGAGGTAGAGAGAGAGGAGGGGAGGGGAGAGGTGGGGAGGGGGGAGGGTGGAGGATGGGAAAGGCAGCTGAGCACAACAGACACTAGTATGGCAATTTGTAAATCAATGGATGTGAAACTGATGTGATTCTGCAATCTGTGTATGGGGTGAAGGTGGGAGTTCATAACCCACTTGAATCAAAGTGTGGAATATGATATGTCAAGAAATTTGTAATGTTTTGAACAACCCACAATAAAAAATTAAAAAAAAAAAAAAAAAAGCACTGGAGCCTCTACAACCAGGGGCCCAACCACCCTCTCAGCTGCCTGTCACGGCCACAGGAAGCTGAGTGACAGTGACCTAAACACAGTTTAGGAACTGCATCCGTGGAAACAAATTGGAAGTTGCTCTCTGTATTTTTAAAAAATAGTATTACCTGATTTTCCTTTTTCTGCTTTTAAAAATCATATTTATGCCAATAAATTAGAGATATATGCAACGATTGACTGAACTTAAGTTTTTAAAAGGCAGAATTATATTCTTTTTATTTTTGTTTCTTTATCAAAAATCAAGTCCAAAAAGCCTCAGCTCATCCTCTGGAAAAATTTCAGTTGCAGCTGACCATCTGGGGTGCTGTGTGAAAACCCCTTCCTCAATAACCCACGACTCTGCTCACACCAAAAAAAAACCCTACAGAAATGAAGAGAATCAGAATAAACCAGCTACCGACTGAATAAATCTCCACCTCCCATGCTAAAAGTTACAAGTCCTGGGCCGAGTTACCTTCTTGCGGCTAAAGCTCAATCTCCCACTCAAGATCAATTGTAACTGAACTCCTTCCTGCCCACAGAGTCCCCAGGCGGCCAGGCCATGCCCCAGGCAGAGCCCAGCCAAGGGATGCACACACAGTTTCTGCACACCTGAGTCACAGCCAGTTCACCAGCTACTTTGTTATTCCCTAATCAAGCAATTTTTTTGTTTAAAGAGTTAAAATATTTCATCCACCATCATTTTAAAACAACTCAAAATCAGAAGACAGGCATAGAAGTAAAATATAAAAATTTAAATTTGAAAAAGCCAGTTCTGGTGAGCTTACGAATGCCAACAGACGAAGGTCACCTTGTCATTCTGCCCCCACTTGTCTTCTCAGCACCTCCCACAGCTGCCTCTTACACGAAGCCCACCCTGAAGTCAGTCAGAGACAGACAGGCGTGGGACGGGCCAGTTCCGCAGCCTCTCACCTTCAGAGCGTGCTTCAGCTCGTAGGCGTCGTACAGCCGGGAAGGCTTCATCAGAGCCACGATCAGTTTCTCAAATTTTCCAGTCAGTTCTGATTTCAGGTCATCCAGGAGATCCTACGCACAGCAGACAGGCAGAGCTTTAAGGCGATTCTTCTTAAAGGTGACCTGGGGCCTCTGCCTAGTGAATGCCGTAGGCTGCTGCCTTCAGGTAGAAGGCGGTGAGCTAGCAAACCCACAGCCTCCCATGCTGAACAGCAGGCCTCAACCCCGGAGGGAGGCCACCTATGCACCAGTCTGCTTCTAGGAGATGAGTTTCTTCATTTCAAGCATTTCATTTTAAAAATGGTATTGAGAAACACAGACATCTTTATAAAAATTCCCCCAAAAAATCATCAATGTGTTTTTTAAAAGGACAGAATGTAGCCTGTCACCCTTTTCCTCGCGGTATCTGATGATAGTCTGATACACAGCAGGCTACAGCGAACGGATGCTCCTGAGGACTGAGAGACCTGCTGCAGGGCGAGTGCGGGGGCATGGCCCCCGGCAGCATCAGCAGCAGGGACCTGGACACGGTGCCCAGAACACTTCTCGAGGTGGGGAGGCAGCGCAGGGCAGACCACCTGTCCACCCCAGACACGGTGTGCGTCCCTGCCTGGCACCAGAAAAAGGGGGAAGGGGCAGGATACTTTCTCTTTTGTCTCACAGTGAAACGACAAATGTGGATTTCCAGAATAACAGACTGAAGTATGCATCGTGCGTTCTGCACCAAATCTAAAAACCTTTGCTTTACAATGTCAATCAAATAAGAGCGCTTGGCTCTACTAGTTAAAAGTCCACTTACTAAGATCACCAGGAAAGCGGCCCACACTGCACTAGAGGCCCACACCAGACAAGGGTGGTAGGGTGGCCCAGCAGGATGCGCTGAGGGAAGGCAGAGGCCGCACCGTGGCACTAACAGCCCCAGCACTGGAGCATGGGCTGCGGGAGGCAGGCAGGTGGGAGCAGGAACACAGCAGTCAGTGACAGATGGCCTTCACAGGAGACCGTCACACCACTGCCTTGCAGACTGGCACACTGTGCCCTTGACCCTGCAGGCTCAGCCAACCTCTGCTTCCAGAACCTGCAGTGGGTCGACGGGCACCACACTGCTGTGTCCCGGCTCCTGCGCGACCCAGCCCTGGCTCAGGTCCCCGGGAGGATGCAGTGCAAGCTAGCTCTGTGTCCTTGTGAATGAAGGAGCGGAGGCCTGCAGGTCGGCCTCCACAGACACCGAGGGAAGGTGCTGCACACAGACTCCTCCAAACCCAGAACTGCGCCGGCTCCACCTTAGGAGGAAGGGGGCCTTACCCTGCCAAACAGAGTTTTGAAGGCCTCGGCGATCTCCTGGCGCTGCGCGTTGCTCCGAGATGTCAGCAGAGTCAGGATGCTCTCCTCGTCGGTGCCTGCGATTCAAGGTTAACGCCAGGCTGGGCTCCCTCAACCTCCCTGGGACCAGCTCCCCAGCCACTTCCCTCTCCTCCCTCTGCCTGTGAGTGTGTAAAATGTCTTGTACATTTTTCTGAATAATTTATTAAGCAAAATATTGAGGATATGTAAAATGCTGCGTATCCTACTCATTACTCCCCACTCCCAGTGTATTTTGAAGTAGACAGAAAAATACTCGTGACTTTTTAAAAAGTTGTCTGCAGATTTTTAGACAACACATAGTCACTGTAATAACAGCCATTCACAGGGTACAATGTGTGGGTGTACAGCGGACAGAGAGAGCTGGCTTCAAGTCACACGCAACCTAGAGTGGACACCCGGCAGCTGTGAGGCAGAACGGCTGCACCCCGAGGCTGTGTCCGGAGCAGCAAGGGAACCCCAGAGGGCAGGGCCAGGAGCAGGGCAGGCTCTAGGACACTGCAAAAGCGCGGCGACGGGAAAACACGAGGCTTCCAAAAGCAGCAGACCCCCCGCCCCCCGGGCTGGAGAGAACACACCAAGCCTAACAGGGGACGGTCTGAAAGGGGCTGGGAGGACATGGAAGCACTGGACCCTCTTGAGAAGGGGCCCCAGCTCCAGGGATCAGCCACGCAGGCAGCCCCTGAGATAGAAACACTGACGATATGTAAAATGTTCCATATCCTACACTCGCTGCTCCTGATAATGGCCAGAAGAGAGCCTGCAGCAAGGGAAGGTCCCCGGGGAAGGCCCCGCACAGAAGTGGGGTGTGAAGGGGCAGGCGCACAGCCCAGGCCTTGCCCTCTGCAGGGGGGTGGATTCTCGGCTGCTCGGTCCTGGAGTTGGGGACCCATAGCACGATTCTGTTGATTCAGCTTTTCTTCTACACATTTCAAATCTTTTCATTTTCCAGAATAAAAAGGAGGTGGGATTTACCCAGGCCTTTCATGGCCTTCCGAAGAGTTTCTGCATCAGCCCGGTCATCGAATCCAGGGAAGTCGGTCACGGTGCCTCTGAGAGCCTGAGACAGAAGCACAGTGCTGTCATCCACGTCCTGCTGACCAGCAGGGCAAGAGCGGCCGCTGCTGCCCACCAAGCTCAGCCTCTCCACAGGTTCACCACCTGGGAAGACCCGCCCCATCTGAAGCGGGAAACGGGCCACTGAGGCACGTGGCAGGACCACTTCGCTGCCTGAGCTCCCCTGGCCCCAGGAGCCTCATGTGAGGCTGGCTCCTTCCTCCCTGGGCTCCACCCATGCACAACACCCACCCACCCTCCTGGCTTTAAGGGCACCTTCCCAGGGCTGCTTCCCCCCAATCACCAGGGGCACACAGGCCTGCCCCCGACTCAGTCCTAAGCAAGGCTCGCTCCATGTTGTCACCCTGAGCCCTGCTCCTGAGCACCTCACAGGGACTTTAAGAGAACTCAGCAAGAAAAGACATGTGGTGATCCACGTGCCAGAAGCACTTGTTAGAAGACGTTCTTTTTCAGACCTCCAGATACACATTAATTTGTCGTGTTTCTAATAATCATAATATTTCCAAAAAAGGTCACAAGATCATTAGGTCCTTTAAATCCGGAGGCTTTACTAACACTGAGCCACAGAGCTGATGTGATGATCAAGGAGTTTCCCGGCATTTACTTTTTACCAACACACGTTTTGTAATTTCCTTAAAACTCTGTTACGGGACCATCTATAACAGGGAAAAACAGCTACAAGGAGGGAGGGTGGAGAACACCTAGTCTGCTTCACAATGTTTTTTATTATGAATGCACCAAAATTCAATTACCCACAGGAAGAAAAGTTCCCTTCTGCCAACAACACTGTGATACCAATTAAACTCAAAAGTCTGATCCTCAACACCACATAAAAATAAAATAAAGATGTTGTGTCCACCTAAAACTAAAAAATAAATATATAAAAAAAATTTTAAAAAAAGATGACAACGGACATGCACAACCAGAGAAACGAAGAGGTGTGCTCCATTTGTGTACAGTGAATCAAAATGCATTCTGCTGACATGTATAACTCATTAGAACAAAATTTTAAAAATTAAAAAAGATAACAACAGAGAGTGTCATTCCATGGGGAAGAACTTTCACAGCACCCAGCCCCAAAGGCCATCCAGGGACCCTAAACACATTTCCTGGAAAGGTGGCACTCAAGAGTCCAAGGAAGTGACCAAGGCGACCCTCGGCCACGGCATGGACAGTTCCTCTAGACCCCCTTCTCCGTCAGGCCGGTCCCCAGCCTCCTCTGCCTTCCTTTGTGCGAGGACCCCGCTAAGGCAATCTAGGCGGACTTCTGACCACCTATGTCAAGGACTGAACATCCCATGCTTTCAAAGGAAGCTACTCCTGGATGTGGCACTCAGGAGGCAGGGCGTTGAGACTAAAAACGACAGCCGTTTTTAACACTTTCCACATGCTAAGTACTACACTGATCACTAGGAAAGTCCCGATGCCACAAGCCAGGCACAAAATGGCAGATGTGGACGTGAGAAGTGCGGCAGAGTGTGTCCGCACCGAGGCTGGAGCAGGTAATGTGAGCACATAAACAGTGACCAGAAGGACCAAAGAGAATAAACTGGAAAAAAATCCCCAAAAACGTCTGGAACGTTGCCTGTAGGTTTGCAGCCAGAATCAGAAAAGCAGAGACTGGCACGACTATGTTTCGGGATGCACAGAAGCTCGGGAGGGGAGAAGGAGATGGCCTGCAGCTCAGAGGAGGGTGACTTCAACACACCGCAGCAAGCAGTCAGGTGCAGAGAGGCCACCAAGGGAAGGGCCTGGTGAGGAGGGGGCATAAAAGCCCCAACACACAAGCTCCTCTGTGGCCACAGCAAGCCACCGGCAGGAGGACTGGCCAGCCCTGCAGATGCTGGGCCTCCTCCCGCAGCAGGGACACTGGAATGGCCTGGGCGAGATGGAGACGGGAGGGCAGCTAACCCGAACACAGACGCAGAAAGACCCAACCACATGCAGCAGCAGGGAAATGGACAGGAGACCCGCAGGGCCCGAGGCGGGGACATGGACAGGAGACCCACAGGGCCCAAGGTAGGGGACATGGACAGGAGACCCACAGGGCCCAAGGTAGGGGACATGGACAGGAGACCCGCAGGGCCTGAGGCAGGGGAACTCCAAGGGCAGATTCTGGCCATGCAGCTGAGCACCAGTGAGCAAGAGGCAGAGCCAGGACTTGACTCAAGTCATGGGACAGTGGCTCCTGGTCCCTAGCAACAATGCTGCACCGCCTGGAGGAGAAGCTGCCCAGGGTGATGCGCAGTCACCAGGGAACCGCGTTCCCCGAGGAAGGAAGCGGCAGGCTCCAACTCCACGGGGGTGTCCAGGGACGGGCAAGGTGGAAGGGCCCACTGGGTTCCGCAGGAGTCTGGGCGGCACAGAGCCCTGGCTGCAGGACACTGGGGAGTGAACTGACACTCTATCTCAGTGGAGCCTCATTTCGCAACAATAGTTTGTAAAAAAAAAAAAAAAAAGAAAGGAAAGAAGCTTTTAAAACCACACTTAAAAAAAAGAAAACTTGACGTGGTTTGTGGTTTGTAGATTACACAGAAACTGCCATCTGAGAGAGGGGGGTTTAGAACAGGGAGAGGTTACTTGCCTCAAAGAAAAAATAAAATATATCTGACCCTCGGGACTGAAGGAAATGAGGTAAAAAGGAAAAGAGAAGAAGGTCCTCAAGAATCTCAGCCATTTCTATGAAGAAATAACTAACTACCGGCCACGTTTTCTAAGAGCTTTCTAGAAATCGTGAAACACTTGTGCCTTCCACACCACAGAGTCACTGCCCCAGCCAGCGAGGCCACGCACAGTGGGAAGGAGCCAGACGTGAGTCACAGACTGAGTCACTGGGCAGACCTTGTGTGGACATCCTGTCTGCAGCCCACCACTGGGGCCCAAGACCGTCTGTAAACGTGGCTCTGGAGGACTCTGCTGGAGCCCCACCCTGCAGCGGGGCAGCTCCATCTCCAAGGAGCTCTGTCCCTGCTGCAGCCTCAGCTCACCCTCCACCCTTCATCCCACCACGGCCTCACCAGGATGACCACAAGCTCCTGGACTACAGAGGCCAGAACCCAATCCATGGTTCATCTCAGCTTCAAACCCATCCTTTCTCCCCCTCTAAAATAAAACGTCCTTTTATCCTCAAGGCCTAGGCATGCCAAAATAAAATGAAGAAAATCAACCCAAGAGCAGGGAAGGACTGTTTTCCTGACCCAGGGAAGTCACACGTAAACAACGATTTCAAGTGCTCACTGTCTGGAACTTTCTGAATAAAGCTCCCCTGAACGTACAGAAGACCTCGAGGCCCTCCTTAAGCCTGTCTCCCAGTCCTGGGCAGTGGCTGCTGACCACCCACCGGCACCCCCCATGCTGCAACGAGGAGCCAGAGATCCTGGACCAAGCGCTGGGGCTGCCGCAGGCTTCCAGGGGTCAAGGCGGCTGCTGAGGTGGTGGGAGACAGGACTGCCTCCCCTGCCGGCCAGAGCAGCTCGCGTCCCACCTGCAGACACCGCAGAGGCCCCAATGCCTCCTGTGATGGTGGGCCCCACAGGTGGGCAACACGTTCCCAGAGGCCTGCGGGAGGCAGACCAGCAGGCCCAGAGCACAGCCCCACCCATCCCTGCCCTGCTCTCTGAGAAGCTGAGGCCACGGGCAGGCAGGCCAGTCCCCAGCACACCCAGCTGACCTCCTCCCCACTTCCTCGCCCCTCATGCTCCTGCAAGCCTGCTCCTGCCTCGGCCACTCTGACCAGCTGCTTTTGACCTCTTTCAAAGTTTAGGGTCGGGGGAAAATGGATCACTGTAAAGTAAGCTATTCACACACTAGTATACAAGGGCTTGTTGATAACAAATGAAGATCAGTAAGATTTAAATCTTCATTGTGCGTGTCTTTAACCCTCTGACAGTGACAATGCCTTCCCTTGGCAAAACCTGCGAAATGGGAACGAAAACTGTGTGTCCTCAACGTCACCCTGGAACAAGGGTGGGGCCCTGAGCCTGCTGGAGTGAGGGAAGCTGCTGCCTCCCAGGAGCTCAAAGCTGGGCATCCTGCAAACAGCACTTAAAAAGCCCCATAGCTGACAGTGCAGTCACGCCAGCGCTCCAGAGAACAGCGAGCACACCAACTCCATCTCCTCTGCATCCCAGCAGGAAGCACAAACATGCAGAGCACCACTGGTCCTGGGACACACCGACAGTGAGCTAGCTTCAAATCCTTCTAGTTGTAGGAAGATATAAATCGTGCAAAAGCAAACGGCTCTACAGAGATGAAGGAGGATTCAGAGGTCGCAAAAACCCTGTTTACTACAGTGCCACCTAAATGTTTCATAAGGAACTCAAATTCAACACATCTATTTCTAAAAGTCTCTTATTTGCCTCAAACATGCATTCTTTTCTCAAAAAAAAAATATATATAAATATATGTATGTGTATATGATCAAGGTCAACCAGTCACCTTGACCCTCACCTGACCCTTTCTCAGCAAACACCACCCTACTCATGCACCAAATTTACCTACTTCTCCCAAAGGACCCTCCTATCTGAAGTCCCAGCCACCACCTAGTTCAAGTCCTGACAACAGATTCCTGCATACTGTTCCCTCTTCTTCCCTCTCTCAACCCCCATCTCACTACCCACCTCTGCAGCCCCCCGAAATGCAACCACCACAATAGCACCAGGGCGATCCTGGCTAAACACAAACCTGACTGTGGCACACCCCAGGCACAACTCTCTCACACCTCCCCTACCTACACAGCAGCTCACACACCTGGTCCGGCTCCTGTCGAGAGGCCTCATTCCCAAGGCTCACACTCCTGTGGTTCCAGGCCAAACTCCTTGACCCTCACTGAGCACAGTATTCGCTGTTGCTGGCCCTCCCTGTGCCTTCCCTCCTTTGTCCCACACCACCAAAGCAGCTGAGCAACCTCAATCCCTTCTTCTGTGAAATGAAACAGTAATACTCATTTCCAAGATGCATCATGGGCGTTAAATAATGCACACGGAGGACTTGGCAATGCACCTGCTCCATTAATAGATTTCAAGATGTCTATCAGAGGTCAATCAATCCTTTCTGGTTAAATTCTTAGCAAGACAGTCTTACCTATGGTCTGCACATACTCCTGATTTCTGGATTTTTTTGCATACTTTTCTAGGCAGGGTGGACCCACATAAGAAAAAAATTATTAGCAGTAAAAGATATAACTCATAAACATGAAGAATCTGTATGGTAGAAAACTACATTTTAACTCTTTAATAAATAAGAAACATTAATATTTAAATAATACATTTTCAACTGTGGAAACATGCACCTCTAGGACTCAGGTTTCAGATCGCATTACTCTAGAAGTCCCAGGAGTAGAAGCCTCTGGTTCCCACCCCAACAGGTTACCCAAAGGCATTTCCATAGAAATGGACTGAAACCTCATCCTGAGGCTCCAGCTGACCTGCAATCACACTGGGGCACAGAGTAGATTTTAGACAGTAAAAAGGCAATCACTCAATGTGGCCTTCTGTACGTCATCCACGGTAACCAGGAGGAGCAGATCTCCATCTTACCATGTTTCACCACACATCTGTCACAGGTGTTATGCCAAATGTTTTTGTAAAAAGTGAGATGGAGGCCTAGGGTTGTAGTAGAGCGCTTGCCTCCACATGTGAGATGCTGGGTTCGATCCTCAGCACCACATAAAAATAAATAAAGATAATAAATAAATAAAAACAAAGATATGTTTTAAAAGTTATTTTTAAAAAGTGGGATGCAACCACTATGTGAAGCTTTCTTTTTAATTATGCCAATGTTACTTAAAAATCACGTGTTACTAAGCTGCCTTTGGTGTAAGATTAGGATGACGAAATACAAATGTGTTATGCAGTGAAATACAGTAATTTTAACCAATTTAAAAAATCTTTTACTTCCATGGTTTCTAAGGGTAATTCTTAACAAAGTAACAGCAAAATTCAAGATTGCATCTTCTTTTTTTAACATGTCTTGTAACTTCTATGGCCAATAATTGGTTTGGTCTAATAAACAGGCCTGGCATTGTACTGTGATAGGAATCACACATGTGTAATTTTATAATGGAAGCCACCTTCTCTCTGGCTTTGCATATTTGCACATTGATTATTATCATTCTTTGAAATTATTACTGTCCACGTTTGGAACATGTGTTCATTTGTTCCATCTTGGTTACAGCCTATGCATGAAAAGGAACTGACTGAAAGCTTCAGACATCACTAGGAAATTTACAAGAGATCTGAGGACCAGCCTAGTGAGCAGGGATAAAGGGAATTATTCTCTGATGCACCCCCCCCCCCCCCAGTCAAGATAGGGAAGGATCCTCCTCAGGGAAGAGCTAACTTCACATAAAAGTATCCTTTCTGTGGGGAAGAACCAAAAGCAAACTTTCCACTTGGAAGTAATATGAGAACTGGTTCTAATAACAGTTAAGTGCAAAAGAGGAAGCCACAATAGGGGCACTGAATAAACTTAATAAGTTACTAATTGGTCTAATCCTCCCATTTTCTCTTGGAAAGGCCCATGAAACCTTATTCAATTTTGATAAGTCAGGCTGATAAAAAGTGAACTACAAATGAGAGAGAGCATTGTTTGGGCATTTAAAACACTTGTTTAAAAAAATTACCATGGCTCTGGCAAGCCAGTTAGATTGGCAAGATGTGCGAAATAGTTTCGGGGTGGAGTTTTTAAGAATTGATATCTTATTCACAAAAGATTTATAACATGATCAATCTTTAAAGATTACTATATAAATCACACTATTTCCTCGTTTCTAGAGTTTTGATAAATGTTAATAATTGAAAAAAGAAGAAGAAGCCCGCATCAGGAAATCAACTTCTGAAAAGTCCCAAAGCAAATCCAGTGCAAAACTCGTTCCACCAGATCATTACTTAAAAAAACAGCTGTTTAAAAAATCGGTTCCTTTTAGTAAACGAAGTTTCCTAAACGAACGTCCGCTTTAGTAAACTCTGGGGCGCAGCAGCTGGAAAAGAGCTCCAGCCAAGCTCTGCCCTTAAAAGTCAGGCTCCCCACCCCACCACCCACCTTCCCCGCCCACAGCCCCAGACACCGGGACCCACCCGCCTTCCCCACCCACAGCTCCTGGACACCCGGGCCCCCCACCCACTCCGCACCCATAGCCCTGGACACTGGAACCCACCCACCTCCCCCACCCACAGTTCCGGACACCAGGGTCCCCCACCCACGGCCCGGGACACCACACCGGGACCCCCACCCACAGCCCCGGACGCCGGGAACTTTGGGGAAAAGTCACGGAGTCAGGGAGAGCAGGCCTCCGCCTCCCGTGACGCCAGCCGGCTCCCCCGCTCCAGGGTCAGCGACGCGGCGTGGGGAAGGCCCCGCGAAGCCCGCCACGTCACCGCCGCGGCCGGCCGGGTCCCCGCGGGGCGCAGGGGGCGCAGAGAGGGGCCGGGGGCTCCCGGCGAGACCCCCTCCTCATTCCCCGCCCGCAGCCAGTCTGGAAGCCCCGCGGCCGCAGGGTCGGGGGCGACCCTTACCTGTGCCATGGCGCCGGAGGTGGGGGAGGCGACGCCGCCTGCGAAGAGACAGAGCGCGGTCAGCGGGGCGCCGCCGGGTGGCCCGCCCGCCCGCCCGCTGCCCCGGGGGAGCCTCCGGCCACCCGCCACTCACCGGACGGGACCCTGGCCGGACCTGCGGGGAGCGGAGCAGCGCGGGCAGCGGGGCAGCGGCCAAGCGGAGTGCGCAGCGGGAAGGCGCGGCAGGCTCTCGGCCAGCGCCCAGCAGCGGAAATGCCCCGCCGGCCCCGCCACGCCCTCCGCCACGCCCTCCGCCCGGGGCTCAGCGCGCCTGCGTGGGGCGCGGCGACGCGCGCGTCCCGGGGCCTGGGCGGGGCAGTCGCGTGGGGACCTGGACGCGGCGCGGGGCGCGCGGTCCTGCCTCAGCGGGCAGGCCCAGGGAGCTGTCGGGACCGGGCCTGAAGCCACCTTCCCTGGCCGCTCCATTCCGCCGCTGGACTCCAGGGCTGGGCGTGCTTTTGGAGACTCAGTCCGGCGTTGTTTTGTGGGTTTGGTTTTTTGGGTTTTGTGCTGGGGATTGAACCCAGGGGCGCCTCAACGCTGAGCCACATCCCCAGCCCTTTTTATTTATTTTGAGACAGGCCTCACTAAGTTGCCTGGAGCCTCGCGAAGTTGCTGAAGGACGGTGCGACCTTGACGATAGCCAGAGCCCGAGCTTGGAAGTCCATTTCCCAAACTGTTTGGTTTGTTTTGCGTTAAGTGTTGTTTCTTAGAAGACCCTCTCTTCAACTTATAGCCCTTTATCAGCATACGTGGGTCCTTCAAGACCTCTGCCTGGAATCCGTCGCTGCTTTCCTGCCAGCTGTGACTTTGTGAGACTGAAGTCGCAGCCAAGCCCCGCTTGGTTAGACTGAAAGGTCTAAGTGTAGGGCAAGGGCAGAGGGCAGGGAGAGGCCACCGGGCTGCGCTAGGGCGATGCTCGAGGTTTTTGGTACCAGGGATTGAACCCAGGGGCACTTAATCACTGAGACAGGGTCTCGCTAAGTTGCTTAGGGCCTTGCCAAGTTGCTGAGGCTGGCTTTGAACTTGCGATCCTCCTGTCCCAGCCTCCCGAGCTGCTGGGATTACAGGCATCCACTGCTGTGCCCACCAAAACAAGTATTATTAATGTCCACTCTTCACAAACGGGCAAGGGAGGTTCCTGAGGTCAGATAAGTGTCTGTGGCCAGGTGAGTGGTAGAGCTGTCATGAACTGAGCAAGGCTGACCCCAGAGCCCTCGTTTTTGATCACAGGGCTGCATCTATGTACACGGCCTATCCACCTGCGAGAGACACATGTAGGTAGTCTGGGTTAAAGGGACATGTAAAGCCCGACAGAGCTATTTTGGTCACTAAAATGTTTTCTTTTTTCTTTTTTTTTTTCCAAGTTTAACACTAATATTTTTATTTTACATACAATAATGGGAGGGAGGGGTTTTATGCTTTCTTGGTATTTTGTAGAAATTCTAAACATATATTCAGAACAGTAATTCTTAGCTATACAAGTTACAAGTATGTTCTCCCAGATTGTTGCTTACTTTTTTTAACCGTTTTATGGTGTTTTGTTAAGTATATATTCTTGCTTTCTAACACAGAAAACACAGACTTTTTCTTTCTTTTTACACTTTTTGGAGATCAAATTTCACATTCAACAACTCCTTTAAGTATCTTGCCATACAATAACTGATAAGACTATGTGAATACAAAAGGCCTTTTTAAAAAAATAATCACCTTCTATTTTATATCAAAGAATCATAAATGTTCTGTTATTTGTACTGAGAAATGAAATTAAGCAAATAATACTGCTATGTTGTGTGCATGTAGGATTGATTATATAACAACAAAGCAAACTGTTACGTGTAATTGTAATGCATCAATAAAAATAAAAATAAAAGAGAATTATCAAAATTAACCAATCAGAGTTCTTTTTTCTGCACTGTGTTCCAGAGAGTTCAGCCATTCTCTCTTTTTATTTATTTATTTTTATTGACATATCATCTTTCATACATTTGATTCAAGTGGGTTATGAACTCCCATTTTTACCCCAAATACAAATTGCAGAATCACATCGCTTACACATCCACATTTTTACTAAAATGTTTTCATGTAGGTAAAGTCTGGGTTAAAGGGACGTGTAAAGCCCGACAGAGCTATTTCGGTCACTAAAATGTTTTCTGTTTTTTCCTGGCCTAGATCACAAGATATGAATCGTCAATGCAGCTTAAATGCATAGAATTTATTTTTCAATCTGTGCTGCCCAACATTTGAGATTATGAAAGACTCAGAAGAAATATGTGTAATTTTAGGAGACTTAAAAAAAGAAAATAAAGGGACTGCGGTTGTGGCTCGGTGGTAGAGCATTTACCAAGCATACGTGAGGCACTGAGTTTGATCCCTGGCACCACATAAAAATAAATAAATAAATAAATAAAGGTATTGTGTCCATCTACAACTGAAAAATAAATAAATAGATAGATAGATGAATAGATAAGTAAATAAATAAATGCCTGTGGAACTGACCAAAAACAGTGCTCAGTATGATCACCACCTAGTTACTTTGTAAACTTGCCTGGACAGGCCATCACGGGGGGAATCCCATCTGTGGGTTCTCAGCTGCTACACGTTGGGTTTCTGCTCTCCCAGCAACATCCCCTGGACAGAGTCCCCTCCGTCTGATACACAGTTGACACCCGCAGACCAGCTCTGTCTTCGCACCAGGTAGATGTTGAAGGTACACCCACAGAGGACTCCAGGCAGGAGCCACCCTGTGCTTACCCCTGCTCCTGTTCCCAACAGTCTGTAACACCAAGAAAACCTACCATTGGGTTTGCTTTCTCCGAGCTTCTTCTATACAGATAAAGCAAACACTGGCTACAATCCTTACCTTACTGTGATTTAGGAGTCGACTCAATCTCGGGACAGCCAGCTGCCGTCAGATCTTTGACTGGGATGCTGTAGTGCAAATCAGAACAGGTTTTAACATGAGGCACGGGGCTGTATGGGTCTTCTGCTTTTTCCTTTAGTGATTACAAAATTAAGATAATACTGTCACCTCCTCCAGAGGGTCATTGTGAGAACTGCAAGAGAATAGTGAGTATTACAATGCTTAGGACAGTATTAGGCACACAGTAGAGTGATGGCTTTCATAATTAATCATTGTGACTTCAACAAGGACATTTTTCAAGGAATCAAATATGATTTTAAAGAACTGGCGAGATGAGCGTGAGAAGGGATCTGAACACAGAAAAGCCCTCTGCCCGGCCCTCCTGTGCAAGGTCATGTTTGTTGCTCTGGGTGATGCATGGGAGACGTGACCAGGCCATTTAGCACAGGCCTAAAGGGGGGAAGAGTCACTCGTCCCTGTGACAACTGTCATGCATCAGGATATACAGAACACCGTTGACCCCTCCCTCCATTCACTGAGTGACCCCTTGAAGTGGGAGGCCGCCCTGCCCACAGGCTGAGCATCCTCCCTCAGCCTTGAGTAAGGGGATGTTGGTCTGGCATCACACACCTCGCGCTGTGCCAGGCAAGTGGCCTCCACCTTCACTCAGCAAAGAAGTTTGCTCTAGCCCTGGACTTGGGCGTGACCCAATGGGATTGGACAACCCCCCTTTGAAACCCTATCCCCTGCCTTATTTGGTGAAGAACATTCCATCGAAGCTCCTTTGTGTGTCCCCCCTATAAAATAAAGAGATTCCAGGTGCACGCTCTCTTTCCAGCACTGTCCAGCCTGGAAGCTGACCCTTAAGGTCACAGAGCCGTCCTACTCTCAACCTGAGAAACTCAAGTCCGTGTGTTGCGTGATTTCTTCGTTGTTTTCTTATCTTAATGTTGCAGCCAGCTCTTCTGAACCCAGCTCATCTCCTCAGTGCAGGTGCTGGCGAGACCTGACACTTCATCTCTCCCTTTACCTTTGAACAAACATAATGCCACCTGACATAATGCCAATGTGGGCTTAGGTGTGCTCTTCCTTTTCTGGTATGCAAGTGATCATCTGGGCTCAGTGTCCTCAGATACCCAGGGAGCTCTTCTCCCAGTAACAGCAATGGATTGAACACCTAACGCCTCACCCGGCTCATTTTGTGACCTGAAACAAAGTCTCCAAGCTTGTAAAAGGTTTTATAGCTGCACTTTGGCTACAGATCAAAAATAAGCTACTTGTCTCCAGGGAGGTAAGAAGCCAGGAGTGTACCTCATTAGCAGCAGGCTCCAAACAGCCTGACTCCTAGGAGTGACTTCCCCTGGGTTCCTTTCCTGGTCAGCTTGTGGATGACACCACTTTTACTGTCACCTGAGAAGTCTGTGTACCTGTGAATGAGAGTGACTGAGGAGAGATCTGAAAAGTCAGAAGCTCTGCCTACACAGGCCGGGGCCTGGCTGGAGTCCCACGCCTCCCTGCCACTCCCCAGCTATCGACCCCTGCCATCCTCCCACTCCTCAGTTTTCTGAGGGACAGACCTTACTGCTCAAGTGGAGGCTTCTGAGGTTCAAGACATCTAAACTTTGGAAGAAGAAATGGAGATGGAAGCTTTTTTGTTTTGAATTCTCATGTAGAGAAAAATATTTCGCTAAAATTAAATCATACACCAGGGGAAATAAGATGAAAGTCAAGTAATTTTCTTAGGAATCACTTCAAAGTACGCCTTCAAAGTCAAACGCATATGACAGCACAAATAGAGTCAGCTGGTTTGACAGAGCAAAAAGGAGCTGGATGGAGAAGAACGGGTCTTGTGAACAAATGGGGCCGGGGCAGTTGGAATTTATAACAGGAAAAACCAGACGTGGAAATGCCAGCCCTCTGGAAGCTGAGCCAGGCAGATTGTAAGTTCAAAGTCAGCCTCAGCAACTTAGTGAGACCCTATCTCTAAATAAAATATGAAAAAGGGCTGGCGATGTGGCTCAGGGGTTACGGGCTCCTGGTTCAATCCCTAGTACCAAAAAACAGAAACAAAAAACCCCACACCCTCAAACTAGACATAGACTCTATGTATTCACAAAATGAACACAAAGAGATCCAGAGATCATACTGCTGGCACATGATCCCCACCACACAGATGGGGCTGCACATGACAACTTCCTCTGAGGAGCACAGAGGGCAGGGACCCAGGCACTCGAGGGAAGGAAGCCCGGCAACACTTCCTCGGGCAGGTGAGCAAGGCCCACATGAACAGGAACTCACCTGGACTGCAGGCTCTGACGCCATCCCACGAGAACTGCTGGACCTCTGTGGGCCTCCTCCGTGAAACCCACGAGCACAGTCCAATCAGGAGGAAGAAATCAGGTCCCAGTGGGAGGTCTTCTCCAAACACCTGACTGATCATCCTCAGAATTGCTCTGCTCATCAAAAACAAGGAAGGTCTAAAAGCTATCCAGCTGAGAGGAAACCACGTGGACAGGACAACCGAGCTTGATGTGCGTCCTGGATGGACTCCTGAGCAGCAGAAGGACATTAGATGAAACCCAAGGAGCTCTGACCAATGAAAGGCTCTGGGTCAATAACGGGCAGTGTGAGCCTGCTGACTTGTCACAGGTGCCACACCACCGCACGGCCTCGACGACGGGCCACTTGGGGTGCAGGGTATGTGGAACTCCGGACATCAATGCAGATTTCCTTAAATGAAAAACTATTCTTTAAAGTTTGTTTTTTAAAAATGAGGTCTTGTGGGTTCCAGACTGAGTCAGCTGTTTGGCTGCTTTGACTAAATGACCCGATCGACACAATTACAGAGGAAGAAGAGTTTATGTGGGGGCTCATAGTCTTAGTCTGTAGAAGGCTGGCTCCATTCCTCAGGCTCGAGGTGAGGCTGAGCATCATGGCGGGAGAATGGGACGAGGGAAGCAGCCCACATCATGGTGATCAGGAAACAGAGACTCACTTGCCAGACACAAATGTACACCCAGAGCCACGCCCCAGCTCCCACCCCCTCCAGCCACACCCCCTTCAGTCACCACTCAGTTCATCCCAGGGAATCAATTCACTGATTGGGTTAGACTCTCACAACCCGGTCATGTCTCCTCTGAACCTTCCTGCCTCACACGTGAGCTTTTGGGGGACACCTCACATCCACACCTCACCCTCACACCAATACTATCATTTGGAAATCTCTCCCTCCTCGCTTCCCAGTAGATGGTAAGTGTGCCGAATATAACCCCACCTGCTACTTGGTTCTCTAAGGAGCTTCAACTTTGGAAATAAGTCTGTCTCATCTAACGAAGGACACCTTTGGAGGTAAAATACCACCCATCAAAACCAAGGACCAGAGCAGTTCACGTGTCATGGTGAGCATTTCATCAACAAACCAGGAACAACCAACCTTCCTCTCCACAAGAAACAAAGACACTTAGACGGCTGTCTGCCTTGGGGACCTTCGGATTCCGCAAAGTTAACCTGCGCAGCGTGTACTGAAGGAGGCAATGGACGCCAGCCGGTGCGATTCTCTCGGTCACTCTTGGATTTGCTGCCTGTGAAATGTTTCCCTGGAGTGTGTTCAGACTTGCATTTGGGTCCAGTTTCCCCTCTGTGGAGTGCGTGAGCAGAGCCTCGAGGTTCCGCGTGTGAACTGGATGGCTGGAGCTGGCCTGCAGAGGCGCCCCCTGGGCTGTGAGTGGGCCCTAAGGCGAGAGGAGCAGGTGAGCAAGGAGGAACAGCAGCACCTCAGCCTAGGACAGGGAGGAGCTGGGAGAGACCTGCTCCCAGGGCAGTGGCAGGCAGGCACATCAGGCGCATCTGGGGAGCTCCAGCAAGCCGGCGCAGCACCACCCACATGACCAGCATGGCCCGCCCTTCCAGGGCTGTGGCATCAATCAGAGGCATCCAGAGAGGGCTCTGAGGGTCAGTATGGACTCTCCAAAGCAGGGAGGTGGAGTCCCACTCACCTTCTCTTCCTTCTCCCTTGCCCGCCTCCTCCCCCTCTGGCTGCTCCCACCCTCCCCAAGAGTTTCTGATAACCCAGCCCCCAAATTACTCTTAATACCAATTGTGTGGGTCAGGCACAGCCCTGGTCTGGACATCCCATTCTAAGGCCTCTGAGCACCAACAGACCCTTCCAGAAGCATGGGCTCTACGTGACCAGCCCAGCACAGCCCTCAGGTCCCCACCATCACACACCCCACACGTCCCTGGGGAATCTCTCGTCTCAGAACACAGCACGTGTCTCAGGGAAGAAGCTGTACCAGTCTTGTAAGGCGCTCTCTCAGGCTTCGGCAACACTTTTGTAAATGCTAAAAACCCTGCCTACACGCTTTAACCAGCTCCTGGAGATCTGTGTGCCCCTAAATGCACTGCCGCTGGGGGAGGCCTGAATGGCACAATGCAACAGCAGATTCCAGGGGCTCCCTTCTCCCCAGCTGGAACCACACAGCACTGAGTGGACGCGGATTTTCCATCGCTAAGTGGGGCGTTGGTTGAAAGCCACATGCATTACAGATGGGCGTTCCCGAAACTTCTCCAAGACCACAGTTCTTTTCCAGCCCATGAGCAGAAAGAGAAGAGGGCACAGGATGTGCTTGGTGGGTAGCCTGCGGGGAGGGGCCCTGCATGTCTCTGACAGCCACTCAGTCATGCGGCAGAGCAAGTGGCGTCACGTCACGGAGAGAGGACATAGGTGAGAGTGTGTCCTTCCAACTTCTTCCTGCTCAGAACAGACCTTGCTCTCTACCCTGAGTCCAACGCTGAGAGCGTGCTCATCACAGAACACAAGGGTCAAGGCGCAGTGCTCCTTGCTCCTATTGGTTAGGTGTCTTAGGCAGCTTTTCCGCTGCTGTCACTAAAAGACCTGACAAGAACAACGGTAGAGGAGGAAAAGTTTATTTGGGGGCTCATGGTTTTAGAGGTCTCAATCCATAGACAGCCGCTCCATTCCTTGGGGCTTGAAGTAAGGCAGGACATCATGGCAGTGGAGTGTGGCAGAGGGAGCAGCTCACATGGAAATTAGAGGCCAGAGAGAGACTCTACTTGCCGGATACAAATATATACCCAAAGCCACTCCCCAATGCCCACCTCCTCCAGCCATACCCCAATGCCACCTCCTCCAGCCACATCCCCAATGCCCACCACCTCCAGCCACGCCCCGCAATGCCACCTCCTCCAGTCACACCCCAATGCCCACCACCTCCAGCCACTCTCCACCTGCCTCCTGTTACCACTCAGTTCATCCCATCAGGGATTAGTTCACTGATTGGTTAAGTCATTTCCTCTGAGCCCTCTCGAATTGTCTCACACAGGAGTTTCTGGGGGACACCTCACATGCACACCATGACATCAGGTGATATCTGCTTTAGGATTTCTCACTTATTGACAACGCGAACACACATGGGCACCACCTGGTTTCTGAGTCTCACAGTATTGTATTCTTTCCTGAATCAGACAAAGCAGATACTGGGCAGGAAGGCGAAGGACCACCTGAATGACCTCTAAGCGGCCCACAGGTCGGCAGCAGCTCCCGCATCTGACCCGCGAGCTTGCTTCTGGGGCAGGCCTCGCCTGCTGGTTCCTGGAGCAGCTCTTCTCTCAGAGGAGTCACCTGAGAACCCAGCTCGTCGGGGCTCTAGCCTGGCGAACACGGACCCCACTGTTCCCTCACAGCCCTGGAAGCCGTTTGCTTACCTGTCTACACGGTGAACACCGGAGGGGCCAGAAGTGTGTCCTCTTGGTTTCCAGAGTGTCCACGCCAAGTGCAAAATAGCTACCCGCTATGTGTTCACCAGTGAGCGGAACAACAGGGCCTGGGGACTCAGGCCGGGGCTCAGGGGCACTCGGGTGGCAGACACCTGAGCTTCTGGATCCCAGGGGCCGCCCTCCGGCAGTGCCTGCACTTCACTCGGCCCTTTACCCCCAGTCCAGGCGGAGCCAGTAAGAGAGTCTCCAGGGGGTTGCTGAGTTAGGGCACGCGGGACACGTAGGCACACGGACAACCCCACATGTTCACAGTTGGCCACTGTTGCAACACCCCACTAATACTCCTGGAGGCCTTCCACATGAGAGCCGCTGGACGCGCGGAAGCAAGCCGACCTGCACCACGCGGAGAGACGGGGTTTGATGTCCCAAGGGGGCGCTGGCACCCATGGACAGCGAGTCCCGACCTGGGAGCACGTATAGGTCATTTGTATGACCCATCTCATTCCAAACCCTGGAGACAGGGAGGTCATCATTGCTCTCCTCACTCTTTAAGAGATGAGAGAAATGAGGCTGAGGCAGGGTGAGGACTTGCCAAAGGTTTTGCAGAAAGAGCTGAATCCTCTGCCCTCGGTGCTTCCCACGGGGACTGGAGAGCCACAGGACCCACACTCCCCGTGGCATGTAGGAGGGTGTGAGCCAGCACCACTAGGAAGGCAACCCCAGCAGCACTCGCCAAGTCAAGTGATTCTCAGTGTCCCTCCTGTCCTCAGAAAGCCACCTGGACACAGCTCTGGGAGTTGAAGGATATGATTTCTTTAAAAAAGACTTTCAGGCAAGTCACAGCTGAACTTTACACAGTCATCAACCAGTGATGACTCATGCACAAGTTTCCCCCTGGGAATCCTCTGCAAAACTCTTCTGTGGCCAGCTCCAGGGGTCAAATGAGGGACTTCACATCCTCTAGCTCACGGTGGCTCGTTTCCTCCACGTGTGGCGAGGAAGCTGAACTCCTGAGCAGTGAGAGGCTTCTCTCTGGTCACTCACTTCATCAGGACCATTCAGCAGGATGGCCGTCCAGGGGTGCCTTGCACACTGGTGACACGCCTTTAGCCATTCGTGGCAGAAACGCTTTGCAGCAAGGATGGTACTGAGGGCCAGAAGGGAAAAGTGAGCAAGACACAGCTCCTGACCTTGCCAAGGACATAGCCCAAGACGATGACAGTCAGATGTGAGAAGAGTAACAGAAAATACAGACAGACATGGGACGAATCCACAGCACTGTCCCCTGTTCATTATGAACACGCGACCAGTGAAACTCCACTCCGGGGAAACCTCAGGAATGGGATCCTAAGTAGAGGAGTCATGTTCTATGTGAATGAGATGCCAATATGCACTGTACTCTCATGTATATCTAAAAGGAACAAATAAAAAATTTTAAAAGTTATTGGAGATACACACACACACACACACACACACACACACACCCTGCCACCTGAACATACGGCATTCGTTACAATGGATGGGACACTCACTCTGGGTGCCTGGGAATGCGTAGGAGTTTGCCAGAAGGGAGGGTGCTCTGAGCAGGGTCCTGTGGGGCACAGGGTGAGGGATCTGGAGTGACAGCTGGTGCGACACTTGTAGGATGAGGCTTTCAGACCCTCAACAGACCTTGACTGCACGCTTCACTAAGGTCTCTCTCTCTCTTACACACACACACACACACACACACACACACACACAGCCTGCTGGGAGTCACCGCTGTCTTGGCTCTGTCCTTGATCTACCTTGGGACTTCTGGATGGGTGGCTCTGATCCCAGGAGCATGCCATGTGCCTGAGCACACTGTGGTTGTTAATCTGGGTGGGGTCAGGGGAATGGCTGTTGGTACTCCACAGAGACAACTGCAGCAGTGGTGGTGGCCATTGCTGCCCACAGTGGTGAGGGCTCTGTGTCTGTCAGCCCTCGAGCCCTGCTGGGCTGTCACTGTGGGGTGCACATTTTCTCCTGCTACCAGCTCAGCCTGCATGAGAGAAATGCTGATACAGCCCCCACACAGGGCAGCAATGCCCCTCAGGCAGCTGCCCACGGCCCTCAGTTCTCCCAGAGGCAGGTGGGAGCCCTCAGGGACTCCAGGCACCAGTACCCTCCATTAAGCAAAGACATTTGGCTCAAGGCCCGGGCTCAACCTTGGTGCAGAAGCCACCCAGAGCCGGGGGACAGCTGGGCTCCAGCCACGGAGCAGCTCTGTCTGAGAGCCTTGGTCATGGGTGCAAGGACCCAGGGGTAGGAAGAGCAACAGGGACAGAGCGGTGACCTTCCCAGGACCCACTCTGAAAAGGAGTTTCAGCTCTTGGGGGAGAGGATTCAGAGCTTCTGGCCCAGACTCTGGTGAGAGATGTGCTTCCCTGGCCCCGGGAAAAGCTTCCCCAGATCCATTCACACTTCTTCCAGGTGGTGCCCAGGGTTTTCCGTCTGATTTCATCTCACTCCACTTGGTTTTTCCCAATGCTGATCTTGAGTTTGGGGACCATGGGCTCCGGTGTGCCCAGGTGTCCCACTAGCCTGCTGGAGTTACGTTGGTGGCTCTCACTCACTGAGCGTATCCGCACCCATCAGCTCAGGCTTGGGAGAGCTTCGAACAGTGGCTCAAGAGCCAGTTTCACAAGGAGGGAAGGAGCCCAGGCCAGGCAGAGCTGCTCAGAGCAAGACAGCCAGGGAGAAAGGGCACCAGGGGGACCTCCCTGGAGACAGTGGGGACACTCGAGTGGTATAGCACCACCTGTCTTCTCAGGGTCATCCAGGGGCAGTTGCAAGGAGTGTCATTGCTTTGCAAGTGGAGTGGGGGTAGGCAGCCAGGCCCCAGAGTGAGGTAACAGTTGACAATGAGCAGCCCATGCAGGCAGGGTCACATGTGTTCTTTAAACCACTGTCGGGTCTTCTGTAAACTGCTTCCGAAGTAGATGAGAAAGGAATGGGTGGCAGTTAATTTGTAGGAAATAAACAAAGGAGCTGATGGAAAATCTGTCAAAAGAAAAGGATGAATGGGACCAGCTCTTGAGAGGGACCGTCCACTAAGGCCGGTGTGAAGCTAGGAACGACAGACTTGGGTGTCTCCACTCCCTGGGAAGGGAGATTCCTTGAGTAGCACCAGTGCTCTAAGATGACTTCTGGCCAGCTGTTGACCCCAGTGCCCATCATGGGACCGACTTGTGGATGAAGCCCCCTTAGATAGGATGGCCACCAGGACAGTTCCGGAGAGGACCAAAACCCCACCACGAGGCAAGGAGGAGTCGAACCCCTGACTGGTGAAGGCTGCTGAAGGAGGAGCCCAGTTCTCCTGGTAAACAGCAACCAGTAACAGGGTAATAGATCTGGGGACCACCTTGTCTCCCCCGTGGTGCTGCTGGGAGTCAGTGCTCCCTCCCTCCCTCTCCCTCCCTCCCTCCCTCCCTCCCTCTCTGTCTCTTCCTCTCCCTCCCTCCCTCTCCCTCCCTCCCTCTCTCTCCCTCCCCTCCCTCTCCCTTTCTTTCTCCCTCCCTCTCTCTCCCCCTCTCTCCCTTTCTCTCTCCCTCCCTCCCTCTCTCCCCCTCCATCCCCTCCCTTTCTCCCTTTCTCTCTCCCTCCTCCTCCCTCTCCCCTTATTTCTCCCTCCCTCTCTTCTTTTCTCTCTCCCTCTCTCTCTCCATCTCCCCATCCCTCCTCTCCCTCCCTTTCTCTCTCCATCCCTCCCTCTCTCTCCCTCCTTCCCTCCCCCTCCATCCCCCCTTCCTCCCTCCTTCTCTCTCTCTCCCCGCCATCCCTGCTTGAGCCTCACTCTGCCTTACTGTCCCCTCACTTCCTTGCCATATCACTCATAATAAAGTTCCCCTGCTTGGCTTTTGCTGTCTGACTTTAAATTTTCTTTCTTAGGGAAAGGAGAAGGGTTTGCGGCCTCAGCTCAGGTTTCCCTGTGCCCCGGGCTGGAGAAGGGACACTGGGAATCCGGATCAGAGTGGGCTGTTCCCCACGAGGTGTGATGAGTTTGAAGACAGTGATCATAATGGACCTTTATAAATACCCATCTAACCGAAATGCTCTAGAAGTAGGAGATATTTTAAGCATGTTGCTGACTCTTAAATAAAAAGCAGTCAAAAGTAAAAAACAACAACAAAAAATGGTTTCCCTTGACCTTAAGAAGACATGTGTTCCTGGTACAGCAGCCCAAGCAGCCTTCTTGGGACTAGCATTTAGTTTTCAAAGAGCATTAATCCTGTTGCAGTTATTTTTTCCTATGGGAAAAGGAAAAGGAACATTTCAATAACTAAACTGCTCTTAATACTCATTTATTTAAACTCTTTTCTCATTTGGCTGAAGAGAAAGAAGTCACGTGACGTTTCTTCTGGGTGCTGTGACTCAGAAGGAAGTTTGTGGAAGGAGCCTGGCTGTGTCTCCCCAAATACTTCATATTTAGCATGAAAAGGATAGCTTTCTGTGACATTTTTAAAGTGATTTGCATGTTACTACTTGAAACGCCTAATATTTCAATCCTTTTCTCTTCTGAAAATACCTATGTTTTAAAATTCCTGCTTCTGCCTCCCTCTCAAGAATTATTTAAGAAAACAGGAAAGTGTTCTCAGAAGGTCGTTTGGGGTCGCTGCCTCTTCTGTGAGGCTCCCAGGTTCCCGCAGGGAGCGCAGCGCGAGGGGGGCTTCAGGAAACAGGTCCTGCTTGTTGTGGCTTTCCAGGCCCGGGTGCAGGACCGTGGACAAGGTGGGTGCTTGAAGAAATCAGAAAGAGCTGCACTGAAAGAGGCTTCAAAGTCTCCACACGGGGGTCCGTCCCCGGAACTGCAGACGTGCCCTGGAAGTGGCATGCGCCTGTTGCCCGAGTCCAAGGGGGCCACAGAGAGGATGCCTGCCCTCAGGGGCTGGCCACATGGCTCAGACTCCGCCAGTGCAGGGGGCCCCCCTCCAGCCCCACACCTCAGGCCCAGAGCCTCCAGGAGTCCACATTGGGCCCCAGTGCTGGGCACAGAGCCCAGGGACCCAGGGACACCTAACAGTGCCCCGCACCCTAGCCACACCCTAGCCCTGCAGCTCTCCTTAGAAACCGGTTCCCTCACGTGGCCCCAGGAGGCAGCAGGGTGGGTCGTGGCCCCTGGGTTCCTCAGAGGGGCGCCCCAGGCCTCCTCTCCGCCTGCTCAGCAACCCGCTGGCCCGGCTCTGGAGCCCTCTCCACGTGGTACCTTCCTGCAGCCCCCAGCGCCAGCTCACCCTGCAGCCACTCCAGGTTCCCAGTGGCTCAGGCCACGACGGTGGAGCCAGCGCTGGCCCTCCCTCCCCTCGCACTGGCCCTGGGGGCTTCTGTAGATGGGCCCAGGTGCGCCCGTGCTCTGGTCTGAAGCAGCCCCTCCGACGTCACCACACTGTGCACGGAGCCCTGGGAGCCCTGGGCTTCTGCCCAGCCACTGCCATTGTGGTGGTGTGCCCTAGTTACCTCGGGCCTAACTGCGCAGGGACCCCACCACTGGTGTCTGCTTCCACCCTGCCCTGCAGGCTGCCCTCAACGCGGGGCCACAGATATTCTGGCAAAGCCTGGGTCATGCCACATCACTCCTCTCCTCATTCAGAGGAAAGGTGAACATTTCACCTTGACCTCCATGACCCTGCATGATATGGTCACTCTGACCTCACCTGCTACCAAACATTTCACTACTCGCTGAGCGTGTTGGGAAGACCCCCACCACGGCCTTTGTCCTTCCTGCTTCCCCTGCCTGGACTGCTGTCGGCCCAGACCTCTCTGCCTGTCGAGCTTCACATGAGTGCTCCTCCCCGGAAGGCCTGCTGGCAGCCTGTGCAGAGTGCTGGCCATGCTGCCCTGCCCTCCCCTAGTGCTCTGGCCCCCTGTGGGTGGAACCCAGGGGTCCCAAGAGCAAGGGACAAAGACAAAGGGCCGTGCTCACTAGCATCCCAGAGAGGCCACCTGGGGAGCTATGGCACCCTCTGGCATCAGGAAACCACTGAGGCACATCCTCAGGGACACTGCGCTTGGCTCTGAGGAGCTTCTCACTCCTGAGGTCACAAGCGCCCCTTCAGTCACCCCAGGGTCTGCTGCAGAGGCTCTCTGCAGTCCAGCACTCCCACCTGGTGGCCATGGAGCTCAGAGCCTTCAGATCAGGTTGGCACTGTATCTGCCCCAGGCCTGCAGCCTACTCTGGTCCAAGGCAGACGCGGGGCCCGCGGCTTGAGGGGAGTGGGCTGTGGAAAGCAAGGGTGGTGTGAGGAGGTGCCGCAGGCTCAGCGGGCCCCTACCAGGCCTGCAGAGCACCAGGCCGGGCCAGGCCTGACACGGGGAAGCACTGCTTGCCTGCCCACCTCCAAGACCACGCCAGACACGCCAGCCAGAGCCCAGGCCTGCCCAAAGCCACCTGTGAAGAGAACTCTGGTGTTTGAGGACAAATCTGAGAGGTGAGAGGGAACTTGAAGGGCAAATTCCCTCACCCAGGAGAGGTGTTTCACCTAAGAACCTCGAGTGTGAGCCTACGAACTTAATACAGAGTGACAAAGTGGTCAGAAGTGCAGAGGTCTGAGCTCACTGCTTATCACATCGTGAAATCTCTACAGAGATGGGCTAAGCTGATGCACATGGAAGAAGCCTCAGTCGTGACTCCGGGGCTCTATCTGGAGGAAATCCATGAGTGAACACGAAAACTCTTCAGGCCCAGCCACTGTCCTCACAGCCCACATGCTGGGCAGGGAGCTGTGCAGACTCCCAAGGAGCACCCTGGCCAGAGGACAGATTCCTCAGAAGCCTAATGGGCTGAACCCTGCAGGCCCCAAAACACCAGGCAGCTCATGCTGCCATATATAGGTTCCACTGTCCGTCTCTCTCCTCCCTAAGGGCTCAGATGCTCGCTGCC